>NW_027528362.1:3111822-3237149 GCF_008692635.1 Crocuta crocuta | reverse complement strand
TACACACACACACACACACACACACACACACACACACACACACACACACACACACACGTTGCTGATTCCATCTCTCTGAAGAACCCTGACTAACACAGGAGAATAGATCTCCACAAGCCTTCTCTTCGAGAAGGCTCCTCCAATCTTATTCTGAGACTTAGCTGTGTGTCTCACGGCACCTCTCAGTTCCAGTGGTGGAAGGTCATGGCCGACTCTCTCTAAGAGAAAGGTGGCAGAGCTCAGGGTCTTCCTTCCACCTTCCAGGTTCTCCTGGAGTTGTTTGGAGTTGGGAGGGAGCAGACCATGGGAATATCTAAGACAACACTTTCTCAAAATTTTGTCAGGATTCTTCTTGAGCCTAGTTTTATACCCAGAGTTTGGCTAGCTTCCCAGAATTTTGTCATTGTCTTATCTGGTAACTCTGTGTCTTATGTCTTGGTCCAAGATACTGATAAAAACATGAAATAGATGAGAGCCAAAGATACCCATCCCAGAAACTCTCTCTCTTTAGGATCCAATTATTTTTTCATTTAGTCCCTCATTTTCCTAAGACTCTATTTTTTAGAAATTAAGTTTACTTTTGTTTTTGTTCTCCTGTGGGGAACTTTTTAGCCTTTGTATCATAGGTCCCAAGTTTAAAAGGGAGGGTAACTTCCTCCTTTTACTTCTTAGAAATCAATGTTTTCCTTCCTGGGGATTATTTGTAGTGTGGCTTGCCAGATCCTGTGCCTTTGTACCTGCTTCCCTCCTGCCTCCACTCGACACAATGGACTCATACCCAAGCTGAGGAAACAGCTTAAGTCCCCTACTCTCAGCTCTGGAGCTAACCCTGTGCCTGACTGTGGGGGGGGAATTTCTAAAGCCTTTGGCAGTAGATGGAGTGAGTCCTGATCAGTTCTGCCATATTGCTGGGTGTTCCTGAACCTTGGTTCTAGTGCTAGAGGCTGGGCTCGTCGCCCTCACCTAGTACTCAGTTCCAGAGCCTCTTGACTCTTCTCGGTTTATTTTTGTAGCCTGACAAGTGACTGTCCCTTCAACCAGTACTGTGGCTGCCAGGTCTGTTTGGATGTCACATGTTACCCGCTCCCTGCTGCCATGCCTCGGTGGTCTGCACAACACCTGCCTATGACTTCTTTTCTGGACATCTGGGGTGCTAATCACCGGCCAGGCCATCGCCGGCTGCTCTCCTCCAGGCAGGTTATGTTCTGCCTGCTCGTGGGTCCCTTTCCTCCCAGCATCTGTCTGTGCCCCATAAGCATGTCTAGACTTCAGAGGCAGGACCCCTCCTGGGCTGTCCTGTCCCACCCATCCCCTCCCTAAAGCTCTTATTCTGGTGGAAATCAGAGACTTCCCAGCAGGGCAGCTCTTTGGAGGTGGGAGTGAGGGGTACCTCATTTTGCACCTGCTCCACTATATTAAACTCTTAGTTGTTATGAAAAAAAAATCTGATTTTGCTCAATCATATTAGACTCTGAGTTGTTATGAAAAAATGTGATTTCTCATGTTCTCATTTTAACCCCTCCCAAATACATAATATAATTAAATTCCCCTTCACAAATGGCTCTTCTGTAGCTCATTAACCACAGGGTTTTGTTCCCTCATAAAACTATATCAGAAAGCTTTGAGAATCTGAAACTATGCCAGAAAGCTCGTGTCTGAGCATATGAGGAGAGCGGTCAGGAACATTTTCTTCCAGCCTTCCTCTGACAGCAGCCGGAGAATCCTCAGCACGTTTTCTTTTTACAGTTTTGTGACTCATTTCCTCACTTGTAACACAGAAATACTAAGGCAGTGTGAACCAACCATAAAAGAGTGTTATGAAAATTCCAGTCATAGGGGAATTAAAACTTTATATCATGTATGATTTTGACATTACATATTTATAATACAATCCTCTTGGGCTCTGCTTGTTGTGTCTAGAAGCCCTGAACGCTATAGACCGGGATGGAAAATCACTCCCTGCACAGCACCGTGGACCGAGTATCCATAAAAGGCAATGTGCTGGCTCAAGAAATGGCATGATTTCATAACTAACCTGTGATCCTAGTTTTCCCCTTCACATCTGAAAGCACAGTGGCACACAGGGGAGAAATATCTCTTTTTTTTCACTTCTTTTCATCTCTCAGCTCCTTTTCCAGGCCTTCTGGTTACAGAGACATTTATTTCTCCCTAGAAGTATTAATTGCTCCTGGACGAATCTTTCACAGTCATAGAGTCCAGCCTTTCTCATAATGCAGAAACCCCATCTATGAAACTGATGGATGACCTGCCAAAGATGAATTAATTAACCCATGCTCTGAGTGCTTGCAATATGCTAGACATTGTGCCTCGCTCATTGGCCACCCCTGAGATGAAGATTCAAGTGCAAGTGCAAGATTCAAGTTTATTTGAGAGAGGAATAGCCTAGGAAGTACAGGATATGGTGAATGTGTGACAGGCAAGGGGAGGAAGGCAACAAAGCACTCAATTCCAAGCAAGTTACCACTGTGGGCAAATAGAGCTCAGTCCCACCGGGGAACTTGAAAACCATGGCTCACAACCCAACCAAGGGGCCAGGGAGTGGGGGTATTGATTCACCAGTTCTCCATTTGTCACTGTCTCAGGGTGTTCCCAGGGGGAATTCATTGTCCAACACTTCTGAGTCCCCAGTGCATTCTTCCCAAGGCCAGAAAAAGCCTACAAGTGGATATTTTGGGGAGTCAGTGGTAAGTAGCCTTTGACTTTGGAAATGAATTTCGAGGGGTTTGGCATGGGGAACACCAACAGTTTCTGCTGTGTACACAAAGGCAGAATGCCGATTCCCTCCTTCCCTCCCTGCTTTTGACCTGAAGAAGGGAAGGGGACATACAGTCCTTGAACCCAGAAATGTTCCCGGTAGGAAGGGCTGTGGGAGAAATGGGGGAAACACAGAAGTCAAGGAGGTGACCAGTCTGAGGAAACATGTGCGAAACCTGAGTCAAGTTGTGGTGAGGATGAGTAGTGAGAGGGCCCTAGATGACATCAGGCCATGACTAGTCGCCAGGAGCCCAAACGATGAGACTGGCATGATGGAAATACTGGTCTTCCCAAGAGCATCAGGCTAAAGTACGTGGCTGGCTGTGCCTGGGCCAGGGAGAAAAACCTGATGCAGAGTGAAGTCTTGGGTAAGGGGGTTGGAAGGAGCCAGGTGAGCTGGACAGGGTTTCCAGTGCGTCTTCCTTGCCCAGGAAGAGCTAGTTGAAAATATGAGTGTCCAGGGAGCCATGCATCAGG
Organism: Crocuta crocuta; assembly: GCF_008692635.1. Taxonomy (NCBI): domain Eukaryota; kingdom Metazoa; phylum Chordata; class Mammalia; order Carnivora; family Hyaenidae; genus Crocuta; species Crocuta crocuta. The sequence goes on along the minus strand of NW_027528362.1, from coordinate 3,233,897 downwards.
GCCAGAAGGGCAGGCTAACCAGGGGCATGAAAAGTGCAAAACTGGAGGTCAGTGCTCTCCCTGGACCCTGCATTGTTTCCTGGCGGCTCCTAGGCCAATGCAGAGAATGCCAAGCCTGGCCTGAACTGACCGGCTCGGCCGTATCCAGTGGGGCTGGACTGTAAGGTGTTCTGGCTGGGAGATACGCGAGGGCTGAACTTGTACAAAGTCAGAAACCACTAACGGGAGCTTCTGGGTGCTGGGGTGAGTTGGGGTGACTTTCCATGGTAAGGCAGTTTGGAGTGAAACACTCCCAATTTTTAGGTTGCTTTTCTCTGGGTTGGACTGAAATTTACCTCCCTTGATCTTTCCCCTGGCCCTTGCGTTCCCCTCTGGAATTCCTTGATCAGTCCCAAGATAGTTTGTGTCAATATAGTGTCTGTCCATGGCAGCCAATAAAATCTCCCCTTTGGGTTTGGGTGGGTGCTTGTGCTTTGTGAGATACCAGGAAGGTTATGGCAAGAATGTGCCTAAAATCCCCTCCCCCTGGTTTCACCCAGCCTGTTCTACTCCAGATGTTTCCAGGGAAAGTAACTTGGCCGTGGACACAGGTAGGGTCTGTTTTGCTTTCCTGCCAAGCCCCTCATCCCCAGCCTTTTATGCCACTTCTCAGGCTTACAGTTCATGGCACCGTGTCAAACAGCAAGGCCTTTCTCCTTCCCTTTGGTCCACCGTTACAAACCCACCACTGAGATTTCTCCCCATTGCAATCCTCATGCTCAGAATTTTAAACACACTCAACATTCGTTCGGGTTACCTCTATCGAAAGAAACCTATTTTGCTCCCCTATGAACCTCTGTGGATACAGAGGGCTTGAGTTCGTTTTATGTGAACTGAAACTCGAAGCATAAGGAATTTTTAGATTGAAATGCTCTGCAAGTTAGGTGATACAGCACAGTAACAATGTATAAAGCTGCCATCTCATTCAGCCCAAACGGAAAGCAAAACAAGCAAACAAAATTCCCATCGTTGTTTTAGCCAGAGCGGCATCTTTAAGAATGAATAACAGCGATGCGCACACGTTGGCAAGTCGGCCTGTGGTCACTCTGGCAAATTTGTATAAATGATACTCTTACATCCCAATTAGGATTTGAAACATTGCTCCTTTTAAAACTGAAACAAGCCTTTGATTGTTCACTCTGCTTTATAGTACCACTCAACTACAGACAGGAGACAATTAGAATAACCTAGAAGTTACAGAAGGGAATTGGAAAGCGTGGCTAAAAGAGCTTGTCTCCTGTGAGCACAACATTCTCTATATCGTTTTAGTTGAATGTTTATGGATTTCTGAGAAATTAAAAGTAATGTGCTCTTAGTACAGCAGGCACCCACACCAAAGAGAAGGAATAAGCCACACCAGAGAGTGAAAAAGAGCAAGAATGAAAATTACACATACACACACACACACACACACACACTCACACACACACAAACTCAGCGGGAGGATTAGGATTGTTTTTTCTGCCCAGTCAAGATGGAGTCAGAAGAAATGGGGTCTTCTCAGTCTAGAGAATGATCTTTGTTTTCAGTTCACAGGTGGTTGCCCTCAGTTGTCTTCATTTTACTAGAATTTCTCATCATGTGAACGATCTCCGCAGTGAATTTCCAGTCATAGTTTCCCACGAACAATATACTTAAAAAACTACTGCCTGGAGGAGCACCTGGGTGGCTCAGTTGGTTGAGCATCTGACTCTTGATTTCAGCTCAAGCCATGACCCCAGCGTCATGGGACTGAGCCTCACCACTGGGTCCAAACTCAGCTTGAGATTTCTACCTGGAGAATTTACAGACACACACATCGTCTCCAAGTTTAAGTGTATGTATTATATAATATTTATATTTTTATAATGTATTTATATTTTATATATTGTAAATATACAGTATATTTGTGTTTACATATTTACATATATATTATATTACATTTATATATTATATATTATAAATATACNCGAAAGTCAGACGCTCAACCGACTAAGCCACCCAGGCGCCCCTTGACAAATATTTTCTTTTTCTTTAAGACCACTGATCCTGAATCTGTATGTTTAATGAGAATATATTTCTTTTACAAACAATCTTTCTTCTTTTTCATTTTCATTGGGAACTCCATTTCCATGAATTCCATGCTACCAAAAAAGAAACCATTTTTAAGGTTAGGCTGAACATATTTTTTTCTTTACTTTTGATCATCTTAATAACTGACATACAAGTAGGTTATGTCCTACTTCCAGAAGGCAGCCTGTGCACGCTGAGGAATACACAGAAGGGAGTTGACTTTAACAAAAGGCCCTTATCCTTCTCTATTTTCTAAAGTATTGAAAATATTAAAGCTAAAATCATTGCCTACACATGAATTTGTATCTTCTGGAGTTCATAGTGAAGCCTAACTCTTAGAGGAAAGGTAACAACAATTTGAAAGGAAAAACATGTTTTTCAAAACATAAACAGAGTAAGCTATGGTAGATCTATAAATGAGGTCAAAAGAGAAACATCTGTCGCTAATATTCCTTTAATGTCTATAATAAATCTTTTCAAATTAAGAGGGTCTAGATATTAAAAACTTGCTTTCTGAGCTTTCATGGATAGATAGAAGGGAAAGACTACAGGAACCTCAGCAAACCGTTCCGGTTTCATAACTTTCCTCATACTTTTTGAGTAAGGTGAGATTTTTCTTTGACCTTCACAACATGGTCTAATAAATCTTATTCAGATTTTTAAAAAATGTTTATTTTTTATTAAAATTTTTTTTAATGTTTATTTTTGAGAGACAGAGAGACAGAGTGTGAGCAGGGTAGGGGCAGAGAGAGAGGGAGACACAGAATCTGAAGCAGGCTCCAGGCTCCCAGTTGTCAGCACAGAGCCCGACGCAGGGCTCAAACCCACGCACCGTGAGATCATGACCTGAGCCGAAGTCAGCCGCTCAACCGACTGAGCCACCCAGGCATCCCTAAATGTTTATTTTTGAGACAGAGAGACAAAGTGCAAGCAGGAGAGAGGTAGAGAGAGTGGGAGGCAGAGAATCTGAAGCAAGCTCTAGGCTCTGAGCTGTCAGCACAGAGCCCGACGTGGGGCTCAAACTGATGAACCGTGAGATCATGACCTGAGCCGATTTCTGACACCTGTCTAACCGCCTCACCAACTGAGCCACCCAGATGCCCCTTTATTTAGATTTTCTAAAGCAGGAGTTTGGCAGGCATTGAGGCCTGGAATGGAAACATCAGGAAGGTTGTAGGAATGTTAATTGCATCTATGAACTCTAAACACCTCCCAGATATTACTTTAATTCTTCTGAACAATCCTATAAAACAGTTATTATTATCCCCATTTTACAGAGAAGGAAAAGTGAGTCCTAGAGAGAGATTCAACAACTTGTTGAACACGGAACTGAGATTCAAGCAGTGATTTGCTTGTCTCTAAAAGCTAAAGTACCAAATGATTCCCACATAGGGTTGAACAAGCTGATGGAGATAAAGGTGGAGAATCTGATGAGAAAAATGGCTAAAAATGGGGCCTTTTCCTCAGAGGTGTTAATGAATGGATTTGGGAGTTAAAATTTGAAGTAGGTGTTAGGGTGAGAATTTCAGTAATTAGTAAACCTAATAATTAGGTTAGGATTCAGTTCGGGGGTGGTGTTGGATTTTACAGGGTTTTGAGCTGAGGATGGCCCCTATATTTGAGGTTAAGATAGAGGTTAGCTTCAGAGTGAAATTTGCATTCAGCAATGGGAGGGAATTGGAACACGGCACAGTCACCCAAAGTTCTCTGAGGCCCAAGAATCACCTGGGCAATTGTTGAAGCTACAAATTCCTAATCCTTCTCAGACCTGAATCCCTGTCTCCCAGAGGAAATGATACTGCTCACAAAGGAACCCCCTGGAAGCTGATTGATGGGGAAAGCAGAGATACGCTGGGCACTGGCCACAGTTCTGACTTCTCACTGGAATCATGGAGGGGCTGGCTGGCTGGCTCGGTTGGTAGAGCTTGCAACCCTTGATCTTGGGGTTGTGAGTTGGAACTTCACGTTGGGTGTAGGGATTACTTAAAAATAAAATCTTTAAAAAAATAAAAAAAGAATCATATGAAGGGCTCTTTCTAAATACTAGTGCCTGGGCTCCACTCCCCAATGAAATCATAATCTGAGGCAAGGGTAGAGTAGAGAAAGGTAGATTATTATGCTTAGTAAGTTCCCCAAGTGATGCCATTGAGGGGCATCAGGCTGGCTCAGTCAGGAGAGCATGAGACTCTTGATCTTGGGGTCATGAATTTGAGCCCCATGTGGGGGGTGGCGATTACCTAAACAAATAAACTTTAAAAAAAAGTCAGGGTTGACATCACAGATACACAGTATAGAGATGAAAATAAACACTTCTCCTTTCTGGATTCATGAAGCTCTTTGATTTTACATACTATTTCAAAGGCAATTTTTTATACTATTTGATTTGTAAATATTTGTATATTGGTTTTTTAGAACAGCATTGTAGCCCTGAAGGGCAGACACTTATTAACTATCACCCGCATACTTAGCACTGTGCTATTGAATAAATATGTATTTGCTCTGTGCATATAGGCATTCAAAAGATATCATTGGCAACTCTTTCAAGAACAAGAAACATATACCATGGGCACTACATGCAGATTCATCCAACAGGGACTTCCCTGTCTAATTGTTTTATGAATCAAAAAGAGTCACTAATGCTTAGCAGTTTGTTCCCTGATGGCATCTAGGGAGCCTTGGCCCTCCAGGTTGTTATCTTACCCACAAGCCATTCCTGGCTCTGGCCCTTTCTCAGTAGCTCCCGCCTTAGCTTCCCCTAAATCCAGGCTGGGCCTTCGTGGTTGCAGGCTTAGGAGAATGTGGCATTTGGGCGCTTCCAGTGCTAGGTCATGAGAATTCTTGTAGCTCTCCGTCTAGAGCTCTGGGAGGATTTATGGAGCCCTGGAATGCCATGTATGAAGTCCAGCTACCCTGAGCCCACCATGCTTCAGAGAACACAGGGAGAGTCCCTGAAATCACATGAGGAGACACCTGGGCAGCCCCCAAAACATGTCTAGACAAGAAGAATGTCAAAAGATTTAAGGCCCTCCTCCTTAATTTGCCAAAGCACGTCATTTCAAAAATGTTACTCCGATGTCTTATCTATAATATAAAGAAAAATAAAAGCTAAGTTATTGATAATAAAATAGTATGTGTTTTAATGTGTAATGCCTCAGGCAAAGCACAAGACTACAGATTCAGGCATGTGGTGCTGGCAATGCAAATGGCATGGGTAGGATGGCCTTGGTGACTTTTGGAGAGAATAAACATGGTTTCATAAAGTTCTAGACAAAACCAAATACACTATTAGGTGCTGTCCTTGAAAATTCAGTATGTATTTACAACAGTATAAAAACTGCTTTGTGTCTAGGAGTTTGGTTCTGGGTAAATGGGAGCAGATGACTGGGAAAGACCAGAATTTGAACTACCACCAAACTACCAGTGAGTTTCCTAATTTTGCCCCTTCCAGTAACCCCCCTGCCTGGACTCAAGGTAGTCTGAAATGTGGAGGTGGGCCCTGGGAAGAGCTCCAGGAAAATCACTCTAGTTCTTTTTAATTTCTTTTTCAATGTTTATTTATTTTTGAGAGACGGAGACAGAGTGTGAACAGGGGAGGGTCAGAGAGGGAGGGAGACACAGAATCGAAGCAGGCTCCAGGCTCTGAGCTGTCAGCACAGAGTCCGACACGGGGCCGGAACCCGCAAACCGCAAGATCATGATCTGAGCCGAAGTCTGATCCTTAACTGACTGAGCCACCCAGATGCCCCCAAATCACTCTAGTTCTGACTGAAGCAACTAGAAGGGGGACTCTGAATAGTCACAACTGGAGGTGAAAATGCCCTGTTTTCCTTTTTTCCTTCTTTCTCCATTCTCTTGAGCCCCAGTACCCGGGCACTCCCAGTCACAGAGCAGCAGTGTGAGCCTGCAAGTACCTAGAATGATGGGGTGGGGAAGGTTTCTCTTTAATCAGATAAGGTGTGATCCCACCACAGGAAGCAAATTTCCAGTGCTTTCTCTCCCTTTGTCCTCCCATCTCTTGGTCCCGCAGATGGGTACTGTTGTGGGAAGTGTGCAGCATAGGGGCATAAGTAATGCCTTGGCTTCCAAAAGGAAGACCAGAAAAGGAAGCTGCAGGGAACTAGAAAGTACTAGCTAGCATCATGGCAGACGGGGAACGCCTCAGGAAAGTTCGGGAACTACTGGGCTCACTTCTGAGCTGCACATGTATGAATCTGACCCAAAACAGCAAACTAAAAGCTTTGAGAACAGAACTGAACTATGGGGTGGAAACCACCCAGGTCCCAGACTGGCTGCTAGGTGATAAACACGTAGGACAGATCCAAATAGCACAGCAAAGATTTTGAAAATGGAAACTGACATTGGAAAAGCTACGTACGGAAAAACCAATGAAACAAAAAACAGAGTTTATCAGTAGACTCATACAAATATGGTCATTTGATTTTCAGCAAAGGAACCAAAGGCAAGTCCATGGAGAAAAGTTAGTCTTTGTAGTAAGTAGAATTGGGACAATTGGTCATCCAGATGCAAAAAAACAAACAAACAAAAAAAAACCCCAAAAACGAAAGAGAGACTCAGCCTAAACCTCACAAGGTATACAAAAGTTAGCTCAAAATGGATAATAAATCTAAATGTAAAACACAAAACTATGAAAATCCTAAAAGGGAACTTATGTAATAATCTTTGTGATTTGAAGTTAGGCAGAGCTCTTTTACACGACATTAAAAACGTAATCCATTAAAGAAAAAATTGGTAATTTAGACTTGGTCAAAATTCTACAAAGGACACTATTAAGAGATGAAAAGATAAACTACACACTTGGAACAAATATTTTCTAATCACACATCCAACAAAGGGCGTCTATCCAGAATATATAAAGAATACTCACAGCTTAACAGTAAGAAAATGAAAAACCTAACTTTCACATGCACAAAAGACTTGAACACTTCACCAAAGAGGATACATGCAGATGGCAAATAAGTATATGAAAATCTATGTATGTGTTAAAGTTATACACACTCCAAAATCATGTTAATATTAATTTAAAAAATAAGATTAAAAAATACCTTGCTGTTTATATGGAAAACAGAGTTAGAGTCTAGGCTTAGAGCATTACAAACCTTGCTGAGTGCCTTTGTGTGGTACAAAAATGAACACCTATGTGGGGCAGCTCTGAATCTAGCATCCCTGGCTCCTGACTCCAAAATGCCAATAGCTGCCCTAATTTTTATGTCAAAATGTACAAACAAACAAACAAACAAACTTAACACTCCATTATTTCCCAAAATGGCCTTCAAGAGCTGGCATAGCTCCCCTTAAGAACAAGTCGCCTAGCCCCTCAGGGTCTTGCACAAAAATAGTTACTAAGTTGGAAAACTATTTCTTGAACTAAATCATGAAAAGCCCTTCTTTGGGTTATGTGCACTTTGACTGTAAAACACCCAGCCAAGGGCCCGGTACACAGTGAACTTTGAGTAAATAGAAGTTGTAAAAGTTCTAGCAGTAGGAAACTGAGATGTCTTAGAGGCAAATGGCATTGCTTAACGAAGTAAGCAGCATTATCAGGCCAACGGGAGCTAGTTTTGAAGAGGTGAGGAGGAGCAGAGGAAGGACTGCCTCACCTCTCTACAAATTCCATTACTCCCTCCTGAAGGGCTGGTCATATATCTTTTTTTCCTCCTAATTTTCGGAAGTGGCTAGAATCTATTACATACCAGCTTCAAAGGTCAACGAATCTTTGATGAACTGCAGATAATTGAGTATTGAATGTACTAGGTCCTGGGGTTGATTTTAATCAAGTGTGTTTAAAGAGATAAAACTGAAATATTTCTCTCTTTAATAAGGGCACTATAATAGCAGCCCCAAATGAAGAAATCACAACCCTGTAAATGAATCATGATAACGTATATGTGAAATAAACATTTGTATCTATATTTGTTGTACACAGTTATTTATAATTGTATCTTGGACTCAGGCAGCACTTTTATTAGTTAATTGGTTAATTAATTAGCATTTTATGGAAGACTACATATCTTCTCTATTTACAAGATGGGACACTCCCTGGAATGTGAATGTGAGTATGTGAAAATATTCTACTCTAAGATCTCCTAAAAGACCTCCAATTCATTCATATCACTCATCAGGCTTTGAAAAGGGTACATTAGATCCAAACAGTAATAGAATCTACTGAATTGTGCATTCCTCCACCTCAATATTCTTATAACTCTGAAATGCAAATCTGTCTTAAAATTATTGACAAAGTGTTCACAGTGATGGTCGTTATCTTCAAATACATGACATTGGTTATTTCTGGTTGAACAACTGGACAACTGAATTCCATATTTAGTCAGCAAGCCATTTAAGGTCTAACTGTAGGGAGACTATGAGTCCTGTGTTATCAGAAAACATTCCATTGATACCAGATCCTATCAACAGAGTGTCAGCAATGTATGAGTGAAGAAGTCCGGTTTATGAAATTCTCCTTATATGTGTCACACTTTTGATGACAAGTATGTGAACTCTGTGCCTAGTCTGAGATCCCAAAGATTTTCTCTCATGTTTTTTCTAAGTGTTTAATAGTTTTATGTGTTTACACTTATGTCTTTGATTCAGTTTGAGTTAATTTTACATAAGGTAGAAGAGCGAGAACGAGGTCATTTTTGATGATGTCCAACTTCTTGCTCTGGTGCTATTTGTTGAAAAGACTATCTTTCCATTGAATTCCTTTTGCACTTCTGTCGAAAATCAGTTCGGCATGTTTGTGTGGGCTTATTTCTGGGTTGATTCCATTTCACTGATCTTTTTGTCCATCTTCCCCCAGTACTAAACAGTCTCAATTATTGTAGCTATTTAAGTCTAAAAATTGGGTAGACTGATTCCTCCCATTTTATTCCTCTTTTTTCAAAATTGTTTTAGTTGTTCTGGTTCTCTTTCATTTCTTTTTCTTTTCTTTTTTTAAAGTTTATTTATTAAAATTTTTAATGTTTTTATTTATTTATTTTTAATAGTTTATTGTCAATTATCCACATAACACCTATTTATTTATAGCACGTGTGTGAGCAGGGGAGGAGCAGAGAGAGAGAGAGAATCCCAGGCAGGCTCTTGCTGTCAGCGCAGAGCCTGACACACAGCCTGATGCAGGACTTGATCTCATGAGCCATGAGATCATCACCTGAGCTGAAATCAACAGTTGGATGCTGAACCACCTGAGTCACCCAGGCACCCCTCTCTTGCATTTCTATTTAAATTCTAAAATAATCTCATCTATAGGTACAAAAAGTCTTGCTGGGTTTTTTTTTATAGGAATTTTATTAGCCATGTATATCAATTTGGGGAGAATTGACATCTTTACTATGTTTGGTCTTCTATTCTATGAACACATTTATTTAGATAGGTGGTTTCTTTCGCCACCATTGTGCAGTCTTCAGCTTAAACCTGCACGTCCTGCTAGATTTATACTTAAGTGTTTTCTCTTTTTTGAGCAATCGTAAATAGTTCTGTATTTTAGTTTGGTATCTGTGTTTTCATTGCAATACAAACGATTTTGTACATTTACCTTGAATTCTGAGACCTTACTCAACTTACTTGTTCTAAGACTATATTTGTAGACTCCTTGTGACTTTCTATGAAGACAATTATAAAATATGAAGCAGGGGTAGTTTTGTTTCTTCCTTTCTTATCTACATGACTTTTATTTCTTTTTCTTGCCTTATTGCACTGGCCGAGAGCAACCAGAACCATGCTGAATGAAGTGCTAAGAGTAGGCATCCTCGCCTTGTTCCCAATTTTATAAAGAAAACATTCAGTCTTCTACACAAAGTATAATGTTAGCTTTTTTTGTAGATGCTCTTTATCAAGTTGAGGAAATTCCCTTATATTTATATTTTTCTGAGTTTTTTTAATCATGAATGAGTGTTGACATTTGCACTATTTTTTGCATCAGTATTACCATGTGACTTTTCTTTTTTATTCTGTTAGTATGACAGATTACATTGATCAATTTTCAGATATTGAACCGGTCTTGTACCTTTGGAATTGACCTCACTTCGTCATGGTGTCTTTGGTTCTCTTTAATGGTATTTTTTAAAGGTTTCTTACATCTGTATCAATTAGGAATAGTGGTCTGTAACTTTTTGGCAATGTGTTTCTCCATCTGTATGCCAATATCACATAGTCTTGTTTACTGTAACTTTGTAGTAGTGTGTTTTGAAATTGGAAAATATGAATCTTCCTGCTTTGTTGTTTTCAAGATTATTTTGGTTATTCTGGAGCCCTTGAATTTCCATATGAGTTTAGGATTAGTTTGTCAATTTCTGCAAAAGCAGTAGCTGTAATTTAGATTACATTATTTTAGATGAAATTACATTTGAAATCTGTACTGCCACTTGTGTTTGTACGGCCTGTAAACTTGGAATGGATTTTATGTTTTGAAATTTTTAAAAGGAAAAATAGTATTTCATGTCAAGTGAAAATTATATAAAATTCAAATATCCATGTACAGAAATAGTTGCAAATATCCATAGTTGCAAATAGTATGCAAATATCCATAGCACAGAACACAGCTATGCTCATTAATTTACATATTGTCTATGGCAGTTTTAACAATACAATGGTAAAGGTACAATAGAGACTGTGTGGGCTACAAAGCCTAAAATACTTCCTGGTCCTTTACAAAAAAATCTGGGGGCTCCTGCTTTAGACTCAGCAAAGACTGAACAGTAATTATTGCCTCAAGGTTCCACAAAACTTGAGGTCTAGGACTATGACCATGGGCTGGGATTTCCCATTTCTAAGGCTTTTTGTTGAAATATGTCTATACCCGATGGAACTTGGTCTTTGATTTTTTTTGCCTACTGTGGTATATAAGTGTAGAAAGTGAAAGGCCAAGCCCATAGGCAGAAAAGAAAAAGAAAGAAAGAAAGAAAGAGAAAGAAGATGAACATTGTAGGCATTAATAGAGTAGTATAGAGTTTAAATATTGGAGCCAAAGGGAACTTAGCAATCCTCTCATTTTTATGGTTGAAGACAATGTGACCCAGGAAGACTTCTCCCAAGTTATACAGTGTCTCATTCCTGCTGCTTCACATTAGCAAAAGGCAGTGTGTTCATTTTTGTCCAGAAAGTGTTCCGAGCATCGGCTCAGGAGGCCTGTGGAAGCTTATGGAGAGAATAATCTTCTTCCATGAGCACACTGCCTTTTGAAACTATCATTCCTGGTGTTGAAAGTGTAATTCTATTTTTCATATGCTCAAAGTTGTAATTATGAGGCATTGATAATGCACCTCACAGTGTGGCTGTCGCCACACTGTCGCCACACTTTAAAGCCTGGAGGCCACTTTATTCTTGGGATTTCAGAGACACATGAGAAGCAAGGAGTAGTTAAAGAATAGTCATCCAATGCAGGGCATCTGAAGTTGTATCGTTATTTTCATTGGTCAAAACATACTCTTTCTTTGCGTGAACTGAAGGGCATGGTCCATAGTTAGATTTCCACTGACTGCCACACACTGCATCACATGGACATCACGGTGGCAGCTCGGGGTCAGCGTGGACCTGAGGTGAGACTTGCCACACTGACAGTATCAAAGAAATTCAGCAGCTGCCAAAAGAGGGCCTGAGAAGGAGAAACATTTCCATCAGGCTAATGAAACCTGTCAGCCACAGCAGGGATCCAGAGCATGATCTCCCAGAATGCAAGGGGAGCAGAAAAGCAGCCAACAAGAGGAAGGAGGGGGAGGGATGGGAAGAAAGAAAGAATTCGTCATCACACCCAATTCTAGCAGGAGGCGGCGGAGTCTGACAGGAGGCTGTCATGAAACAAGACGAAATTCAAGTATGGCACAACAATTGGCAAACTGCTGACTGTTCTCTAGACATTACTTCTAGGGGGCACCTTCTATCAGGACTGGGGGCAGGAGTGGGTTTGCCTAAGCTTCAGGGCTCCTCAGCACACTGCCCCTTCCAAGGCCTTGGGAAGGCCTTAGCATCGTGCTCATCTGGTCTTAAATTTTTACAAAATGTGTGCAACTAGGATACTGAACTTCAGACCGTTAAGTCCACCATGTCTTTCCATGTCAACTTCCTTTGTGAATGGTTTTGGGATTTGCTAAGGGAATGTTGAGTTAAGGATATACCGTATTAACTGGAATTTAGAAAGAGGTCTTAGGGGCACCTGAGTGGCTCAGGCGGTTCACCATCTGGTTCCTGATTTTAGGTCAGGTCATGATCTCATGGTTCGTGGGTTCATGGCTTTGGGTCCACTTGGGATTCTTTCTCTCTCTATGCCCCCCCCCATTCATGCATACTCTCTCTCAAAATAAATAAATAAACAACAACAAAAAGGAAAGATGTTTCAGAGCATTTCAATATAAACTAGATGTATATAAAGGGTAGCTTATTTTATGTTCCTTAAATTTGTTTATTTAAAAAAACAAGAGAAAATTCAGCTAAAAATTAATGGAATATGAAACTAAACAGTTAAGATGAGAGATTAAGTCAAAAGAAGTTATTCTGACATGGAGAAGGAAAGCATAATGCCAAACTTTCAGATCATATTGAATCGTTATGAGGAAGAGACATTCTATCAAGAGAAATGAATGGCATTTGGATTGTTGGAAAATAGGATTTATGAAGAGCTGTGAACTATATGAGCTCATTAGAAAAGAACTATAAATTCTTATGGATCAAACAGGAAATATTGGTATTGATAAGGAGAGCATAAAACTGTTAATACTCCAATGTAATGAGGACACCAGTGACAGGCTGGCTATTGAAGATTGTCAGCTCAAAGGCATTGACACAAAAAAACCTCCTCAAAATACCCTGAAATCTTATAGTATATATATGGAAGAAACTCAACAGTGCTTCCTCCAAATCTGATGAAATCCAAGAGTTCTAAGATGTGACTAACAACTAATTGCAAAGTTGAAAAGACTTCTCTAAATTATCCACAATAAAAGGATTTCCATGAAGGATACTTAAAAAAAGATTGAATTTTCCTTCTGTTCTTGCTATAAAACGTATCACAAAATTATTGTCTTTTGAAGACACTATCAAAGTGTATGCAGACAAAAACCATAGGAAAAAAGCATTCTAGAGATGAAGGAGGAAGTTAATGAAGTTGAGAGATTGTTAGTTTTCTGAATTTTGTGACATGATATTTTTTTGAGACAGAGAGATGGAGCATCAGTGGGGGAGGGGCAGAGAGAGAGGGAGACACAGAAGCTGAAGCAGGCTCCAGGCTCTTGGCTGTCAGCACAGAGCCGGATGCAGGGCTCGCACTCATGAACCGCGAGATCATGACCTGAGCTGAAGTTGGACGCTCAACCCACTGAGTCACCCAGTCCCATTCTTAGTATGTTTTTTAAAAATTGTGTAAATTTTACCAAATTAATCTTTTTCAAAGGAAACTAGCTTTTGAATCCTATTTCAGCTGGTTAGTTCAGGTAGACTCTTAAAACTTATGCAAAATTCCTGCCTAATTTCTGCTGTATTAACTCATTGAAAAGTCTTACCTACAATGGAAATAACTGAGGACAAAACTCTAGTTACTTCTTCAGATACGGTCTTTGATACCCAAGTCCTGTTTTACCCTGTTTCAAGAGATTAGCAGTTACTTAGGGATCCATCCCTATTTGTGTAGATATACTTCATCTGTGACATGAACTTTAACTAATTTATCTTACAGGAATATTGTGGGGATGGCTTCAGCAACAGTACTTTTAACCCAAACTAATGGTTATGCATTCACTATTATTATAAATGATCATTATGTGATCGTATCTACAATAGTAATAAGTTGTTGATATCTGATGATACTAAAGACAATTTTCACTCATCAGTCACCAATTTTATTTTAAATTCTTTTTTTAATGTCTATTTATTTTTGAGAGACAAAGAGAGAGAGAATGTGAGTGGGGGGAGGGGCAGAGAGAGGGAGACATAGACTCTGAAGCAGGTTCCAGGCTCTGAGCTGTCAGCACAGAGCCCTACGTGAGGCTCAAACTCACAAACCATGAGATCATGATCTGAGCTGAAGTCAGACGCTTAACCGACTGTGCCACCCAGGCGCCCCAGCAACTCTCTTTTATTAAATAATGGCATGACAAGCTTAGGTTTTGAAATACAAACCCCACAAAGGATATTAATGGTATCCTGGATTACATGTTACAGACCAAAAAATGAAATGAACAGACAATTTGCTCTTTTGGTGCCACTTAATCTTTGTAGATTATCTAACAATGTTTACCAATAAAAGCAAAACTGCTGGTGATGAGCAGTTAAAAGAAGTTAAATTCTGTGGCTGATTCAAAGAGAAAAAGAGAGAAGTTGGTGGGCTAGAAGACTGTTGAACCTAGACTGGATTAATTTCTGGTTGTTTCTTATGAAGGTGGAGTGTACGACCTGCGACTTTCCTCACAATCTCTGGGTAGTAAATGGTTAATAGTTTTCCAAACTTTGGAAAATCCATATTTTGATACACTATTCCCCAAAAAGTGTTAATAAAGTATTTAAGGATTTAAATGGGAGTCAGACAATATCATCTCTTGAAATGATTTCTGCAAACTTAAAAAAAATTTTTTTTAATGTTTTATTTATTTATTTCTGAGATAGAGAGAGAGAGAGAAAGAGAGAGAGCGTGAGCAGGGGAGGGTCAGGGAGAGAGTGGGAGACACAGAATCTGTAGTAGGCGCCAGGCTCTGAGCTAGCTGCCAACACAGAGCCTGATGAGGGGCTCAAACCCATGAACCGTGAGATCATGACCTGAGCGAAAGTCCGACGCTTAACTTACTGATCCACCCAGGCGCCCCCTGAAAACATTTTAAAATGCAATTTGGATTTTCTGTCCTAGAAAAATAATGGCAAACTATTAATACTGTCCTTTAAAGAAAGGCGAATAGAATGAATCTGGCTGATAACAAATTCTATTTTAAAAACAGGTGTCTTTTCTTTTTTCTAGCTAATTTATTGGTCCTCCTTTATTATTGTTTTGTAGCAAAGCAACTATTTACTATAAAAAGAGTAGTTCAAACTACTCAAAGAAACAATGCTCTATGCTATAGTCTAAAAGAGTTGAATTGGGGCACCTGGGTGGCTCAGTCAGTTAAGTGACAGACTTTGGCTCAGGTCATGATCTCACAGTTCATTGGTTCGAGCCCCCCATTGGGTTCTGTGCTGACAGCTCAAGACCAGAGCCTGCTTTGGATTCTGTGTCTCCCTCTCTCTCTTTGCCCCTCCCCCACTCGCTCTCTGTCTCTGTCTCTCAAAATAAAATAAAGACATAAAAAAAAATAAAGCAGTTGAATTATAAATATTAATGAGTATAATAAATATAGAAGGCAACTGGATATGGTAATAATGACTTCATATTTGAAAGGATATTGAATGATACTCTTTTAAGTGTATATTATGAACATTTTGACACAATAAAAAACCTCAGTCTTTTCACCATCAGATTGTAAGAAACTTCATAATTTTATTATTTAAATTTTTTTAACTTTTTTTAATGTTTATTATTTTTGAGAAAAAGAGAGAGAGACAGAGACAGACAGAACACGAGTGTGAAGGGTGGAGGAGCAGAGAGCAAGGGAGACAGAATATGAAGCAGGCTCTAGGATCTGAGCTGTCAGCACAGAGTCTGATGGGGGGCTCAAACCCACAAATGGCAAGATCATGACCTGAGCTTAAGTCAGATGTTTAACCAACTGAGCCACCCAGTTACCCCCATAATTTTATTATTATATTGATCTCTAGTAGTGCCTCGTATATAACAGAGCTCAACATATTTTTGGTAAAAGAAAGTGTCCAGCTTTTGTTAAGAAAAGAAAAAGTACAACAGTCACAGATGCTTAATTTTAAAAATTCAATCAATGCAAGTATAAAAGAAAAAAGAAAAAGAAAGCCCCCTTCCCACTTCCCTGGATGCTACAATCCACAAGACTGGCTACTCTTTACAGGCTACTTTTTTATTTATACTAAAAATAGATATGCTCTTTCAAGATTTACCTGGAAAAGATTTTAAACTAATTATGCATCATAAAGACACACACAAATCCTAAAAGCAAACCTAACAAGGAAATGATGCAGTAAGAAGTTATCATTAAAACATGGATAATGCGTGAATTATCAGTACTTGGGTGTGGCCCAGTTATTTACATGCAAATTTCCAAAACAGGCTGCAATTATATTTTATCTCCATTACCTACTAGTATCATCCTCAATAGAAAGGAAAGCTTTCTTCTTACAGTTTTGAAAACAAAGATGGGTTAGTAAGCAAGCACAGAATTCAGAACTGATATAGACATGGATGAAATTAGGAGGTGTGGGGAACTCCTCACTTTCTAGATATATTTTCCTTTTTCAAAAAATTTTAAAAAATATTTATGTATTTTTGAGAGACAGAGAGAGACAAAGCATGAGTGGGGATGAGGCAGAGAGAAAGAGAGGGAGACACAGAATTGGAAACAGGCTCCAGCAGTCAGCACAGAGGCCGACATGGGGCTGGAACCCATGAAATGGGAGATCATGACCTGAGCTGAAGTCGGATGCTTAACTGAGACACTCAGGCTCCTCTATTCTTTTCTTTATTTACATGTTTCTTAAAACAAAAAGGGAAAGAAAGAAAAAATAAAAGAAAGCCCTATAACCTTGTATGCTTTTGCTGTTTTTAATTAAAAAAAAAAAAAGATGTTTGCCTTCTACGGAAGTAGAAATGGCTTAAAGAGCCAAGATAACACAGTCGGGTAAATGTGTGTCTGAGACTACTTCAGGAGTCAGAAGCCCAAAGGGAAAATCTTAATTTAGTATTCTCAGACTAGCATCTACCAGGTTAGGTAAGAATGGAGCTGACACACCCCAGTGTAGCCCAGAGGATGTGCACGCTCATACAGAACAGCACAAGTTCCCCCCAAGGGCTGGGAGATACGGGCCCGCATCCACCCTACTTCATTGAGGTCAACCAGTTCTACTCTAGGAACAGGAGAGGCCTGGGAAGTGTCTAGGCTCTTCCCTTATTTCGCAGAGAAGGAAATGGGTTAGTGTGTAATTGTTTGTTATCACAATCACACATGACTTGTTTTGTATATCTTTCAGCCTGTTAGGCTCACTCACTGCCACATCCTGCATTCCAACCTCCTAGGAAAACAATCCAATCCAGCAAGCTTCTATTGGGCGCTAACTGCATGCCTAACCTCCAGTTTTATTACATGCTAGACCTGCTCATTAAATCCTGAACCGTGTTTTGCTTTCTGCACGAGACTGGTATTTTTCCTACCGCTTTAAGATTCCGATTTAGGCCTGTGTTTGGCTTTCCGGTGAGGTGGGATGCAATGGGCGGCCTCCTTTGTCGCGGTGACCGCGGTTACGACGCCTCCGGGCACTGTGGCTGGAGCGCCGGCGGCGATTCCTCCCGAAGCCTGTTGCAAGTTACCACCTCTCGCTGCGGAATCCGACCAGGCAGGTAAGGAGCTGTCCATCAGCAGGCAGTGGGCGTGGCCGGAAAAGACCGGCCAATCAGCGGGGCCGCCCTTAAGATGGGTTCCCCGCCCCGGGAACCCGCCCGAACCCATACCACTGAGCATGCGTCCAGGGCTCGGCGCAAATTCCCTCCACCCGTGCGCCCTCTCTCCGGCGGGGTCAGAGTTACGCCGCTCAGGGTTTCCTCAGAAAACAGAGGAAAAGGAGACAGGGCGGCGGGGCCCCTTAGGGATGGGAAAGTGGGAAAGTCTGTGAGAGGAAGTTCCTCAGATGGGTAGCTGTCGCTAGCAGCCGCCAGCTCCTGGGGCCCGCGGGCCCGCGCCTTACGTTCGCACCCGGCCGCGGGAGGGCGGCGGGAACGCTTGTGATGCCCCTTCAGCCTCCTGCACGTTATTGTCCTGAAGAGAGAGGCCAGGCCCAGAAGTTTCGATCCCGCCCAAGGTGACGCAGCAGGTCGCCGCTGCGGGCCGGGGTCTGCGTGACTCGCAGCGGCTGTGCCGGCCTGCGCCGCCCGTCTCCCGGGGACGCTCCCTTCGGCTCGCAGAGGCTTCCCGCCGTCCGCGCCACGCCTCTGGGGGCGGAATGGCGGTTTTAGGCCGAGAAGCGCGGGTGCGAGCGCGTGTGGCGCTCCACACCGGGTCCCAGACAGGGCGCTCCGTGCGGCCCCGCACGACCGCGTCTGCCCAACGGCTCTGTGCTCTGTGGGTGCCGCCTAAAGCCCACCTTCCTGAGACCCCACAGGGGGCGTGGTGCCGCGGCGCCCGCACCCGGCCGCTGCCCGCACGGTCCCATTCTACCGGCGCCCGTTCCGGGGACTCGGTCCAGCTCCAGCCCCGGATTGTGCGCCCAGTCGGCGGCGTGCGCGGCCCTCANCGGGACCACAGATGGTGGGGGGCGGGCGGGCGGCCACCTCCTCCACGCTCCTCGAAGTCGGTCGGGCCCAGGCCGAGCAGCCCGACTCCGCTAGGACCGCAGGGTTAAGAGGTGGTGGATGCTGGACAGGGGAGAAGGGAAGGTCCCGGAGGGGCAGCAACTTCCACATCCCCATCCTGAGTCCGGGGGTCCTCTCCCCACTGCTGGGGCCCCTTCCCTCCTGGGAAATTTCCTGCGAGTGAGATCGCCATCTCCCTCAACTACTCCCTCCCCCTCACCCCCAAGTTTACCTCCTTCTGCCAAATGGGGCTTTACTCTCCTTTGCCTCGTTTCTCCCGCAGTCCCCTGCTCTTCCGGTATTCAGGAGGGGCTTGACACCTGTGGCCTGGAGGCGCTCAGGGGACTGGAGGTGGGGGCTTCCTTTTTCAATCCAAAACCCAGGGTAAGAGGTGGCCCTGCGCACCCTTTGGGTGGGCTGAGCTCCAGAAGGGAAGCGGTTCCGCCCCCTCCCCTTAAGCCGGCTTCCTGAGGTTTGGCCTCCTCTTCTGAAGGGTTAGGGGGCGTGATAGAAACCCTTGGTAATTTCAGCACGGGTGCAAATGGCTATGAAGTTTGAGCTTTGAAACAAGCGAAGCGAGGAGGTCCACGATTAATTGGGTTGTAGCAGAACATCTTTAAAGAATGGGCCCCTGGGTGTAGGAAGGTGAAGTTTTAAGTCGACTTCTCCATAGCCAGCAGTATTTGGAAACGCAGTACATCCAGAGCCCTCGGATGGCTCGGGAGAGGAACGGCTTTTGGTGGCAGGCATGTTCTCTGGGGCAGCTGGAAACTTTTAGCTGCTCCTTGCATTGTCGTTGGCATTTATTTTCTGGAAAGGGACTTGTTTGTGGGCGGGTGACTCGTGTTTGTTGGAACGATGCAGGAAGATGGGCCTTGGAGGTGGTTGTCTGTGCTCCGTGGTGCTCTTTGTGGGGTATTGTCCAGAGGAGTGTGGGCCCCTTGACACAGGAGCTGGGGCATCTTTCTGGTGGCAGATAGATGCCCTTCCTGGCCAGACACAGGATGACACGAGTGATGTTTGTGGAGACTGGAGATGAAGCTTTGCTGATTTCCGTGTCCAGTTTGCTTAGTTTTTTAGATTTTTCTCTCAGTTGACAGCTCTGCCAGGTCACCCCAGATTCCTCAAACCCCATCCAGCCGGTCAGTAATAAAATAGGGATTTTTATTTTGCTTTTCTACTGCACTTGATCAGTTAGTGTGGTAAGAGTAGAGCAGGAGTTGGGAATAGACGAGAACCTAGCTTCTCCTCCGTGACCCACTGTGACTTCTTTTCCTTTCGTCTAACGAGGACTTCCTGCATCTTCTTGACTTTGTGCCATTGTGTATGTGTTAAGGATAAAGCCTGCAACATCTGTGGCATCTTTTCTGTCCTCACATGCAATTTAGTTCTTTTAACCGGGAGCCACTGCCCTCATCAGGGATTTGAGGCAAAAGAAGAGTAAGTAAAACATGGCTGTGCCATGATTTCCAAAGTCCTGGCAGACTTGAACCGAAGAGGAAGTTCCAGTTTAATGACCATCAGGTTGGGCACAGAAGTGCCAAAATAGGCACAACCTTGCAACAGACGTAGATGTGCAACATTCCTTGAGTATCTGCCCTTCCCGCTGGGGGATGGCCTACTGATAGTGAGCTGGTAGTGTCCCTTCCCATGTTTGACACACCTCCGTGGCACCTCATGACACTTTAATGGTACATCTGTTTTCCCTGGGCACCCTCTGGCACGGACCGTCAGATGCCTGGCTGATGTCTCAACTCTAAGTGTCCTCTGTTGGTAGTCACTTGTATGACGAAACAAATGCAAATTGCAGGAAAGCCAGGGTACTCGCTGGGGCGTTTGAAGGGCTCGCTAGTGGAATGGGAAGTGCATTGCAGGTGTTCTGCGTTGCAGAAGGAGGAATTGGAGATAGTTTACAGACCTTAAAAATTACCCATTAACCGGGGCACCTGGGTGGCTCAGTCGGTTAAGCGTCTGACTTTGGCTTAGGTCATGATCTCACGGTTTGTGGGTTTGAGCCCCGCGTCGGGCTCTGTGCTGACTGCCAGCTCAGAGCCTGGAGCCTGTTTCGGAGTCTGTGTCTCCCTCTCTCTCTGACCCTCCTCTGCTCACACTGTCTCTATCTCTATCTCAAATATAAATTAAACATTTAAAAAAAATTACCCGTTAACCTCACTCTCTTCCCTTCCTCCCAGGCACTCTGCCACCACCAGCTTCTTCTTGCTGCTCCCCAGTGTCTGCCAGGAGGCCACAATGCTCCTGCCACTACGTTTGGCTTTGTTCTAGGAGGACGTAAGAGGGCCCCTGATCCTTGCAGGAGGCCGAACAGCAACCAAGCCAGGATTTGGAACCCCATGGTCTGTTGATCCAGGCTTGGATGGAAGTATTACTCTGCTTGGCCTTTAAAAAAATTTTTTTTTTAATGTTTTTATTTTTGAGAAAGTGCAAGCTGGGGAGGGGTAGAGACGGACAGAGGATCTGAACCCCGGCTCTGTGCCGACAGCAGCAAACCCCACATGGGGCTTGAACTTAAAGTGTGAGATCATGACCTGAGCCAAAGTTGGATGCTCAACCAACTGAGCTCCCCAGGCACCCCTCTTTTTTTTTTTGAATGTTTTATTTATTTTTGAGAAAGTGCAGTGGGGGAGGGGCAGAGAGAGGGACAGAAGATTACTCTTTGACAACTTGGGTCACTGCTAATACAATGCCTACAGCATAGTAAATGCTCAATAAATATTTTTAACTAGCTGACTAATACAGCTACTTTGCAGATGGACTAAAATTAAAAATGAAGAGGATATGAATTTAACTGGCTCTTCCCATGCCTCTAGTACTGGTGAGTGGCTGGTAGTGAGATCAGAAACAACAAAATTAAATAGTTTAGTAGATACTAAAGACTGCCATTTAACAAACTTTAAAATGAAAAAGTGAGATGTGCTCAAAAATTTTTCGTTGTTTGATAGCTTCATTTTTTATAGGCTCAGGTTTGCAGGCCTTTAAAAATGATTTTGTATTAATTTGAAGAGCTTGAAAATAAACATATTAAAGTGGAGAGAATAGTATAATAAACCCTCATAGTCCATCACACAGATTCAATAATTACCAAGATTTTACCTAACTTTGTTTCAAATGTTCATTTTTTTTGTTTTGTGTATAGGTGTATGTTTGTGAATTCCAGGCCTCCTGTCCTTTCACCCCATATTCCTAGTACGTATTGTCAAAAATAGGGATATTTTGTATGGAAGTATAATGCCATTATGATAAAATTAACAGTAATTATTGATATACTCTTCAGGTTTCCCAGATTGGTTAAAAAACATCTTTGATAGGTAGTTTGTTCTAATCAGGATTTAAATAAGGTTTGTAGACCTCTTCAAATGTGGTTAGCTCTTTTTTTTTTTTTTTTTTAAGGGAGGCTCCACACCCAATGGGGGGCTTGAACTCATGACCCTGAGATTAAGAGTCACATGCTCTATTGACTGAGCCAGCCAGGTGCTCTGGTTCACCGTTTTGTGAGGCTTAGAATTATGACAGTGAGGGCCCTATCTGCAGTTAGGAGTCCTGGGTCTTAATCCTAAAGATATAGTAGTTGAGACCATGGGCTCTGGAGGGAAGAGCATGTAGGTTGTAAGTCAAGCTCTGCCCCTTACCAGCTGGGCAGTCTTAGGCATATAACTTGCTGTACCTCAGTTTCCTTATCTGTGGAGTGGAGATAATAACCTTACTTATTTTTATAGGGTTGGTTGGGAGAATTAAATGAGTAATATAGATGAAGCTCTTTGACAGTGCTTGCCATTTATTTCACCAGTTACTTAAGTCACATTGGACTGTTGTGTAACTTCTCTGAACTTTAGGGCTCCATTATATTAAATGAGGCTCTGGACTAGATTGATCCTAGAATCCCTTTCCTCATCAACAGGCTTGAATTCTAAGTTGCTTTTTATGAGCAGTAGATGTATTGCTAGTAATCATCTTAGCTGTAGGAAAAGTAATTTATGATTTTGGCCAATGCAAGAAGAATCCTCACAATTCCAGAATTAGTTTTCCATGATTTAGAATAGTCAGGAGGGCAGTACAGTCAAAATATATGCAAGCTCAGAAGAAAATCTTCCCTGAGACAGGCTGAGCTATGATTGCTTTTGGAGCTCCTGAAAGCATTTTACCTTGGGTCTTTCAGATTTATTAAAGATAGCATCATAATGGCCTAGATCTAACAGACTGTGCCACCCAAGGCCTAAAAATATCCTTTCTCTGAAAGATTGGTGTAAATATTGTGACATGGGCCTTTGTGTGGGTTTACCAGGAATATGAACTTGGGTTTTGATGCCTGAGTCACCTGGCTGCCAACTTCCTTACTGATCTTATGTCTGTATGTTCAGCTTCAAACTCTCCTTCCATGTCAAGCCCCTGCCAGTGATACTATTCCATGCCCTTTGGAGATCCAGCAGTGTGAAATGAAATGAAACCGAGTCAGGTCACTAAATTTTCCTTTGTGTTACCGGTGGAAGATGGACAGAAGGGATGGGATGATACTCTCCTGGCGGACACGCTTGAGGCCTTCCTCACCCTCTTAGGTCAGTCAACCCCAGGTTCCAGTATTATCTGAGGGAACGTGAGACCCGAGTGGTGGTGGTCTTTGAAATCCTCGGTAAGGTAAAACCTCATTTTGGCTGTAATTTTAAATCAGATATGTTAGTAAGTCGGCAACTGAACCGGCCTGAGCATCACCTCACTGTCTTTCTCCACCCTCTGGTGGAGTCCTGACAAACAGAAATGTCCCCAAACACAGGAAGTAGGGTGGAGGCCCATCTCTAAGTAGATAATCAACAACAGGTTCTATTTCTTTGGTTTCTGGTCCATTTGAATATTAAAAGACAGGAGGGCATTAGTAATGCCTTGAACTTGAAAAGGGAGGGAAGGAATTGTAAAACCTTTCTCCACATGGATTGAGGGCCTTCTCTGTGCCAGGACTCTTTGTTGGGTGGTGGAAATATGCTGCTGTGTTAGAGCGAGCCCTCGCCCTGAGGGTTTATGATCTAAACAGGTGGACAGGTCAGTAGTCTACAAAAAGGTGAATCACAATACAAAGGAGCACATTAAAAGGTCAAATGCTGAACCTTTGCTGAAAAGGTTCAGCAAATAGAGGAATAGAGGAAGATGAGAAGACAGAACTGGTGCACGTGGGAAAGTGTTCTGAGGAACCAAACAGGACCTGGGAGATGCAGAGATAAGGGGCACTTGTTTTCTAGAAAAGAATGAGAGATCGAACAAATGCTTAGAGTGCCTGGCCAGGCCAAGAAGGGGCAAGCAGAGCAGTTTGGGCAAAGAGGGTCAAGTTTTAGGAGGAAGGGGGAGAAATTCTGAGGGGTATGTTTGCTAATTTTGGGAATAATTTCAATGATTGGCTGAGAGTAAATCACAAAATAGATTTTTTCCCCTGTCTCTTTGAAACCTATTTTAGGAAAGAGGTTCCTAGCAGCCTATGAATATATTCTTTTTAATTTAATTTTAATTTATTTTTGAGAGAGAAAGAGAGAGAGAAAGAAGGTGAGAGGGGAAAGAGAGAGAAGACAGAATCCCAAGCAGGCTCTGCACTGTTAGTACAGAGCTAATGTGGGGCTCAAACTCACACACGGTGAGATCATGACCCGAGCTAAAATCAAAAGTAGGACACTCAACTGACTGAGCCACCCGGGTGCCCCTAAATATATGCTTCTTAGAGACATCTTCTCCTAAGTGTAATCTTGGGGGTAAATAATGTGACGGTTTTGTGTCATGCAGGTCCAAGGACAGACCTTTATGGTCTGTGGCATGCAGAGAAAACCCAGGAATAGGCCTCAGTGGGTGTAAATGTTTAGGGTATCTTAGGTGGAGTAGTCAGATGTGGTGGGTGTAGTCCATTCAGTAAATGGTGCTGCAAAAGAACCAGTGTTGGAGCCCCACTTTTTTTTAAATAGTTTATTGTCAAGCTGGTTTCCATATAACACCATGAGAGACTCTTGAATGCTGAGAACAAACCAAGGGCTGATGGGGGTGGGGGTGAGGGGATGGGGGTGATGGGCATGGAGGAGNTATATATATAGACACCCAAAATATAAAGAAAATAAAAGCTTTGCTCTCTCTCTTGCCCTAAAATAAGTAAAACGAAACAGAAAAATTTTTTAAAGGAGTGGCTGGGTGACTCAGTCAGTCGAGGACCCCACTCTTGATTTTGGTTCACGTCATGGTCCCAGGGTCGTGGGATCAGGCCCTGGGTTGGGCTCTGCACGGAGTATGGAGTCTGCTTGAGATTCTCTCTTTCTGCCTCCGCCCCTAAATAAAAACAAAACGAAATAAAATAGGAAGTCAGTAAGCTTAGAAACACTAAGCACTCTCTTTATATATCCATATCTCATGGTATTAAGTTTTTAAAAATATATTGAGAATTCTTACAAGTCAATTACAAAAAGAAAAACACCCCAGTAGAAAAATAGGAAAAGACACTAATACACAATTTCTCAAAGAAAGGAGTATAATTAGCCAATAAGGAGCAGACAAAAATGTTCAACCTTGCTAATAACTACAGAAACATTAATTAAAACAAGACGCCATTTTTGCCTAATAAATTTGCAAATTTGCAAAGATAGAAAAGATATTTGCAAGGATGGGTGAACCGGGCACTCCTGTTTTCAGGACCACCCTGCTCCGAACTCCAGAGACTCCCATTTGCACGGCATTTAATGAGAATTGGGTCTCCTGGATTGCGTGACATGATGAATGGTATAATCTTTTTGCAGTTGGGCTACGTATCAAAAACTTTAACACGCTCCCTTTCTTTGGTCCGGTACTTACGACCGTGAGAATTTCTCCTGAGGATTAACCTGAAATGTACATTAAGTTCAGTGTCTGAAGTCACAGTGCTGACTGCTCTGGGCAGAAAATGTAAAATACCGACTATTGAAAGATCTTAAAAGTAGTCTAAATGAGTTGTGGAACGTGGAATATTAATGATGCCATTACGTTTTGTTTTAGAAGAATAATGTTGAGAAAATTCTTCCATTGCATCGCTGTAAGGCAAGGGGACTTGTGGTTAATTAAGTTCAGGGGCTTGAGCCTGGCTGTTTGGGTTCTAGTACCTCTTTGCTACTAAGCATGGTGTGACCTTGGATTGCGCTCTTGAAGTCTGACTTCTGTCCTTGGGGTGGGGTGGCCTCTCGACTCATTAGTCTGCAGCCTTTGACACCATTCAGGCTTCCTCCTTCCCCTTTTCTGCTTCTCCTCCGTGCTCCCGTCACTCTGTCCTCTTTCTACCCAGACTCCTGGTGGCATTCGTGATGGGTCCCTTCACCACTGGCTCATGGAATTTAATCTCTGCTCTTCACTCTGAAGGGAGCTCTGCACCTTCACTTGGATTTCTGAATCTTTATCTCAGTTTCCCCAGCTTAGGCCTGCTTGTCTGTGTGTACTTGGATCTGACACATGTACTTGGCTGTCCTACAAGTCCCTTAGGTTCAGCTTCTCTGAAACATAAATTGCCGCTTTTCATCGCAAACCAACCATCCTCTTCGCATTCTTTTCCTTAGCAATAGGCATCATTGTCATGGCTGCTGACTTTGAAACCTCTCATTCCTCCTTTATCTCTTCTTTTCATCTCCTTTTGCCTTCCTCTTCTCCGTCCTCACTGCATCCGTTATGTTCTATTTCTGCTTCTGTCAGTGTGGGCGAATGACTCCCAAACCTTAGTGCCTCAGAAGGTTTTTTTTCCTCTCTGTCGAGGAGGGCTGGGGCCATGTTATCCACATCCTGGGACCTGGGTTGGGGACAGCCACCATCTTGAATACGGTGTGTCCTTGTTGGGAGGAAACAGTGTGGGAACTCCCTCATAGGCTCTTAGGCTTTGACGCAGTCACTTTTTCTTCCGGCCCATTGGCAGGGAAGTCCAATCTTATCTCTGCGCCTGGAAGGAGAGCTAAAATCTTTGGTGAGCCGCACCCTGACTGCTGTGACCCGTCGTCTCCTACCCTCTGTTCCTTGCCTTTCCTTTGATCCCCACCGTAGTCTCTCCTATCTGGTCTCCTCGCTGCCTTTCTTACTCTATCCTTAAGGCTTTAAATCTGAATCCTTAACACACCAGTGCTTCCCTTGCCCTTGGAATAGGAGCTGGGACTGTAAGGTGCTCTCCTTTTCAGGCACCACTCTGCCCTGCTCACTGGCCCGGCTTTAATGTCCTCCGGATGCCAGGCTCTCTCATACCCCAGGACCTTGGCAGGAGCGCTTACCTCTGCCTGGGATAATAATCACCTCTTGCCTCTTTCCTCATCTGCCAGGCCACTCCCCTAGGTTTTTGGAACTGTACTTACACGCCCTTGCCTCACAGAGGCCTTGCCTACCCACCCAAACTGCAACAGGCCTTGCCTGTTCCTTTTCTCCGTTCCGCTTAGCACCATTTAGATATTTATTTGTGTGTACGTTTGTTTAATGTGTTTCCCTCACTGAACTGTTTGCTGACTACAGTTTCTCCGGGGCCTGCCAGGTAGCAGGGCTGCGGCGAATATTTAATGTGTGAGTGAATGAATTCTGAACCATACATCTTATGGTTTCAGTTTCTCATCTTTTTTTTTTTTTTTTTTGATCCCCCATTGCCCTTAATCTCACTCCCCTGTACCCATTTCTATTTACTTCATTCCAGCCCATCTCCCTCTGCCAGATTAATTTTCCTAATCTCAATCCATTATATCATTAATTTCTCATTGCCGCCTGACAAATTTGGTGATCTTCTCACATGTAAGAACGACCACTTGGGGGCTGGCCCTTGTGTTTGTTTTAGTTGAGGAAAAAAACTGGTCAGGTTGTCAGTAAATCTGTATGATCTCTGCATCGTTTTTGAAAGCAGCCACACATTTTGATACAAATAAGATTAATTTCCTTTTTTAGGACCATTTGTCTTCACCAACTCTTTAGAGCTTCAGTGTATAAAATAACACACTGATATCTAATTCTTGTGTTAGCTATTTATTAGCTAACTCATCTGAAAACAAAATAAAACAAAAATACAACCAGTAAAAACCACTGGGAGTGCTTTCCATTCAGTTGAATCATGAGTTCTGCAAACCATGAAGGAGTGTGTGGATGGTGAAGTTGTTTCTATTTCTTTTACATCTCTTGTCACTTTTTCCTCTAACAGACTCCTTGAGTCCTTATCAGTGAATTGATAGCAAGGAGACATACTATCTGATCAGAACTCTAATGCCAAATGGTGTGTTTGAATCTCCCTACCCCCTTTCTTTGAATTTGGCAGGGATAAATACAATTAAGATAGCACTTGGGTGTGTCCTACTTTGGGAGGCCGGCTGTGTCCCTGCTTGTGTTAGAGACATGCCCATTTATTTATTATAGATTAACATTTACTGAATGTTAGATTCACTGAGACTTAATCTGGAAGCTGATGTCCAGGAACTACCTAGGGTCTCCACCGACCACTTTATTCTCAAGTTTCTTCTGAAGCTTTTATATTCTTAGTTTGAGATTCACATACTCTATTTTCAAACATTTCTTCTTGACAGAAAATACATGTTCTGTCATGTGTCTAGAGTAATGTTGTGTGGAAAGATGTTTATTGTGCTAAGTTAAAAAAGAGATTATAAACAGTATATACAGAATGATTCACTGAAAAAAGTAGAAGTGGTATTTTGTTCACGAAAAAGTTTTGTGATCTTACAGATGATATAATAAACCATGTTCTTTTGTTTCAGGAGAAAGTTAAATATCAGATGTTTAGTTCCTGAATTCTAGAACATAGAAACAGATGGTAGTATAACCAAGATTATGTTGATGGGGCATTGTTCTTTCTAGGGATACAGTGGAATATAACGGTTAAGAACTTGGGCTCCGGACATTCTAAACCCAAGCTCTGCTGAGAAGGCTTTTCACTCTGAGAATGGACATTATAACAGCACTTCTCTCTTGTAGATCTTTGTGGTGATTAAGTGAGCACTTGCATCTAAAGCACTTAGAACAAGGTTTGGCACACAGTAAATACCCAGTAAGTACAAGCTTTTATTACCTATGAGAGCCACCTGAAAGAATATCATATGACCCTTAAAAGTGCCATTCAGGGAGAATTTACAACATGGAAAAATTACAGTATTGGTGAAAAAGAAGCAAAATACAGAAATGTGTCTGATCACAACTGTGTAAGAAATAGCCTGCATGTACGAAAAATGTTGGAAGGAAATACATGAAAAGAAGGCATATGATTTGTCCTTTATATATTCTATTTCCTAATTGTATTACTTCCATAAATGAATAGTAATAATCTATTAGGAAAAAGAAAACACAAGCAATGTAGGAGGAAAATTTTGGTGTTGCATATAAAATTAGGACTCTGAAAATTACATGTGTGTACCTTAGTGCTTAAACAAGTGTGTATCTTGATGTAAAATGTGCTCCTGAAGTGAGACATATACATGCATCTTTTTTTAAAAAATTTTTTTAAATGTTTTATTTATTTCTGAGAGAGAAAGAGAGAGACAGGGTGAGCAGGGGAGGTCAGAGAGAGAGAGGGAGACACAGAATCTGAAACAGGCTCCAGGCTCTGAGCTAGCTATCAGCACAGAGCCTGATGTGGGGCTTGAACCCATGAACTGAGAGATCATGACCTGAGCCGAAGCCTGTCGTTTAACAGACTGAGCCACCCAGGTGCCCCTACGTGCATCTTGGTAGCAAAAATATTGTCCATCAGTTTAAGATCCTGCATTAAATGCTCATAGAAGGAGGCCCTTGTGAAATAGTGAAATTTCGCATTGGGCAGTTTTATAAAATTCTTTTCAAAAACTGTCTTGTTTCAAACTTTGGAAAATCCAGTCGGACAGTGATAGTTATTCTACTTCTGTTTTTTGATGAAGAAGCTGAAGACAGGAGAGATCAAATGACTCACTTAAGGTCATCTGGCTAATATTTAGCAGTTTTTCCATGGCAGGGATTGTCTAAATGATATAGTTTGAGAGTCTTGGAAACTTTTTTTTTTAAATGTTTGTTTATTTTTGAGAGAGAGAGTGACAGAGCATGAGTGGGGGAGGGGCAGAGAGAGAGGGAAACACAGAATCTGAAGCAGGCTCCAGGCTCTTAAGCTGTCAGGACTTGAACCACAAACCATGAGATCATGACCTGAGCTGAAGTTGGGCGCTCAACCAACTGAGGCACCCAGGAGCTCCTGGAAACTTTTTTTAAGTTTAAATTTAAATTTTTAAAAAGTAGTCTCTATGCCCCACATGGGGCTTGAACTCACGGCCCCAAGAGCAAGAGCTGTATATTCCACTGACTGGGCCAGCCAGGCACCCCGAGTTTCTTAGAACTTTTAAATTGTTAACTTGAATCATTATATACCTTTCAGGAAGGTACCATGAATTCTCTGGGTTGGGAGAAATAGTCACATGGAAATGAAATCATATTGTTTTGGAGGTGAAAGTTATCTTTAGAAGTCATCTGATCCAGTTTCCTAATTTTACAGATGAAGAAGATTAAGATCTATCATGGTTAAGCAATTAGTCTATGATCATATAGCTAGTTAGTATTATAGACAAGAACAAAATTGAGTTTATTGACTCTGGGTCCGGTGTACTTTCCACTGACCACAGGAAATAATTGAGTTTACTCTGTTTACACTTGCATTTCATTGAGTATCTTTACAGACCATGATAATCAGATAATATCAGACTATAATACATCCATTTGCACCGTGGATCTCCTGCTTGTATATTTCATTATTCCTAGGCCAGTTGGTAGGTGAAGTTGACATTCATTTTTCTACAAGTCAAGATGGGAGTTTTACATTTCTGTTAAGGGGTTAGGAGGAAAGAGCAAAGGAATTAAAAGGCAAGAATTATAAGATTAATCTAAAAAAGATCTCAATAGAAACTTATTGAGGAATGAAGGATTAATTTAGTAGTCAAATAATGTTATTTTTAGGGATAGAAAATCATAGTTTTATCTATACTCTGGTTCAAATTCTTCTGTGGCTTGAGAAAAAGAAAAAACTTTCCTGGGCCTATTAACCTAAAATTCTTTACTGTAGAATAAGTTATGTTAATTGAGGTCATTTTTTTTACCTTTTGGGCTGCTTTGCCTTGGCTGAAATAAATATTCAGCTATAAGTGGCATTTTGGTTCAAATTGTATTATTACAGAAAAGTTCGCATTTTTAAAATTGTTTAGTGAATTTATTTAATCTGTCATTCTAACATATTGCTGTTTTCTTAAGTAGAAAACAGAGTTCCCATGGCGGTAGCAGAGGTGCCATAATATTTATACTATGTTAGATTCATTTATAAACTATTATACTAGCTAGAGTTTGCAGGATATTTAATCTTGTAGGTTAACATTCTTTCTTCCCTGGCTTTTAATATATTCATTTACCCATTTAGCCATTTTGATTTTCTTTATTCTTTTAAGAAAAACTTCTGAGAGGGTGCTAATTTTTTCTAGAAGATTAATAATAGCTGCTGTTAAAGGAGTCTTTTTTTTTTTTTTGGAACTGAAGAATGTGTGTGCTTTACTGTCTTCTATGGAGGTGATTTTGTGAAAAAGCAATTAACATATCAAGTTTTTAACAGAACATAAAACTTAAAACCCCTCAAAACTGAGGGAGCAAAGATTGGTGACACAGTGTTCATTTCTCCTAGAAGAGTTAATATATCCAGGCAAATTTTAGTAAAAACCTCGGTGTTGAGATAATAACTGGGGATCTACTGAACACTGAAGCATAAGAACTTTTGCTGTGTAAGAGGTAGTGAGCGAGAAGTGGGATGATCAGTAGAAGATGATGGTTTCTTTTTTTCTTTAAAAAAATTTTTTTTAATGTTTATTTACTTTTGAGAGAGAGAGACAGAGTGTGAGCAGGGGAGGAACAGGGAGAAAGGGAGACACAGAATCTGAAGCAGGTGGGGCTTGAACTCATGAACCATGAGATCATGACCTGAGCTGAAGTCCGACGCTTAATCGACTGAGCCACCCAGGCGCCCCAAATGATGGTTTCTTGAACTGGGGAGAGTCACGTTTTATAAGTCACATATCATGGTCTGGAGTTTCACAGCTGGAGAGAAGAAGCAAAGATTATGGCCTCTGGATACCCCACAGGTTGGGTGGTGAGGATAGGCTCCTTTGGTAGACATTATAGGGAGCTTCATTTGAGGAAATGGACTTCAGAATAGCTTCTAGAATTTGAGAGAATCACAGATGTCTTTTCCTGTGGCTTCATTTGTTAGAAATTGTCATAAAGAAGCCCAGCTTCTGTTGTTGCAATATGGAGTCTTGGTGTCTTGGACATCCTCCATTCTGGGAAATAAGTCCCAAACCAGCCCTACTCCATAACTTCCCAGCATATTCCAGCCAGCAGTATACTACTTCATGTCAGGAGATCTGGGTTCTGCTTGTGACACTTAACAACTTTGTATCCTGGCCTAGGGCCTGCCCTGTGTCACCTGTACTGTAGGTGATGCACTAACCAGCCCAGAGTGGATTTAAGCTGATTCTTTCTGACCAAATCCTTAGATTTGGAGCCTTGCCTGGTGCAGCCTGGAGCTCATTTCCATCAGCAGTAACCTTTGAGAAGGGAGGGGCAGACGCCTGATGGAGCCCAGTCTTTTCTGTTCCAGGCTTCCCTGTGATCTTCCACATTATCAGGCTAGGGCATCTTGCCCTAGAGCCTTCTGAGGATTCATTGTCCTCTTGTTTATCTTTTAGTGAGGATCTTAGCAGATCTTGAGTCATTTTTGAGTTTTTAACGATGACATTAGCAGACAAAAATGCAGTGTTATTACAGTTTTTAAGTTCTTATGCTTTAGTGTTCAGTAGATCCCCAGTTATTATCTGTAGTTCATTTACTCAACAAACACTAAAGGATAAACATTTGATTAAGGCACAGACCTTGTCTTCCAGAAGGGTGTGAGAGGGAAAGTCAAGCTTAGATGAGTCCCAGGGGGCTTTGGGGTTGGTGTTCCCCTTTGGGAGTCCTCTGCCTCTTGCCTCTTAGGCTTCCTGGAAAGAAGAAGGAAGGCTGTGACTAGTGCAGATCAGATTTGCAAGAAGGTGCTGAGACTGAAGTCTGCTTTTTTGGGGAATAGAAATATACCAGGACCTCTACATCTATTACTCTGTTTTTATGAGACCTAGGAAACTTGAAGCTTGGTGTACATGTTCATGGCAGGGGTGCTGGTAGACTGTTTTTCTCATGAAGCTGTTGGATGAGGTTGGAAGAAAATCACATCAATGATAACGGTGCAGTGGGAATTGTGGGTCAGGGCTCAAAGGAATAGGCCAGAGAGGTGGGAGGGAAAGCTTTTTGTTTTTATGGTAATGCAGCTGTTAACCATATCAAGAGTCCTAAAATTAAGATTTTAGCTATATACATGTGATTTACCTTGAAGCTAACTAGGGAAAATAGGGCATTTATGAGAGTCATTTCTTTTGGCATCTAGAATGTATCTCCTAGGTATGAAGACCCCAGATATACAGGGATTTGGATCTTGATTATGTCCTTACTTACCCCCACAAGTAATGTGAAATTTAATAAAAGTATCATATTAGCACTTTAAACTTATTTTAAATGATATGGTAGTATATTACAGTAGTTTGTTTTCAACTATATAGTTGATGGTACAAGAACTGTAAAGCCTCTCTTTTCTTCAGAACTGAAAATGAAACTAATTTTTGTGAAGCTTCAGATTAAAAATAATCTGCATTGATTGTAAGAACAGTGCATGAAAAGAAAATTAAGTTTTTTATGCAAAATCATCAGGAACTTTAGGCTCCATGGAACACAGATTTGCATGGCGCTGTTACCCTGGTTTTTACTGATTGTAAAAGATATTGAATACTTAACATGGGGGTTTTTGGAAACAAGGTGACATCCTGCTGATTGCAGTTAGGCTAATGATAGCATAACTAGCAAGGTACTTGTCACTATTTCAAGTGCAAGGAGACATCTGTTCATAAAGTACTAAAAATGGTTCTTATATGAAAGTGCATGCATTTGGTTTAGGCTTGGTTTTTGTTTAGTTTGATCTTAATTAATTATTTTGCTTAAGGACATGTGTGGATCATGTTAATAATACCCTGGGAAAAGGAATGAGCAAGCATTTGATTGACAGATAAGTATGTATGTACAGGTATATTGTAGATGCTTCCACATCTGTGTTTCCACATTTATCTGAATAGATTTTTTAAATTTCACACATGCACCGAATTAGTTGAGCATGTTTGTTGAGTCCTTACATGTGTTGACCACCTTGCTCAGTGCTTTGGGGAACCAGGGTGAGTAAGGCAGATCCTATCCTAAGGTGTTGACACGCTAATAGAGAAGAGAAGATTGCAAAATAAGCTTTCTGCACATTTAAATAGAAGATTGTATCATTGGAGAGTTCTAAGTAAAGCCTTAAATAGTACTCAGGAGGGAGAGTGCTCCCAGTCTAGTGAATCAGAAAAAGCTTAATGAAGGAGATGGCATTTTGAGATGAAAGTAGACTTGAATTGTAGTTAGACGGTCCTGCATGAGTGATAGAATTTGTAGATAAAGGGTCCTGCACACGTGAAGGGTCCTGGAGAAGAAATCATGGGCTGTACCTGGAGAGCAGTGATTAGTTAAGACTGGTGAAGGGTAGAGAGAGTTAGGGATGTATGGATCTGGGTCACACAGGATAGTGAAGTGTAGAGGGAGCTAGGGATGTACGGATCTGGGTCACGCGGGATGGTGCGGAGAAGATGGACAAGGGCCAGGTTGTGGAGTGCTGACTTTATTCTTTATTTTGGATTTGTGACCTGGAAGATGCCCCGATTATAGAGTTTTGCTGCAGGAATATGGTGACTGTGTGGTTGGAGCCTAGAGGCTGGGACATGGATGGGGCAGAGAACTGGGGTCTTAGATATTACTTAGGAGACTTTTGCCATAATTTAGACAGGAAGTAATGAGGAGGGCATAAAGAGGTGATTTTGTAAAAGAAGTATGTTGGGATAAAGCGGATGGGTATTTGGATATGATTAGGTTATTTATTTATTCAATAAATATTTACCAATAATCTTCTGCTCACCCAGGATGAGCTTAGTGTTCCTGGCTAGGTGAGATTCAGAAGCTGGGAGGTATTAAATATAGCCTTAGGTTTCAGCCCTGGGAGACCAGGAATGTGGTGATGCAGAAATCTGAGAACACCCCCCTTGTTAAACCGCCCGGGCCTTGAGGGGAGTGTAAATTTATCTGGTCTCCTGCTTTCAGATAAACCATTGCAGACAGATGAGAATCTCATCTCCCATTATAAACCATCACCAGAGAGAAGGATTAGCAGTGAGCTGTTAGTGGCCTTCATTTTTTAGAGAGTGTTTAGGGTAGAGCCCACAGCTTTAAAAACCATCTATCTAGCTAGTCCCCTTTAAAATACTCCTGTCATGATCAGTGTGTGCTTAACTGTGAGGCCCCAGCCAGCTGCCTTCTCTGCTACGGTCTGCAAGCCTGACATTCTGACTTCCTATCAGTGTTTTGGAACGAACTTTCCTCTCTCCCCTTTTCAGGGAAAAATTAAAGAAGCCTTTAAAAATGGTAGGGTCATAAACAATTATTTAGAGTCAAGATAGTCAGGTAATTAATGTTACTACTCTTTTTGTGCAGTTCTAAAGTTTACTTGTTTTAGGTAAGAGAAAATGTGGCTGCTTTGTACCAGAAGGCCCCAATTCTGTTTTGGAGGTGAGCTTCTCTAACATTTCTTTTTTTTCTTTTTTCTTTTTTTTTTTTTTTAAATGTTTTTATTTATTTCTAGGAGAGAGAGAGAGAGACAGCGTGAGCAGGGGAGGGTCAGAGAGAGAGGGAGTCACAGACTGAAACAGGCCCCAGGCTCTGAGCTGGCAGTCAGCACAGAGCCCCACACGGGGCCCGAACCCATGAACGGCGAGATCATGACCTAAGCGAAAGTCGGACGCTTAACCGACTAAGCCACCCAGGCGCCCCTCTAACATTTCTAAATACAGGTTAAGTCACTGCATGGATTGATAAATTATAGATAGAAAAGGGTTCTCAGTTTTCCTCTTCTTGGATTTCTTTCCTTGGTATGGCCATACATCTCTCTTCTTTGAAACCCATCTTCCTTTGATATCTAAATACTGTTATTGTTACCTGGTTATTAATCAATATAGCGAATGGTAATAATAATAACTATTTTTTTCACATCTCTCTGTTACTGTTTTCCCATTCAGATTCCCACTGTAGCCATCTCCTAGGAGAATGAGTACCTGATGTTTTCTTCCTTCTACTTTCCAGAGAGTTTATCTGCTACTTCTATTTCAGTGACTCATTCCCATGTCTTTATTTCCAGCCTTGACCAAGAGATTTGTTAAGGTCAGGAGGAAGCCCGTTGGTGAAGGGATATGATGAAAGAAAAAGGAGGAGGACACAATGAGAGTTTGCCCTAAATGGAAGATCTGTGGGTCTCAGTGGGTGGGCTTCAGAATAGAGAAACATAGTAGGAAGCAAAGATGTGAAGGTGTTGGACCTCCATTTCTTATGTAAGGGAGTGCAACTCAATGTGAAATCCACAGACAGGAATTTGTCTGTGAATTGTTTATGGCTGACCTGTGATGAGCTATATACAGAGGAGAATAATGTTCTAGAAACCTTTAACAATTTGACAGTCCAACCTTAAGTCTATTCAATCTAGTAAAAATTTGGGACTTTTATTTTGCATATCTTTGTTTTTTTATTTCATTTGGTAGTTATTATTATTCTTTTGTATTTTATAAAAGTATTGGTCCCAGATGGGTTGGGGGAGGAGGTGCAACTTCACTGCAGGCAGTTTGAGAAGCGTGTTGTAGGTTTGTGGAGATGGTAGTTGGAGAGGTTTTACTCCAAGTGCTTGGTTTGGGCAGTGGGAACGACGGGTACCCAGGCTGGGAGCAGGTGGGATCTCATCTCAGCACCTGAAGAAAGGGGGGCCGCTGAGACAGGGTCTTGTGACTCTGGGGAGCTGTGGGGTGGAGGATGGTGTTTGGACACGGTGCCCACACTTGGGTGAGGCCTGGCCCCAGTGTTTGATAGGAATGTGCATATCGCCTTGTTGGCTGGGCCTTCTAGGCTGGTCAGGGGCTTCCTGAAGCCTGAGTAGGGGCCGTGGGACCATCAGCAGTAGTGTCGTCTTTGGCTCAAAGGACGTGAATAGGGTTATCTCCTCCTCTGGTGTGCTCTGAGCTTGCTTTTCATCCTTTATTGGTCTCTGTTCTTTCCTGCCTTGACTCTGCCTAGATAGACATATTGCACAAAGCTTAATGTTGATTCTTCTCTGTTTCCTGAACCTTTCTTTAAAATTCTTCTAACATGCGGGCATCTGGGTGGTTGAGTCGGTTAAGCATCCAACTTCGGCTCAGGTCATGATCTTATGGTTTGTAGGTTCGAGCCCCGTGTCAGGCTCTGTGCTGACAGCTCAGAGCCTGGAGCTTGCTTCATATTCTGTGTCTTCCTCTCACTCTACCCCTCCCCCATTCACGCTCTCTCTCTCAGTAAAAAAAAAAAAAAAAAAAAAATTAATATTCTTCTAACATAAAGAGTGATTCCTTCTGTTGATATTTTTCCTGGACCCCTTGTATTCAAAGCCATGCACCTTTCCATAGGCCTTTATTTAGCACTGTAACTTACCTGACAGTGGCTGTTTTTTCTTTCTGTGATGAACGCCCTGCACATATTAACGCGAGCAAAGCAGATTCTGCGATCCTGGGCTGGCAACTTTATAATTTTTTCTTTCTTTTCCGCTTTGCTGGAAGCGACAGGATATTAAACCACCGAACTGGCGTGGTCCTCGGCTGCTTGCCAATGGAATATTTGGGGAAAGAATGGACCAGCTTTTGTTTCTCTTGCCTTCTGTGTAGCCTTGGGGTGGATTCTGAGGGGATGTCCCACCCCCCCCACCCCCCCAGAACTAACCCATT
Organism: Crocuta crocuta; assembly: GCF_008692635.1. Taxonomy (NCBI): domain Eukaryota; kingdom Metazoa; phylum Chordata; class Mammalia; order Carnivora; family Hyaenidae; genus Crocuta; species Crocuta crocuta. The sequence continues at coordinate 3,196,472 of NW_027528362.1, read as the reverse complement.
TGGTATTGAGAAAGCAGGAAAGCGAGTTTTCCTGTTACGAGCAGTGGACAAAAAGCAAGCAGCGGATGGAGATATCCTGTTGGGGGAGAGAATGCAGACGAAGGCACCTCATTCTTTCCATGTCTTTAAGGAATATGAGCGGATGGGAAGGAAATCAGTCACTCTGCAGGCCAAGTCAAATGCCTTTCTTTTTATTTATGGTGGTTAATAAGACGGTTGTAAGTTTATGCTCTGTGATTTAAAAACTTGTCAGACAAAGAGATCTATAGCACATGACAGATTAGAAAAATGAAACAATTATTCTGTTTCTCATGAGGTCATTCTAAGTTTGCCTGCAAGGGGGCAATGAACTGAAACTCTCTCCAAGTTTTATTTATTTTTAGGTTTAAAAAAATCACATAAAAGTAGCAAATTCTCAGGGCAAGTCGGAGGCTTAGTCGACTTAATGTCCGACTCTTGATTTTGGCTTAGGTCATGAAGCTAGAGTTGTGGGATCGAGCCCTGTGTTGGACTCTGTGCTGAGTATTGAGCTTGCTTAGGAGTCTGTCTGTCTGTCTGTCTCTCTCTCTCTCTTCCCCTCACTCATGTGCTCTTTTTCTCTCTCTCAAAACAAAACAAAAAAATTCTTCCCGAATTAGATTTATAAGATGGTTTGTCATAACCTCCTAGGGAATCATTTGTTGGTTCTTTTTAAAAAGAACTAACTTTTGCCTCTCTTATTACAGGAGCAGTACTTGTTTCTCATTGGAAAATTAGGAAACACCTATGGGCAACTGAATGGTACAGGAATGGGCTGGAAGGACTTAGACATGGAAAATTAGAGCAGTGCAGTGAAGAGAGGAAGCCAGGGTTTTCTGGGAGCTGTGGGAGTGGAGACAGGGTCAGGAAGGCCCTCCTGGAAACCGTCCATGGGCGCTGTCCTGCCTGTATGCCACACGTTCACTGGTGCCTTTTTACCTTTGAGGTTGGCCTCCCATTCTGCCACGGGCTTTAGACCTGATCGTTCCAAGTTTGTTTGGAGCTAGGAGACTGTAATGGCCAGTTGAGAAGCTGGTCAACTCACGGTATTTCCTATCTTGTCTGTCATGGAGAGGGAGTGCTGGGCAAGAAGGAAGTCTGAAGATAGATTTATATTAGTGAGTGAGTGGTGCGTGCTTGTGTGTGTGTGTGTGTTTGTGTGAGGGAGGGAGAGAGAAGGTTTTGAGAGACTTGGTTGTAACAGAGATAAAGAAAATAGAGATGATGTTGGAGAATACAACATTTTTTTTAAGGGAAAAGAGGAAATGTACAGTGGCTTCTGCCCTTTTGCATTATCTTCTTGACCTTCCCATTCCCTCCATGTTTTGCCATATTGACAAATACTTAGGTGTTTTATGGAATGACACTTCTCCCTTTATCTCAGTAAATGTCTATATAGCAGCTAACAGTAGGTCATACTTTCAGTCCCTTTTAGTTTATAAAGAGTGTGTGAAATCCTTATAAGGCATGGGATTAAGTTGTCTTGGGCTAGGACACCTGGGTGGCTCAGTCGGTTAAGCCTCTGACTTGATTTCTGCTCAGGTCATGGTCTTATGACTCATGAGATTGAGCCCCATGTAGGGCTTTGTGCTGACAGGGTGGAGTCTGCTTGGGATTCTCTCTCTCTCTCTCTCTCTCTCTCTCTCAAAATAAACAAACATTAAAATAAATTGTTTTGGGCTTTTTTTTTTAAATCTGTGAAAACATATTTAACATCAAATCTACTCGCTATTTTATTATGGGTAATATAGGATTAACATGTAAAATGGAAGGGGTAGAAGCTTGGACTAGATAACCTGTTGATTTTGGTAGGTTGTGTAATGAACATTCATTGACTACTGTTACATAGTAGCCACTGGGCTAAAACCTGGGAAAGAATTATAAATTGGACAGACATAGTGCTTGATCTTACAGACCTTCTCTGATCAGGACATTAATAGGTAGTCAGACAGTCCTAACATAGTGGGATAGGAGCTCTGAAAAGAGACATGTGGGATGTTCTGTGATGATGTAGGAAAGACTCTTGTTCTGGACCAGAAGGGATGACATCTAGGCTGAGACCTAAACGATAAGAAGAAATGGGCCAGATAAAGAAGGGAGATATTTTATTCTAGCCTTAGGGAACTGTGTGCAAAGGCCTGGAGCAAGGAAAAGCGTGGAATCATTCAGGAGCTAAAAGCTGGTCAATATGACCAAAGCCTGTATGTAGTCCCAGATGAGGGTGAAACGAGAGCTCTGAAGAGGTGAGTTGGAGCCCAACACAAAGGGCCATCTACCACATGTGTGAACTTATGGGTTCAACAAAGATTCAGGACATAAGATTAATATAGAAAAATCAATTGTGTTTGTCTACACTAGCAGTGAATAAACCAAAAATTAAGAAAACAATTCCATTTTACAATACCCTGAAAAAGAATAAAGTACTTAGAACTGAACGTAACAAAAAAATTTGCAAGATTTGTCTACCAAAAAAATTGTTAAAAGAGAGAATACTAAATAAATGGACAGATATCCAGTGTTCATGGATTGGGAGACTTAATATTGTTAAGATGGCAATAGTTCCCAAATCTATCTATAGATTTAAAACAATTTCTGTCAAAATCCTAGCATTGTTTTTTTGCAGGTATTGACAAGCTGATCCTAAAATTCATATGGAAATGTAAGGAACCCAGAACAGTGAAAATGATTTTGAAAAAGAACAAAGTTGGAGGACTTACACTTGTTGCTTTTAAAACTTACTATAGAGCTACGGTAATCAAAATAGAGTGATACTGACATAGAATAGACATATATTTTCAATGGACTAGAATTGAGAGTCCAGAAATAAATTGATAAAACATTTATAGTACATTGATTTTTGACAAGAGTGCCAAGACCATTCAATGGAGATAGAATAGTCTTTTCTAACATATAGTCCTGGGCCAACTGCATATCTGTTGCAGATGAATGAAGTTGGGTCCTAATGTCATGCCATATATAAAAACTAACTTATGTTTGATCCTAGACTTAAATGTAAGACCTAAAGCTATAAAACTCTTTGAAAAAGAACATAGGTTATAAATCTTCATGACTTTGGATGAGGCATTAACTTTTTCTATACGATACTAAAAGCACAAGCAACAAAAGAAAAAATAAATAAATTGAATATTATGAAAATGAAAACTTTTGTGTTTTAAAGGACACAATGAAGAAAGTGAAAAGATAAAACGCTGAATAAGAGAAAAGATTTGTAAGTCGTATATCTGATAAGGGACTTGCATCTAGATATATAAAGAACTCTTAGAACTCAATTAAAAGATAACTTAAAAAGTGTGCAAAGAATCTACACAAACATTTCTTTAAAGGAAATTTACAAATTGCTCAACAGTAGAAATCTGTTCAGGGAAATGTAATTCATAACCACAGTGAGGGGCGCCTGGCTCAGTCATTGGGCTTCTGACTCCAGCTCAGGTCATGATCTCACCGTTGGTGAGTCTGAGCCCTGCATCGGGCTCTCTGCTGTCAGTACAGAGCCCGCTTCAGATCCTCTGTCCCTCCGTCTGTCCCCTCCCTGCTTATGCTCTCTCTCTGTCTCTCTTAAAATAAATTTTCAAAAAACCCTACACCACAGTGAGATACCATTTTACACACACTAGGATGGGTATAACATGAAGACAGGCGATCAGTCTTCTCTGTTACTGTCATATTGGTGAGGATGTGGAGAGATTTGAGCCTCATACATTGCTGGTGGGAATGTAAAATGGCACATCCACTTTGGAAAAGTGTTTGTACTTTTTTGTTTGAAGACCTTGTTGGCAGGTCCTCAGAAAGCTAAATACAGTTACTCTATGACCCAGTTACTCTACACTTTTTTTTTTACTCTATGACTCCACTTGTAGGTATACAGCTAAGAGAATTGAGAACATATGTCCACACAGAAATTTTTACGTGGATGTATTCCTCAGGATTCTCCAGAGAAGCAGAACCAACAAAGGAACTGTCTCCCAAAATCATGGAGGCTGAAAAGTCTCACATTTTGTCATTTGTAGGCTGGAGACCCAGGAACGCCAGTGGTATAATCTGGTCCAAGTCTGAAGCCTGAGAACCGGGAGCACTGAGGACAGAGGAAGATTGATGTCCCAGCTTGAGAAATCAGGCAGGAAGGACCGAATTCTTCCTTCCTTGGCCTTCTTATTTAGACTCAACGAATTGGATGGTGCCCCCCCAGGCTGGGGAGGGTGAACTGCTTTCTTGAGTCCGCTGATTCAGTTGTTAATTTTATCCAAAAACCCTCTCACAGACCTACCCAGACATACTATTTAGCTAAATATCTGGGCATCTGGTGGCCCAGTCAATCTGACACATAAAATTAGATATCAGAGTGGATGTTCATAGTGGTATTATGGATAATTGCCCAAAAATAGAGAGCCCAAATATCCATAACTGATGAACAAACAAAATGTAGTATGTTTATACAATGGAATATTATTTAGTCATAAAAAGAGGTGAGGTACTGATACATTCCCTCAAAATGGATGAACCTTGAAAACATGCTAAGTGGAAGAAGCCAGACACAAAAGGCCACATATTGTTTGATTCCATTTTTTTTTTTTTTTTTGGAATGTCCAGAATAGACAAATCCAAAGGAACAGAAAATAAAGGAGCATTTACCAGGTCCTGGAGAAAGGAGAGGCTATATTAGCATAACTGAAGTATATACTTTTTTTTTTTTAAAGTTTACTTTTGAGAGAGAGCACAAGTGGAGGAGGGGCAGAGAGAGAAGCCCAAGCAGGCTCTGTGCGGTCAGGGCAGATCCTAACCTGGGGCTTGATCCCATGACCCATGAGACTATAACCTGAGCTGAAATCAAGAGTCGGACTCTTAACCAGCAGAGCCACCCAGGCACCCCACTCAGTTGTATACTTTAAAGCAATTTTGTGGTGTGTGTATCACACACACAAAAAAAATCGACAAAAAAACGAATGTTATCCTGAGGTTGGTTGGGACTCCCTGAAGGATTTTAAACTAGGTGGTGGACATAGCTGGATCTGTGTTTTTGGAAAATCAGTCTGGCTGTGGGGAAACTGGTTTAACCAGAGGCAGGGATCCCATCAAGAGGCTGAGGAATAGATGTCAGAGACTGATGGTTTAAACTAGGGAAATAGCAGTGGGAGTGAGAGGAGGTAGACAGTTCAAAATACAAAATGTGGTGGGCTTTGGCGATTCATTAGCTGAGGAATTGAGGACGATGCCTGTATGCCCATCTGGAGCTGTGGGTAGAGAAGAGAGCGGGGTAGGGAAGAAAGGTGACCTCAGCATGCTTATAGCCTGACCCACTGGGATGTCCCTGGACCAGGCATATGGCCATGTCCAGTAGATAGTTGACACAGAGCTCAGGAATCCAGATACTCCAGGTTCTTGTTAAAAATGCAAATTCTTAGGCTTCGCTCCAGACATATTGAGTCAGAATCTCTGATTGTGGTGGACCTACCTAAAACGTGAGGCTTCCTGTGGACATGCCTGGAAGCTGTAGGAGTGGCTGTGATTCCCTAGGGAGAGGGTGTGGCAGAGAGAAGTGGCCCCGTCACTATTTTACAGGCCCAGTAGCGGAAGAGGAGACCTCAGGGGTGTCTGGATCCGTAGACCAGAGAGGTCAGAGGCATCCGGGAGGGTGGAAGCCAAGGAAGGAGGTGTCCCAGGGTGTCCTAAGCTTCTGAGAAGGAACATAAAAGATGCAAAGTGGGCTTTGGGTTTACCCACAAAGTGGCCTTCGGTAAGGGCCTGGATAGTAGAGACGTGCCTCCAGAGTGGGGCTGTCATGGTGCTACCACAAGTGGCCCGTGGGTCCTCCGAGGGGTGGAGCCCCGTGAGCTGCCACCCCGAACACTTTTCTTGGCTCTGCCTCATTCCTCAGCCTTGTTAAAATACACTGAGTGCTTCTGAGGCCTCCCCTGGGGAGCGATTGGCCAGGGTGTGTGGGGCACCCTCAGCGAATGGCCTGGGCTTACAGGACATGTGGGGCTGGGCAGGGGAGGGGGTCCTGGGGCCGCTGACACTAGCAGATGTCCTCTCTGGTTTTTCCCTTGGCCTGGTAGAGCCTGGTGCTCTGCTCTGTGACCCGCATGGTGTGAAGATATCCAGTACTGCTGAGCTGTGGGTCTGAATCACTAAAGCCAGAGTTTTGAAGTTGTGGCATTTCACATTTTTCTTGGTTTGCTGGCCATATACCGTNCATGATTTTGGCACATTCTTTTGCCTTTTGAAAGATTGTCTAATAAAAGTTACACAGTTCTCTTAGAGTTGTAAATCTGGTGTCTGCGGTTCTGTGTAATAAAATTACTGTGTATTATCAGCATAAGGAAAATCAGTGTGAATGTCAGTATCTTCAAATCCAGTTTAATGGGTGCCCGTTAGTTTACTGTCTAAGTAGAATGCCTACCGATCTCTCAGTGTGTTGTCAGCTGGCATGGAGCTCCAGGTCTGCTTATCAGTGTTTTTGAAACCACTACACTCTAAGGAGGGTTTAGTTATTGTTTCAAAGAGCTTTGAAGCTGTTCCACTTTTAAATTTGTAATTTGCACTTTTAACCTTTATAAGTTGCAGTTGCTTTTTTTCTTTATTAAAAGCAGAGTTTTAGTGTTAACGGAAGCATTTAGGTATTCAAATAACTATTATTCTTTTATTCGGGGGACTATTGTGCAACAGGAAGATGTGGAAGTCCCCTAATGCAAAGTTGGCTGTGAGTCAGTGGCCTATGGAAGAAATCCGAGGTGACATGGGGAAGCAGTCTTCTAGCTCAGCCAGGACTCTCCCTACCTGAGTAGCGGGGTAATTGTGTAAAGATTAGGATTTAAAAGTATCATTTTTTCCCCCTATTCCATGGTTATCTATTTTGTGCTGCAAGATTTCAGACCCAGTGCGTCAACTCCTAATATTTTGAGACTGCTTCTTTGGTGTGAATATTAGAAAATCTGTGTATTTAGAGTCTGGGTTTCAAGGCACAGAAGCTCAGTTCAAGTGATTTATGCAAACAGGGGGAAATGGGTTATAAGGACACGGAGTGTCTCACAGAGCCCAAGGGCGGGGATGCCACTGGGTGTGTTGAGGGGTTTCCCAGCCTTCAAGAATCTCTCCCTTACCTCTGCTCTCCTTCAGTGTTTGGTTCCCCCTCTACCTGGATATTGCCTTTCTTTGCTCCCAGTCTGCATGGTGGGAAATAGCAGTCTGAGAGTCTAGCTACTTGGGAAGGGGCTGGTCCTTCTCTCAAGCTCAGCTCTAAAACCTCCAGGGTAGGCATCTGGATTGGGTCTGATGTTTACCCTTAGCGCCCTCCGTTGTGGCCAGGGCTGAGGGTCATTGTAGGAATGTGGCTTCTGGCCACTCCCTTTCATTAGAGCTAGGGACTTCTCGGCCCCAGAGAAGAACGGGCCTGGGCAGCCTCACAGCCATTGCTCCATGAAGTTTATTTTGACTTAGGAAAACAGAATCAGGGAGACAAGTCTGTTGCCCCAAAACATAAATCCATTCAGAAATAACATTTGGATTGCTCATGTCTTTGTTCTGGGCCATTAGGAGCTGGTTTTATTTGTGGCAAACTTGAGCCACACCTCACTGAATCATTACAGACATAACATCTTTTTCTCCCCCGGAGTTAATGTACAAAATAATATTAGTTATCTTTTATAGGGATAACAACATATCTTTATATTTTTGAGTGTTTAGTATTTCACTCTCACTCTGATGATGCTTTCCATTAAGATTTATTGTTTTACTTATTATTTTTTGATTTATTTTGAAAGACAAGCTCAGAAACAGTTTCATCGGCACCATTTATGTTGCGAGGCAATGCCCAAACCTCGTTGCAAGGCAATGCCCAAATCTCCTGCAGTTGGTTGCCCAGAGAAGCTGAATTGCCTGTTACTAGACTCTGTGGCAAAACAGATCTCACAGTTGTATCTTCAGAAATATTTTTTACATGTATATTCCAAAAAATACGCCAAAATATATTTAGTGTACACTTTATCAGAAAACAAAAGCGATTTCCAGCGAGACACTGTATTCACTAAATCGAAGAAGACCTGAAATTTAAATTTGTCATCTTCAAAGCATTTGGTACAGACTATACAATAACCAGACTCGGTTCTGTTTCATTCAGCTACAAAGGCACTTTGTTAAAATTCCATGTCCCTGTGATGCTAGTGTAGCTGATATTTGCTTCTGACAGTGCTTTTGGAAAGTTTGGCTTATTTCGGAAAAAAGCCCAGATGCTTCGGGCTGGGAATTTACAATAGGCCTCAGATCCTGGATCTAGTCTCTGCGCACTTTCAGGGTCTGTTACGAGCTGTGTCTGCTATCTGTCTTAATTTCATGCTGGACAGAGGCTGTATCGGCTTTTACCAGGCAGTCCTGTTAGAAGCCTGGAGAAGAGCTAAGAACTATGTGCATAGTAGTCATCAATATAATTAATTACATTATTTATGTTATGTGTAATTGCATATAGTTTCCCATTCAAACCCAAATCCAAATTCCTTGTGCTGCTTTCCCTGCTCTGCTCTGTTTCTACTGTGGCCACGGTGATGGAGCACTTTCTAGGCTTCTTTTATCTCTGGCGTTTATCTAATGGCTCTTCAAAGCCCCAGCTTTTTCTACCAGGTACATCGGAGCCTGCAGCCATCTTCTTCCATCTCTCGAGCATCCCAAGCCCCAGACAAACATTCCAGCTCCTTGCCTCCTAGAAGTTCCCTCCTTCCTTTCAGATCCTTCCCAAAAAGTCTACTATTCCTGCTTCTTTCTACATGGGGACAGATTTTGTTCTTGGAAGCTTCTAGAAAGCTCCTTTAGTGATGGTCTTCATTGGAAGGACTCCTACCCCATACAAGGGCAAATTAATATTTTTTCCCTCCTATTCTGTTTTTGGAACTTTTACTGAATTTCAAGTTTACACAGAAAGGTAAGAATAGAACCAGAAGTTCCCACATACCGTTTACCCAGATACTCTAGTTGTTTATGTGAGGGCAGGTTATTATCGATCACCTTCCTGCAAGCACACGGAAAAAGCATGAACTAAATACGATTTCTTCTCTATTCTGTGAAGTCCTGTGACTTCTCTGTAACTCTAGGCCCTTTACTCTCCCTGGTGTTTGTGTGCTTGTATCAAGCAGTATCTAATGGTGTATTCTTTGCAAGTCCCAGTGCCATGCTGGTGAGAACTTAGTAAGACATTGAATGCAATTGCCATTTTTATCAAGTTCACTTTTTCCCACCCACTCATTCCATAAGCCATTTCCTGCATTTCTTTCAGGCTGTGAAAATAAGAGAAGACATTGTGGAGGGTGTTTCTTTTCTAGCTTACTCCCTGTGGCCTGTGGTCTGGAGTAGGGAGGGAAGGGAGGCACCCAGAAGTGGGTGAGTGAGACAGCTGGCTTTGCAGCAGGAGTGACCTCTGGCAGGTAGCCCTGTGGGGGCTGTCCCTTTCTCCTCAGGCTGTTTTCCTTTAAGAGCTTTATTGAGGTATAATTCACATACATACCATGCAATTTACCTATTTAAAGTCTACAACTCAATAGTTTTTGTTAGTGTTTTTTTTTTAAAGTTTATTTATTTTTAGAGAGAGGAAACACATGCGGGAGCAGCGGAGGGGCAGAGAGGGAGGGAGGGAGAGAGAGAGAGAACTCCAAGCAGGCTCTGTGCTGTCAGTGCAGAACCCCAGGCGGGGCTCCGTCCCATGAACCATGAGATCATGAGCTAAGATCAAGAGTCGGATGCTCAACCAACTGAGTCACCCAGGTGCCTCTAGTTTTCAAAAACTGTGATTAAAATATGTATAACACAAAACTGACTATTTGGCCATTTTTTAATTTTTAGAATTGTAAAATATATAAAACATAAAATTTGCCATCTTAGCCTTTTTTAAGTGTACAGTCCAGGGCCGTTCAGTATGTTCACATCGCCATACACCATCCATCCACAGAACTCTTTCATCCTACAAAACTGAAACTCTGTACCTATTAAGCAGTAGCTCCCGATTCATCCCAACCCCCAGGCGACCACTATTCTATTTTCTGTCCCTATAAATTTGACTTTTGTAGGTGCCTCATATAGGTGAAATTGTATAGTGTTTGCCCCTTTGTGTCTGGCTTATTTCATTGACCGTACCATCTTCAGGGATCATCCATTTTGTAGTATGTGTCAGAATTACCTTCCTTCTTAAGGCTGGATAATTTTCCATTCTATGTCTAGTCCACAGTTTGTTTATTCATTCATCTGTCAGACACCTGGGTTGCTTCTACCTTTTGACTATCATGAATGATGCTGCTTGTGGACATGGATGTACAAATATATTTTCAAGTTCCTGCTTTCAATTCTTTTGGGTATATACACAGAAGTGGAATTGCCGGATCATGTGGTAGTTCTGTTTTTAATGTTCCGAGGATATTTAAACAATCTTTAAGCATGTAATTCCGTGGTATTAATTACATGTATTATGTTCTGGAACTGTCATTACTACCCATTTCCAGAAGTTTTCATCACTCCAAACAGAAACTCTGTACCCATTAAACATTAAGTCCCCATCCCTCCTTCCCTGCCTGAAGGAACCTCTATTCTACTTTCTGTTTTTATGACTTTGCCTATTCTAGGTAACTCCCAATAAATGAAATCATACATATTTGTGCTTTTGTTCTTGGCTTCTGTCATTTAAGCACAATGTCTTTAAGGTTGCCCAACTTCATTCTTTTTTATGGCTGATTCATATTTCATTGTATGTATATGCCACTCCCCACCCCCCTTCATTTGTCAGCGGACACTTGGGTTGTTGCACCTTTTGGTTCTTGTGACTGATGCTGCAGTTAACACGGGCCTACAAGTATCTATCTATTCAAGTCCCGGCTTTCTGTTCCTTTGGTGAACATGGGCGTACAAGTATCTATCTATTCAAGTCCCAGCTTTCTGTTCCTTTGGGTATATGCCTAGGAGTGGCATTGTTCCTCTTCTGACTCTTGACATGTTGTCTACGTAAGTTAAAGAGAATTTGGTAAGCCACTGAACTCCTCCAACTATGGAGTAGTGGGCCATTTATTCATATGTTCCTTCAAGAAATTTTCATAGCAAGAGGTTTTTTAAAAAATGAATGCGTGGGACTGCTGAGTGGCTCAGTAAGTTGAGCATCTGATTCTTGATTTTGACTCAGGTCATGATCCCACGGTTGTGGGATTGAGCCCCATATTGCGCTCTCCACTGAGTGTGGGGCCTACTTAAGATTCTCTCTCTCTCTCTCTCTCTCTCTCTCCCCCCCCTCTCTCTTTCTTCTCTTGTTGCCCCTCTCCCCTGCTTATGTTCTCTCTCTCTCTAAAATAAAATAAATTAAAAAAAACAAGAAAACTAAAAAAAATGGATGAGAATCTCTCTCCCCTACTTTATAACAGCAAGTCATAACTGTGATTTAGTTTCTTGGTCTGTAAAATGGACTAATGGAAACCTCTCTCACTTGGGAAGGTAAATGGAAAAGGCTTTGTGTAATTCTGAGACCATCTTTTCTTTGTCTTTTCTGCGGGATATTGGTTTTAGAAAGGGCTTGTAGTAAAGGCAAGCTCAGATGCAAAGTGGTGTAATCTTTCCCTCCTCTCTCCTTTAGCCTCATCCCTTAACTTCAGGATGATGGGGTCTTTGATTGGGCTTGTTCTGTGAGTGATAGCAGCGTACCATCTTCTCAGCAAAGGAGAGAGAACATATGTAGCAACGTTAAAAACAAGGAACAGTTCGTATCAAACCACAGTGCTTAATGCTTGGGGCAAAACAATAGCAATAAAAGTAATTTGCTGTTACCCTTGGCTGTGACTTCTCTCTTACTTGCCCTCAAACCCTGTCCAACAAACCAGTAAACAAAAAAAGTCCAGTTTTTAGGGTTGTCACAGTTAGGAACTTAACTGTTTTGTGTGGGTTTGTGGTGTTTCTCTAGCTATTCTGTAAAACCTGCTTCATTGCGATTCGTATCATTTCTGCTGTTGTGAGCTCAGTGTCTGTGTCTGGTTTTCGGGATGTACCAAGATTCGGGTTCAGCTATCTTGGCCTAGGGCTCTAGGTGATAGTGGACCATTTGGGGCCCATCTCCTCTTAAATTTTCAGCTAGGCTGGAAGTTAACTCCCCTTAAGGGTCCCAGAACACCGAGAGTAACATTTCTATGTCACAATTACCCTGGAACTGAGGCTTCTTTTTTCTAGGTGAGAGCACTTATATTTATAAGTTAGCAGCCATTGGGTTTATAAATAGACCCAGATAATCCCAATGAACTAGATTTCAGACCAAGCCACCAGAAGAGTCAAATCCTTCAACATGTGGCAAAGCACTGTGACATCTTTTATGGCGGAAAAGGAATAAGGTGACATTGATCCATATAGAAATTCACCGCAGATTTTGACTTAAGCTTCTCCGCAATTCCCCTCTTTCTTGCTTAATGTGTTAGGGCAGATAATCTTCTTTGAGATGTGGTGTTCAAACTCTTGCAGCACCCATCTGTTGTGTGTTTTTCCAATGCAGAATTAACCTTGGGATAGAGAGGTGGGTGAGTGGACGTGGAGGGTATGGGGCACTTTGCTCTCCTTGTTGGGTAACTTTGGGTTTGTGCTATCTGATGGGCCCAGGCCACATGTTGTACTATCTGTCACCGGGGACCAGGTAGCCGTCAGAGGTTTCTTCTTTACAGTAACTGATCCCAACTCCAGGCCCTGGCAGGAAGCAGAATCCTCTAGCGGTTAATGAAACCTGGGAGCTTGTTTTTATTTCTTACTCCTTTGTACACCTATCTGAGTTACAGAGGTTTCTGTTTCTCTTAGAAAATTCTTACCATTGGCCTTAAATAAAAACAGGTGACTTTCTTGGTTCACGTGGCTTATAGAAGGAATATCTTTGAAAACAATTTAAATAATATAATGCAATTACATTCAATTCAATTGAATTTGAATAATTAAATTTATATTCCGAATTTTTTCCTAAAAGTATAATATGTTATTTTCGAAATATGTATCAGAGTGTCTAGGGATTTTTCCTCTCTTTTTGGCTTATGTGATTTGTGTGGGAAATTATAGTACCCAATGCTACAGTTTTGAACAACATCCGAGTAACAAAATTTTTCTTCTTAACTCTTTCCACACATTTTATAGCATGTGAATTAAAAAAATTTTTTTGATGTTTATTTATTTTTGAGAGCGAGAGAGAGACAGACAGAGCACGAGTGGGGAAAGGGCAGAGAGAGAGGGAGACACAGAATCTAAAGCAGGCTCCAGGCTCTGAGCTCAGGACAGAGCCCGATGCAGGACTTGAACCTACGAACCATGAAATCATGACCTGAGCTGAAGTCAGATGCTTAACTGACTGAGCCACCCAGCACCCTTGTAGGCGTGTGAATTTTTACTTTTCTCATGTAACAAAGCCCTTGTAATCTATGTGTGAGGTTATTATTGACACAATTCTTTCCTATTTTCAATAGAAAAGATAGTAGGAGAGTGAACATAGTGAGAGCAGGGCGAGGGAATAGTTATGATGTCAAAAGTAGTAATCCATGTAGGGGGATGGTGTAGAGGGTGCTGCTCAGAAGTGGTATTTTCAGGGCTAGTTAGGAACTGGATTCCTGGAGACAACTAAGAAACAGGCTAGTGGAAGTGGTTTGATGGAAGGAGCGATGGCAACGACCTCACCCCACCGTATAGTCCTTACCAAGACCTGAAAAATCTACCATTAGTAATTCATCGGTTTGTGGTCTTCTTTTGTTGAGTACACAACTCTTGGAGTAATTATACCTCAATTCACTAATATCTTAGTGCGAATTAGTTTTTCTATGAGATTTTCTAATTACATTTTCTAGGAGAGAACTCTCCTCCAAGATAAGGTGGGGCATAAAAGAGGGAAAGAGCACAGAATAAGAGAATCATCAAGTGACTCTGGATCATGGCCGAGTTAGCAGTAAGACTGGGACGTTCACTTGCAGGGTGGTTGCTTCTGGCAAGAATGGGTCAGCAGTGATCCTGAGCACCTTTTTTTTTTTTTTTTTTTTAATATTTTTATTTATTTCTAGGATAGAGAGAGACAGCGTGAACAGGGGAGGGTCAGAGAGAGGGAGATACAGACTCTGAAACAGGCTCCAGGCTCTGAGCTGGCAGTCAGCACAGAGCCTGACGCGGGGCTCGAACCCACAAACCGCGAGATCATGACCTAAGCGAAAGTCAGACGCTTAACCGACTAAGCCACCCAGGCGCCCCGATCCCGAGCACCTTTTATCTGTTACTGATTTTGTACTCTAAACCTGGGATGATGAAAGATGATGTGCATAAAATATGTGGCTTAAGCTTTGACACATGGTAGGCACTGAATTTACAAAGTCTCTTAAAAATAGTATATTTAGAGGTAGTTATGGTATACTATAGTAATACAGTTCCACTCTCTTGCATAGCCTGCAGAATGAAAAGCAAAGGCCTTTTGGGTAAAAAAATAAAAAGTCACAGTAAAGCCTGTAGTGTTTCTTCCTTGGAGATTTTGGCAACAGGGTGAATGGGGAAATGGATACTTGAAACTATCTCAGGATAGACTGTTTTGCCTGTGGATTATTATTCCTTCAAGGAATCGAATAAGCTGTGTGCTGGCACGTGTTTGACATGAGAGTCTTCCCTCCTGCTTCATGCTCAGGTCATGGATGGCAGACCAGGGCGGGATCCCCGCGGAGGAGAGGATGCCGGCACCAGACGGCGCGTGCTCCTTCCTTTGCTGGGTGTCCGCTACGCCCACGGCTCCTTCGGTGTTTCTGCACGGGCGGTGGAGTGGTGGGTTTGTGTCCCAAACTCCCAGCATACGTCCCGGTTCTGCTGGTGTCCAGGCGTTTCCAGTGAGAAGGCGACCGTGCCGACACGCCAAGAGCTAATGCCTTGTGGTTATTAAGGATGTTTTGAATCTTTAAACAAGAATGGTACCTTGGCTGAATGTCAATTTGGCTCCTGTTGCTCCTTGAATTTCTTCTCCATTTTCAAAAAGCCAGCTCGTTTCTCTTTCCTATGAAGTATTTCCTGTGGTTCTTGTGTTTTTTGTGGGCAAATGTATTAGGAGGGAAGTTTATCAGATTGTGAGTTCCGACTTCTTTTTTTTTTTTTGCACTTCGAGGAGTGAAGCATGTTCTTTATATTCAGACTGGAAAAATAGTTTTTATTTGTTGGTTTTTGAAAGGATTTTTATGTACCTCATGGATCACTCTTAGCAGCTTAGGATCATTTTTATTTGAGTAGGGAGGTTATTGCAGGCAAAAAGGGTAAACATGGCGATGGCCAAAAACTCAGTTCTGCAGCTGGGTCAAGTGCCGTACAGACTGCCTTCATCATTGCAGTTTCTGTTTTCTTTGAACGTGGGGTGCTTGGGAAATGTTTATTGAATGAACAGGAGAGTAAGGGGAGTCATTCAAGATCAAACTATTAGTCATTGATTCAGGTTCCTGTCTCAGATGATTCTACTGGCGTATTGCCCCAAACAAAGCTGTTTTGTTTATTTTTCTCCTACAGCCCTGAAATATGGGATGAGCTGTCCATACCAGATTATAATTAAAGCATTACTGATATTTTCTGCTTTGTGACATATATAAACTACACATTCCATGTGTGTTTCAATTTTTGATTTGTTTTTACTTGCTGTCTAGTTTTTGAAATTTTAGATAGAATGCAACATGTAATCAGGTGTCATCCTACATTCTGAAACTTAAATATCTTCTATAAACTATGAAAGCTTCACAGGTTATTTAAACTGCATTCATTAGGGTGCCTGAGGGGCTCAGTCAGTTAGGCGTCCGACTTTGGCTCAGGCCATGATCTCATGGTTTGTGGGTTTGAGCCCCGCGTCAGGCTCTGTGCTGACAGCCAGCTTAGAACCTGGAGCCTGTCTTCGGATTCTGTGACTCCCGTTCTCTCTGACCTCCCCTGCTCACACTGTCTCTATCTCTCTCTCTCAAAAATAAATAAAACATTAAAAATTTTTTTTAAATAAAATGCATTTTTATTGGATTACAGTTTTTTCCCCCATCTGTATCATAATTGTACTTTAAGTGTGATGTTCACCTAGGAGAGTGTTTGCAGCACTGATTATCTAGAAAGATGAGTAGTTTTCTAATGAGTTCAGTTTTGTGTGTTAGGGCTCATTACCTGGCCATGTAGTACATGTCACGCCTTCAAAAATTTCTCTGTTACATCAGTCGCCTTTAATTGGCCCCCTCAAATCAGATTTGTCTTTTCCCAGTATGTCGTTACTCTGTGGCTACAGCATGCGCTCCACGGCTCTGGGCTGGCCCAGCCACCCTCTGGTCTGATGAGCAGACTTCAGCATCACCTGCTGTCTCCCCTCGGACATAGTGAGGTTGGAAAATGGGAGGTGGGGGGGGAAGGGTAAGCCAGTGGGGAGGGGGGCATAGTAAACATATGCAGATGAGCTCAGTGTTACTGTTGATGCAGTTTTGCTTCACACGTGGGCTTCACCTCCCAAATCCTTAAGTCGTGAGAGAATTGAGTGAGAACAGCCAGTGATTACACACTGCCTGTTGGAGCCAGGGAAAAGAGTGATGTATTGAAGTGCATACAGTGCCAAAACGTATTTTTAGTGTTCCTTCTCATTCATTGATTCATCAGCTGATAGCAGGGGCAAAGCTTCATTTTAGTGACTCGGATTTCACTTTTTTTTTTTTTACCTTACAAAGTGGGAAGTCATGATGGAATACATAATAGAGTCTATTACTTAAAGCTAAACAGGTAATTAAGGAGACCTAAAAATAGTGACATTGTGAGGCTGGGAGTATTTGTTTATGTACCATCTTTATCTCTCTCATAGCATGAAGTTACAAATGTTTAGAAAGGCCGAATTTAGGAACTGTCTATATTTGAGATACAGAGGGAACAGCTAGGAGAAAAACCAAAGTCATTGGAAGGATTTGCCTTTGAGGACCAAGGCGAGGAGTGCAGCAGGTGAACCAGGCTACGTCTGCTTTTCATTGAAAGGTCTTTGGTTATATTTATATTTTTAGTTGTGTGTATATGTTACCTTCATAAACACAAAACACACGTTGTTATTAAAAATCCCATCTTACCTTCTTTTCCATGGTAGGGGCCCGATGATAGAGTGGTAGACACTGAGCAGCAGCAGTAAGGGATGAACTTGGGGAAGCCTAGAGTCCCCATCACCCACAGGCTGATTCCACTTTTGCTTCTTTCTCCAAAACTCAGTTTGAAAATCTCGCCAGAGCTTTGAACTGTGAAAAAAACAAAACAAACCAGTAAACTAAAGAAACGGACAATGAAGAATCGTTTTTTAACGCCATTTGCATATCTTCTGAACCTCGAGGCACAACAGAATAAATTATCTGTGAGCGCTGACATTGAGCGTCAGTGTTGGGTTAATGCTTTTGCTGCCATGGTGGTCCCTGGTGCTGCCCCAGGGCCACGGGCCTTGCCAGGCTGCACATCTATGTCGGAGCCAATGATTTGCCTAGTGGGAGCTCTGCTGTTTAGAAATACTATACGGGAAGCAGGACCTGAGTTCCAAATAGGCGAGGAAGAAGGGGAGAGCAGAATACGGAGTCTGTGTCCAGGGACACTTTGCAGGAAAGGCCATTGCTTACGGCTGGTACTTCTTAGAATCACTAATTCTTTTTGGTTTTGTTTTTTAAAAATTTTTATTTATTTTTATTTTAGAGAGGGAAAGCAGGGGAGAGGGGCAGAGAGAGGGAGAGAGAAAGAATCTCAAGTGTGCTCCACACTGAGCCTGACGTGGGTCTCGATCCCACAACTCCTGTATTATGACCTGAGCCAAAAGCAAGAGCCAGACACTCAACCGACTGAGCCACCCAGGTGCCCGTAGAGTCATTAATTCTCAGAACAAGTGTGACTGTGGAGTTTCACGTTTATTTTTTGGTTTGATTATCTTCAGGCAATACCCCAGGTGTGAAAAACAGTATAACAACAGAACCGAGCCAGAAACGTTTAAAAGTAGAAGAATAATTCCCTAATTCTTGTTTTCCAATTCCAGGGCCTTGACAGAAAGTGAAATGCTCATTTGAAACCTGCATGTTTGGCTGGCAGGAGCACATATTTCTCTGCCTGGTGGCTTTCTGCTCCATCTAGGTGGTCCCATAGGAAAGGCTGTATTTTCTGAGGAGGTCAAGGACATATACTTTTTTGGGGGTAGGTAGGCCATACTTTACTTTCAAGGTCAACTGGAATGTATCTTAATTAGCACTTCATCTTGGGAAATTTTACTGCTGAGAAAAGATTACTTACTAATAGGCTTGGCTTGTTTTATTTATTTGGCCCCCACCTGTGAGCCCAACATACCCACCAAGAATGGCACTGACTTCAGTGGCTGTTTGTCATTATTTTAAACAAATATTTTGTTTGTTAATTACTAGAGACAGAACAGATTAAACTTTGACTCATCAACATTTGCTCTCTCTTCATATTCACCCTATGGGAGAGGAAATGTCAAGGTGGATTTTCGCTTGAAGCATAACCTAAGAAGGAGCCTTGAAGAAACGTCCAGGGCTACATTTTGTTGCATCATTGCATGCTTGAGATGTTGCTGGGGATAACTTTAGGAGAGCTGGGGGTCAGGAGTTGGATATAAGAATTTAAAGAAAGTAAATGGTGGATTCAGGCAGAGACAGATATTAGTATCTGAGTTTGAATAAAACAGGTTTCGAGGGGCGCCTGGGTGGCTGGCTCAGTCATTTAAGTGTCTTGGTCTTGGCTCAGGTCAGGATCTCATGGCTTGTGAGATCAAGTCCTGCGTCAGGCTCTGTGCTGATGGCGTGGAGCCTGCTTGGGATTCCCTCTCTCCTGCTGCCCCTCCCCCCCTCCAAATAAAAGCTTAAAAATAAAACAGGTTTCGAGGGTGTGTATGAAATACACTGAAGGTATTTAGCCCAGCAGTGCTTCAGAATGGGTCTTTAGGACCACCCCTCTGGGGGCCCTTGGCTTGCCTGTCGGGTACTTTCTTAATAACTGGGCAAGTCCAATGGGATGTTTGCTGCCAGGACCCGACCGGAAAGTTGAGCAACTTTTTAATTGCTGTTTTCCAGAATAGAGCAAAGGGGTTTAGCACACTGGGTGTAAAGTCCTTCCTCCTTTTGAAAACCTCAAAACCAACAAACTACTTCCTCTCTTAGTCTCTGTTGGGATGAGGAGGAGGCTGAGCCTTTAGTTATGTAACATGTGTGGCCCTAGAGGTCAGGATCCTCCTCCTCAGGTCAGAGCACAGGGGAACGTGAATGTGAACCTGCTGCGAGCACCCCACCTCCTGCCTGGTGCTGAGGGTCTGGGGGCCACTGTCAGAGCAGGAGTTCCTGGCTTTTCTGTCTGCTCTGGATGTATTCTGGTTGTTTTGTTAGTGAAACACACTCAGACATGTTTTTAAAAATGCCGATGAGCATACTGAGCTATCTTGGGGCACCTGCGTGGCTCAGTCAGTTAAGCGTCCAACTCTTGATCTCACGGTTTGTGAGTTCGAGCCCTGTGTCGGGCTCCATGCTGACAGTGCAGAGCCTGGTTGGGATTCTCTCTCTCCCTTCCTCTCTCCGCCCCTCCCCTGCTTGTGCACACATGCGCTCTCTCATAATAAATAAACTTTATAAAACAAAACAAAAACATAGGCATCTCTTGCAAAATGTCTCTCTGCCTGGGTGCTATTAAACGGTTGATGGGTAGATGTTTTTATGGGTTGGAATTAGGGTGGGAGTTTCTCCCCTTCTTACTCAGCATGGCTCAGCATGGTAAAGTCCTGTCCCTAAGAAAACATGGGAAGAAGTGAAGTAGCATGTGTGTCATGTAAGCAGCTGTGTTTATAATCAGGTGAGGGTTCTTTTAGTTTCACTTATGGTTTTAAAAACTTTGTTGTAATTTGAGGGAAATGGTGACTCTTGTCTTTAGTCCACAGTCAAAATGGAAATGATTTCTAAGGCGGCCCAAGGTATGTGTCTTTTAAGTTCACCCAGTTTGCTTTTTGTCCAAAGCTTTTGGATTTCCACATTCTTTTGTGTGCGTGGGTGATATGTGGCAAAATTTACACCTCCTTACTGGATCAGTGAGTAGTAATTCTGTATTACTTTTAAATAAGGAAGTAGGAAGTCATCATAAATAATGGTCTGTCGTTCCTCTCTACTTGTCCCCACATGGCGGTCCTGAGTGGTGTGGGTGTGCTGGGGCTGCGGCCCGGTGAGGGGATGTCTGTTTTCTCTAGAGGTTGAAATATCTCAGCTATCCGAAGCACCTGCTGCTGCAGGAAAGCTGCTGAGAAGGAAGTATTGACGGCCTACTGTATACTGAGCATCCTGCCGGCTGCTGGGGGAACATAAATAAGACCCACTGTCTGGGGCTGAGTTGCCTGTGTTTCTGGAGTCAGGGGTTGCAACAGACTTTTGCAGGAGGGCTGGCCAGTGGTTCCCCTCAGTGTCTGTGTTCAAGATCAATTTGATTTGTGAAACTGGGCCAGCAAACAGTCAGGGTCGGCCCTGGCTTTCTACTTACGCGTGTTTGGCAATGTTGCAGGAGCAGTTGGACGTGCTTTGTGACCAGCGAACCGTAACTGAGCCTTCCTGAGCTGCCCTTAGTAGGTAACTTTACAGCAGAATTAATTTGTCATATAAATAAGAATCACAATTGGTTTATACTGTAATTAGATGTAAATGATACATTAGTGCTTGTGCTCATGCATTCATTCAAACGTTTACTAGCAGCCTCTGATGCCAGGCAGTGTCCTGCACCCTCTCCCCTGCTCAGTGGAGGGAGGGGTCACCCCTCGTGCTGTTCGGTGTGGCAGTGACACGTCCAGAGGCCAGTGGGGCCGGATGAGTGGACCCTGACATCTGCCGTGTGTGGTCTTGGAGGGCCCAGTGCGCCTGAGCTGAGTGTGGGCCAGACGACTCTGATGAANCCCCCCCAAGGCCACACACCCCAGGCAGCTGCAGTTGAGGGCAGGTTGTCTTCAGGGCCAGCTCTGAGGGAAGTTTGATTTCTAAGGCCAAAGACAGGATGCTTTTTTCCTCAGGTTCTTCTTGTTGCCAATAGGCCTGTTGTGGTGGCTGTAGGGGGTTGAAGGAACCAGAGAAAGGTGCAACCAGGAGAGGCCATACTAACGCACAGGCTTTATTGGATGGCGCTTGGAGGGGATTGTAAGAGTGGCCAGAGGCTTACAGCAAAGGGACCACTATTCAGAGGGGGAGGAGGCCCCTGCAGGGAGGGGGCCCGGAGGGGGCAGGGGTATCCAGGGGTGCTGCAGA
Organism: Crocuta crocuta; assembly: GCF_008692635.1. NCBI lineage: Eukaryota > Metazoa > Chordata > Mammalia > Carnivora > Hyaenidae > Crocuta > Crocuta crocuta. Next base: position 3,175,188 of record NW_027528362.1, on the reverse strand, counting down.
GAGCTCCCAAGGGCCTAGCAGCTTAGCGCCTTCGGATTATAAATCCCTGTCTTTTCAGTATCAGGTGAAGTTCTTGGGGTATGTAAAGCAGGCTAAATGGCTACAAATCTGCTTGCTTGTGCTATTTAAACATTTTTTTAAAAATTTAATTTGTGTTATTTAACTGGAAATGTAAAAACTTGAGTTTTGTGCCTGTGGGCTTTTGAGCTAACTGGTCTCAGCCTGCAGTGAAAAAATAAACTACCTAGGGGTCAATGCATAGAGGCCATCTCTGGTCCATTTATATAACAGTGACAGATTTTCCTGTTCCACAGTTGAAAGCAAAATGTCTAAAAATGTACGCTTGGGGAGTAGTAACTCCTTGGTGTTAACATATTTCAATCAAAGTTTAAAAATACTTGCAGGTTCCTTCCTCATTTGACAGGGGAATCTAGAAGTCTGGGAAGCATCACTGCCCAGAGGGGCTGAGGGGGTGGGAGGCCGATGTGCAGAAGGAGGAGGCTGGACAGTGTGCAAAACTTACATAGTATTTGGAGGAAGGCATGGAGACGTAGGAGAAAGGCCACATTTAGTGGAGTCTAGGACGCACAATGCTTCTCTACCACATCTTGCTGCATAATCTCTAACAAGTTAGCTTTTGGTGCACGCTTGAGTATTTGTAGAATGGAGATAACGCCTGCCTTGGCAGTTTATAAGCTCTTGGCCTTGGCCTTTGTGCCATCTTCTTGGAAACCTCTATGACATGAGAGCCAAGTGGAGGAAGAAGCGAAAAAAGGAGAAAGATGAGGCCGAGGTCCAAGTAAACCTCTAGCTCGTGCACCCGTGGAAGCCACAGCAGCAGAAGTGAGGAAAGTGAGACGCCAGGATGCTGGTACAAATTGTCGCACTGCACGCCTACTTTCTAGAGCTTGATTCAGTGGGTCTGGAACTTCCATCGCCATCTGGTCGCAATGACCACCTTTGACAGACCCACTTTGTTCATACCAAAACAGTCTCTTTTGGTCCTTTTCCCTGGACCTGTGACTTCCGGGATTAATTCTGTTTTCATTTGTGGCTGAATGTAGTAGTGTTCAATAAATCGTCTCTTCTAATTAGTTGAAAAAAAAAAAAAGAATATTGGTTACAACAGAAATAAAGGTACCTAACTATCGGCTGCCAGTAAAAGGCTACTAGAAAATTCTTACAACCACAGAGTTTCCTGTTTTAATCATATTATTCTCTGTATTGTTTCTTAGGGCTGCTGTGGCAAATTATCACAACTTTGGCAGCTTAAAACAGCAGTCTCTGCCTCTGTCTTCATGTGGCCTTCCCCCCAGGTCTGTCTCCTGTCTTCTGTCTCTTATGAGGACACTTGTTCCTGGATTTAGGGTCTACCCGGGGGTCTCCAGGATGATCTCACTTCAATATCCTTCTTTACAGCTGCAGAGACTCTCAGAGGTTTTGGGGGAGAGGACATGGACATATCTTTTTGGGGGACACCATTCAGCACACCATACTCTCCATCTGCATACTGATGACTAGAAAGTATACCAGGCACCTCATTGCCTGCACTCGGGGACCAGGTCTGAGGGGTCTGATGCTTTTTAGACACTAAAGTAGTTCATTCTTAAGCTTATTGTAGAGCATTTGAAACATACAGAAGACTGTAAAGAAACCAGGGGAAAAATGTATCTGCTTACCAGTATGTCTTCTCACTAGCAGAGTAGGAGAAAGTGGCTTATTTTTACCTAATGTCTCGCCTGGAAACCTTCATGCCTCCCTGTACTTCTTTCAAAGATGCCCTGACTACGTATGCTCAGTCCTCTGCCTTATGCGCTCAGATGTGTCTCTACTCCCATCCCAAGTCCGTACATTGAAGTCCTAACCCCCAGAACTTCAGAATGTGACCGAGTTTGGAGATAGGGTCTTTAAAGAAGTAGTGAGGTCATTGTGGTGGACCTGTTGATACCATGGGTGTCTTTGCAAGAAGAGATGAGGACACAGACACTTACGGAAGGAAGACCATGTGAAGACACAGGGAGAAGACAGCCATGTACATGCTCAGAAGAAACCAACCCTGCTGACGTCTTAATTTCAGACTTGCAGGCTCTAGAATTGTGAGACAGTAATTTCAGTTGTGTAAGCCGTCCTGTCCGTGGTCCTTTGTGATGGGAGCCCCAGTGGGCTAATACCCACCCCGCACCCACCGCCATCCCACAGCCCCACACTCTTGCCTGATGGCACTTAGATACTTGTGGACAGGCAGGGCCCATCTTAGGTGTGAATTGAATGCTTGGGAATAGGAAAACCAACTCGGTGGACTGACATTCGTGTGGGTTCCCAAACCATTCTCCATTCTGTAGAGCCATCTGTCATACTGCTGGCTTGGGGAAGGTCGTCTCCTGCAGTGATGGTCTGGGGGGTTCAGGGAGGAGCCCCTGTTCTCTCAGTACGTTCTGTTCTGAGTTGTACCCTCCCTCCTGTCTCCGCACCTTGTGCCCTCCCGGGCTCTTCGAGGGCGGGAGCATGCCTTCCCTCTGTGTGTCCTGTCCCTGGACTCTGGAACAGAGGAGGAGCCCTCCACAGACGTTTAGGGAATGACTGCCTGAGTTCGGGGGATCCATGAATGCTTTGTGCTGCCACTGAATTTCTGGTACAATATTCGGATTGAATTTTCAAGCAGAATACTTTATTTTCACAATCACCATGTATACATTTTCCTAAAATTTATATATTTCTGAAAATGGTATCTTTGGTTTCCCAGAATGTACCATTAAAAAATCTAAAATTTTTTTTAATGTTTATTTATTTTTGAGAGAGAGAGAGAGAGAGAGAGAGAGAGAGTGGGAGCAGGGGAGGGGCAGAGNATCAGCAGTACTTTAGATGCCCCTCCTGCTAACTATGATATAAAAAGAACCCTGTGGTAATAAACTAGTGTTCGTGGAGTACTCACTAGGCTAGAGAAAGGTAATGTTCTTGTCCCCCTTTAACAGATGGGAAGACTGAGCCTTTGAGAGGGTAAGTAACTTGTTCAGGGTTACATGCCAGTGAGACGTGTGGGTGGAGCTTCTTAAGCCAGGGCTGTCCGACTCCAGGGCCCCCCTGAATTTGAGCACCCTCTCAGTACTATCTGAAAATTAGAACTCCCAAAAGGTTGTCCAGGCAGGAAATGTGTAATCAAAGTCTAAAGATACTCTGCCTCCTTAACAGTATTGCCATGCTGATGATTGAGTGACTATGGAGGAAACACTTAGAGTCTGTTTCCAGGAAGGGGCTGGTCCTCCCCTCTTGTAGAAAACTTCTCTGCTAGACAGAAACTCTTGTGGGATTGAATTACCTCTCCACTAAATTTCCTCCACCAACCGTGGTGCTTATTGAAAAAACCCTAACCCAACGGCATCGTTTTGCAGAGAAGAGCTGCTATGCTGTTATTATTATTATTATTATTATTATTATTATTATCAGGATTCAGTTAAAGTATTACATGTATTACTTTCTATTAAGGTTTCTTCTTTGTTAACATTTTCCCACAGTTTCATTTGAGAGTGAGGTTTTATTTTATTTTCATAGTTAAAAATAACGTAACTCCCAAGTGTTAAGAAATGAAAAACATTTTTTTTTCTTCCCATGAGTCATGGTTGACAATAATGTCATTTAAAAGTTAGATTGTATAGCCATTTTAACACTCATAAATTACAGGGTTTGTTTTGTGAACTGCAGTGTTAAGACACTTAAGATCCTGTCTTATGTATTGGAGAGTTTATTAACATAACTATTATGTGTACAAAACAATAAATTTTCTAACTTCAAAAAATGTTTACTGGGTCTACTGCTCAAGCAGATGTTGTTTTTAAAATAATCCGTTATTTACTAGAGGGATCTATTGCCCAAACAGATGTTGTTTTTTAGATGATGCATTAAAGTTAATCTATAAAAGATGTTCCCTGAAAGGTTGTAGTACTTGATGCTAGATACAGCAAATGCCATAGCACAGATTTTTATTTAGAAATTGTCTAAGAAAGTAAGTAGATATAAATCACTTGGATTAAAGAGTTAAATTATTTTACAGTCAGTCAGAGGAGGATGTGAAACAATAATGGTCCTACACCAGATGTGTATAGCTTCCAAGGTATCAAATAGATACGGTATTTGTGAGTTTTTCACTGTGTTTGGAGAAATTCTCATGGTGGAATTAGAACTTTGGTTCATCTATTAATGCTCAGTAATTTCTAGGCACTTCTTATCCTTTCCTTTTTTAATCCCCCTTTGAAGAATATATGCATGCACAGGCTTGAGTGTAAATGAGCTTTCCCATGGGAGAAGCCAAAAATGGCACGTGGGAAAACGGAATCCTGTTGGTTTTCAAAGGACAGAGGGTGTGAAATGGGCACTCTTCTTCCCTTTTCTCAGAAGTCAGTTTTGTTTTGTGTTAAGAGTGGTATTACATCAGCTTTTCAGCCTAATAGTAATACCAGGTTATACTGATAACTTTAGAGCAGAGTCTGAATTAGATTGATGGAAGCTAAGAACAAGAGAGCATACATTTGAACCTGTGTGAAAATGTTACCATAAAGGCTTCCTCCCCTTAAATAGCTCTATTGAGGTTAATTGACATACCTTAAGCTATATATACTTGAAATGTAAAATATGGTAAGTTTCAACACCTGTAAAACCATCACTACATTCACGATGAACTCATCCATCACTCCCAAAAGTGGCCCTGTGTGCCCTTTTGTAATCCATCCCTCTTGTTCATTCCTCAACCCTTCATAATCACAGATCTGCTTTCTGTTTCTATAAATTAGTTTTTGTAAAAATGCAGTCATATGTTACAAACCTTTTTTGGTCTAGCATCTTTCATTCAGCATTATTATTTTGTGATTCATGCATGTGTATATCAACAATCCATTCTTTTTTATTGACTGACATTTGATTATGTGGATATACTATAATGTATTCATCTATCCATCAATTCACTGGATACCTGGGTTGCTTTCATTCTTTGGTTATTACAGATAAAACTGCCATGAATATTTGTGTATAGGCTTTTGTATGGACGCATGTTTCAATTTCTCTTGGGTAAATATCATAGCAGTAGAATGGTTGGGTCATATGGTTGGTGAATGTTTACTTTTAAGAAGTTGCCAGAATATTTTCCAAGGTAGTTGTACCATTTTATATTCCTCCAACAGCTTATCCTTGTATTAGGGTTCCTTTCCTCCACATCCATGCCAACATTTCCTGTGGTCTGTCTTTGGTTTTAGCCATTCTAAAATGGGACGTATAGGTAGCTCATGGAGCTTTAAAATAATTTTTTGCTGATTGCTAACAAAGTTGAGCATCTTTTCATGTACTGCCTTTTTTATATCATTTTGGGGAAGTGTTCATATCTTTTGTCTATTTTTTTTCTTTTCTTTTTTTTTAATATTTTTTATTTATTTCTAGGAGAGAGAGAGAGCAGCGTGAGCAGGGGAGGGTCAGAGAGAGAGAGGGGGGGAGATACAGACCCCGAAATAGGCTCCAGGCTCTGAGCTGGCAGTCAGCACTGAGCCTGACGCGGGGCTCGAACCCACGAACCGCGAGGTCATGACCTAAGCAAAAGTTGGACGCTTAACCGACTAAGCCACCCAGGCGCCCCTATTTTTGTTTTTTTTCTTAATGAGTTTTGAAAGTTATATATCTGGATTTTTTTTTATCAGCTATATGACTTGAAAACAAATCACTAAGTTAAAATTTGTTTTACGGTTTTCTTTTTTGTAATATATTAAAAAAAATTTTTTTTCTTAATGTTTGTTTATTCTGAGAGAGAGATAGAGCACTGGTGGGGGGGAACAGCTGGGGGGGGGGCACAGAATCTGAAGCAGGATCCAGGCTCTGAGCTGTCAGCACAGAGCCCAATATGGGGCCTGAACTCACAAACCGTAAGATTGTGACCTGAGCTGAAGTTGGACGCTTAACCAACTGAGCCACCAAGGTGCCCCATGTAATATTTTGTTTTTATTGTGGTAAGGTATACATAAAATTTACTGTCTAAACACTGTTTATGTGGGCCACCTGGCTGGCTCAGTCAGCAGAGCATGTGACTCTTGATCTCAGGGTTGTGAATTCAAGCACCACATTGGGCATGGAGATTACTTATCTAAAAAAAAAAGTAAAACAAACATTGTTTAACTGTATAGTTTGGTGCATTAAATATGTTCACATTGTCTTTTTCTTTTAATCTATAGTCCAAAGTCTTAAAAAGCACATCTGAGTATGAGCTTTTAGAGGGCAGGAGCTAAATCTTATTCTCAGTTGTATTTCTAGAGTCCCCAATAAATATTCATGGAATGGACAAAATGTTTGTTTTCAGCTTTGTAGATGTTTTAGTATTAGTTAGGATTTAACTTTAGCAAAGACCAAAAAACAGTGATCTATAAAGGATAGAAGTTAAGTTCTTTTTTATGTAATAGTCCAAATGCAAGCAGTCCAGTCTTGATTGATGACTACCATTTTGGGACCCCAGCCTCCTTCTGTCTGGTTGTTGTGCTGTCCTCCACATCATCTTTCTTCTTGTAGTTTAAATGTTTTTTTTTAATGTTTATTTATTTTTGAGTGAGAGGGAGAGCGTGAGTAGGGGAGGGGCAGAGAGAGAGGGAGACACCGAATCCGAAGCAGGCTCCAGGCTCTGAGCTGTAATCACAGAGCTGATGTGGGGCTCAAACTCACGAACCGTGAGATCATGACCTGACTTGAAGTTGGATGGTTAACCGACTGAGCCACCCAGGCGCCCCTCTTCCTATAATTTTAGACAGGTCTTCTAGTTTCTGGTAATCTGTTTATATTCTAGTTAGCAGGAAGGGGAGAGGCGAAGGGATGGTACACTCCTTCCCATTTAAGTGCACGACTTTAAAGTTGTACACTTCATTTCTGCCTGCATCCCATTAGCCAGAACCTAGTCATGTAGCCATACCTCCCTCAAGAGAGGCTGAAAAATGTAGTCACTGGCTGGGTGATCATAAGCTCACAAATATTGCTATTATTATATTGACAGGGGAGGATAGATACCAGAGTGAGGGAGGCAATCAGCAGCCTGACAGTGCTCATTGATATTTTGAGTAAGGTTACAGTTAATAGTTTACCTGGAGTTGAGGGTATTTACTGCTCATATTAAGTATGCTCACTCAAAAGTGGGAGGTTGAGGGGAGCCTGGCTGGCTCAGTCAGTTAAGCGTCTGACTTTGGCTCAGGTCATGATCTTGAGGTCTGTGAATTTGAGCCACGTGTCGGACTCTGCTGACAACCTTAGAATCCGGAACCTGCTTCAAATTCTGTGTCTCCTTCTCTCTCTGCTCTTCCCCTGCTCACACACTGTCTCTCTGTCTATCAAAAATGAATAAATGTTAAAACAATTAAAAAAAGAAGAGCATTCTACTTCATTCTTCAGGGAATGGGTTGACGTCAGGTTTTGGAGCAATGTGAGGGAGTGATAGATGCAGGTGAAGGAAAGATAATCTGGTGGCTCCCCATTGGTTGTGGATGAAATCTAAACACATTAATATGGTTTACAAGGATCTACCTTATTGTTATACCTCAGCTCCTGGCATCTATAGTTATCACCTCTCTTCTAGTCATACAGTTTCTTGACTGTTCCTTGTTATTATGTGTCTCTCTATCTTCTAGCAACCATACCAGCTATTTTATTACCTCTTTAAAATAGAAGTTTGGAGCTGAAGGAAAGGTCCTCATAGTGCCCGCTTAGATGTACATTATTGTCCACATTTTACAGACGAGGAACCGAGGCAGAAGTTAGATGGCTTACTTACGGTTGCAACATCCAGAAACTTGGCAGGGCCAGGGACGTTGGCCGACTTCCGAGCCTGAATTTTTCCTACCACATTTTATTCTCTTTGAGAGGAAGGTCTACTCTTGAGCTTAAGATGATGAGTAGTCACTTCAGTAATATGAAGAGGCTATGGAATGTTTGAGAGCTTCAAAGTCAGGTCTGAGTTACATCTGCTGGGTGTGCCCACTGGCAGCTTTTACCTTGATTCCCAGGTGACCCACCTCACTTGCTTCTGTTGGGGAAAACTGGGCAAATGGGTGGGAGGAAGCAAATTTGAAGTATACTTTTAACCAGTTGGAATGAGTTCAGCCTTGACTCCTGCAAACGAATACTTCAGAGCTGTGTGAATTGAACAGAATTAAAAATGTGCATTTCCCTTCTCCTGAGCATCTTCCATGAATCCACTAGATGGAGCACATGGTTTGAATATATTTCATGACTTGAAGTCCGAAGACACGATGTGGTCTTAACATTGGAGCGATATTGTAGACCCCTGACATTGACCAAGCATTTTGATCTGTGGATTTTTTTTTTCTGTATGAATATAAATGCTTCTTTTACTTAGTACTTCTGTGTGTCAGGAATGTATGAGGTTCTCAGAAAGCCTGGCAGGGAAGCATCGTGGTAAAGTAGAGAGAGGTCTAATCTGGAAGTCTGAGGATGAGGGACTAAATATCCAGCACTCTGTGACTTTGGTCATCACTAATCATCTTTGAGCCTCAGCGCCTTCACTTGTAACATTGTTGTACTAAGCAATGTTATATGAAACGTATCTTACACAATGGGTATATTGTGTTTCTAGGCCATCCCTTTAGGCCACCCGTGTGACAAAAGACACACTATCTCTCATTTTGCCTGACTGAACTTGGCAGTCACAGCCAAGGTCTGTAAAGTGAAGAATCCATCAAATTGCATGACCCAAAGTGACCTTTGATGTCATTGTAGTTCAGCTGCCGTTGCAGTGCTCTGTCACTTGCTGGCATTCCCACTCCTGTGTGAGCACACCAGGGAGCTGGAGTTTCATTTTCTCCCAAACAGCCTGTTCTGTCTTAGGGCAACACTGGTCATTGGAGACTTTTCACATGTCGGTCCTGTGTCCCTTCCAGAGCAGCCTGGATCTGGTAATCTAGTCTGCTTTCCATATTCAGATTTTCTGTTTAGAGCCAAGATGGAACATGTGTCTTTGCCTTCCCTACTGCTAGGCCTGGCAGAATTAAATGATCTGTCTGTAGAGGCGCCTGCGGGACTCAGTTAAGTGTCCGACTCTTGATCTTGGCTCAGGTCGTGAACTCAGGTTTGTAAGTCTGAGTCCCACTTTGGGCTCTGTCCTGATGGCACGGAGCCTGCTTAGGATTCTGTCTCTCCTTCTCTCTGTCCCTCCCCCACTCGTGCTCTCTTTCTGTCTCTCAAAATAAATAAATAAAACTTAAATAAATAAGTGATCTATCTATAAATAAATATCATCAAAATGTTTGCTGGTCTTTAGTTCTTACCTGATGGATAGAAAAGCAGACATATATATTTCAATCTGTTATCTATGCTCAGATATATTAAAACATCACATGTCCTAAAATTTTTAGCTTTTGTAGCAAGACACTTCTCTCTCTCTCTCTCTCTCTTTTTTTTTTGTAAAGTAGCCTCTACGCCTAGCATGTAGCCAGCCCCAGTGTAGGGCTTGAACTCAGGATCCTGAGATCAAGATCTGAGCTGCAATCAAGAGTCAGACACTTAACAGACTGAGCCACCCAGGTACCCCTAGCAAGGAACTATTCTTTAACAGTTGTTGACACATTTGTTCCTAAAAGCCAATGATATCTTAAGACTACTGGGATCTGCCTCTTAATTTTTAATGGAGTAAAATGAAAACTTTCACTTTTAGGCAGCTTTGAACATTCTATGGAAATGTGTAATTTCACTTCATAATTTCTGTTAATTAAAAATTTTTTTTAAACATTTATTTATTTTTGAGAGAGACAGAGCATGAACAGAGGAGGGGCAGAGAGAGGGAGACACAGAATCTGAAGCAGATTCCCGGCTCCCAAATGTCAGCACAGAGCCTGATGCGAGGCTTGAACTCACGGACTGTGAGATCATGACCCAAGCTGAAGTCGGACGTTTAACCAAATGAGCCACCCAGGCGCCCCTGGAGGATTCTAATCTCTCCCACCCAACGGGGGTATGTACTGAGCAGGTAGCTGTGACATCAGCTCTTGAATTCTCTGTGGTTCTCATCAGGAACAGAAGGAATGATTCCTTACCTTCCCTACAAGTGAGGGATTTATGTTGTGAGTAGTTTAGGAAGCAGGCCCTTCAAATAGAGACATTCCTTTCGCTGTGCATGAATCACCTTTGCTATTTTAGAAGTTTCGGTGGGGCCCTGGGATAATAAAAACAGTACCCGGCCACTTACTGAGCATCTCTTTGGATGTTCTTTGACTCTGTTCTAAGTCCCCTTTCAGAAGGCCCAGCCCTTCCCCTTCCCAAATAGAAGACCAGATCTATTTTAAGGAACTAATGTAACTGAATAAAGTACTGGAACTTCATGTGTTCTTTCAGGTATTATATATATATAATATTCATATATAAATACGTTATCATTTTTAATTCCTCTCTGTAATCAACGTTATTTTAAATAATTTTTTGCATGGAGCTCAATGCGGGGCTCGAACTCATGACCCTGAGATCAAGTCTTGAGCTGAGATAGAGAGTTGGATGCTTAACCAACTGAGCCACCCACTCACCCCATAATCAACATTATTTTTAATGGGATTTGTGACATGCGGGAAAGAACAGGGACTTAGGAGCCAGGGAGCCTTGTATATACCAGCTGTGTGACTTTGGTCAAGTTAGTTTACTTCTCTGAGCCTTGGTCTTACCTATAATGGGAGAGCCATACAGATGACCCATGTCTTACAGCTTAATTAGTTCCTGGGTGACATTTGAAGCAATGCCTGTGACGTTTCTTGTTTATTTCCCTTCAGCACAATGTTACAAATTGGGATTCTATGGCAGAAAATATTTTTTATTAAAAACTAATAAAAATACCAAATATTATTTTTAAAAAGTTACAGTAATACTTTCAGAAACATAAATTTTGAAAAACAAGACATTTGTAAAATGTATGTTATCGTGATATTCCTCTTTGAGATATTCTACATGCATTTTGGGGGAAGAGTCTTAAAATATAAATGCCCTGAACTTTGGGCTAAAGAATAGTTCTCTGTAGCAAGCATAGAGAACAAATAAACCCAAAATTTAAGCCATTCATTTTAAGAAAAATGATTTGCCTGTCCAAATGGCTAGTCTAGTGGGTGTGTGTGTGATTATTTCTGTCTTTAGAAATCCCTTACTTGTACATTATAATGATATCTGATTTCAAGCATAATTTCAGCGACGTACTTAAAGGTATTTTGTTGTCTTGGTTGCCTGTGATCAGTCTTTGCTATTTTGTAATGAGGCATCCTTTGCCTGCCCTCCTTAGCAATGTCACTGTCATTGTTAAGAGGCATTCCTTAAAACAAACAAACAGAATAAATTTAAAAAGCCTGTCCCTTCACTTGAGAGAATTTTTTCACCTTCAAAATAGTTTCTTCCTCTTTAATGACATTAGCGAGATGTGAATGCTGGTGCTACCCCATGTGTTCGGTTTTGAACAAACCATCTTTCACTCAAGCTGGGCGGGTCTTTAATGCTTCACAACCAGACCTATTCTTGAGCATTTGAAAGAAAGATAAATCTGTTTGCTGAAATGGTTTGGTCCTTAGGCTGCTGTATTTATCACGTGCAATTATATGTATGTCTAGACACAATTGTTTCATTTTACTTATCAGGGCGTTGTGGTTTCTTATCATGATTTATTTCCTTTGTCTATGATGCTAGATCTTCTAGGGTCATATTTTCTCCAGATATTTTCCCTAGTCCTTCATTTCACAGTTTCATTGAGGTATAATTTATATGCCATCAAGTTCAGTCTAAATTTTAAATGTACAGTTCAACAAGTTTCAGTAAATTTGCAGATTTGTGCAGTCATCACCGTGATCTAATTGTAGAATGTTTCTGTCACCCCCAAAAGAAATCTCATGTCCGTTTTCAGTTCCCAACCCCAGCTCCAGGCAACCACTAATCTGCTTTCTGTCACTATAAATTCACATTTTCTAAAGTTACAAATAGACCCAGACAATACATGCCTTTTTGTCTGGCTTCTCTTACTTAGCCTAATATTTTTGAGGTTCATTCATGCCGTAGCCATATATCAGTACGTCATTCCTTTTTATTGCCAAATAGTATTCTATTCCAAACAAAACACATTTTGTTTATCCCATCACCACTTGATGGATTTGGATTATTTCCCACTTTTTGGTTATCATGAAAAATGTTGCTATGAACATGTATCTCTGTGTGAACATGTGCTTTCATTTTTCTTGGGTGAATACCTAGGAGTGGAATTGCTGGGTTAGATGGTACCTCTTTGACGTTTTTAGGCACTGTTAAACTGTTTCCCACATTATGAGGGTTCCAGTTATTCTACATCTTTGCTGACATTCTGTATGGCTAGTCTTTTAAAGTTTTAGCCGTCGATTAGATGTGCAGTGGGATGTCATTGTAGTTGTTTTTTTTAATATTTTTTATTTATTTCTAGGAGAGAGAGAGAGAGACAGCGTGAGCAGAGGAGGGTCAGAGAGAGAGGGAGTCACAGACTGAAACAGGCTCCAGGCCCTGAGCTGGCAGTCAGCACAGAGCCCGATGCGGGGCTCGAACCCACGAACCGCGAGATCATGACCTAAGCGAAAGTCGGACACCCAACCGACTAAGCCACCCAGGCGCCCCTGTCATTGTAGTTTTAATTTGTCCCCTGACAGTGTTGAGCATCTTTTTCTGTGCTTATTGACCATTTTCATTCTTTGGTGATCTAGTCCTTTAAAACTGTTTATACCCTAGGGCGCCCGAGTGGCTCAGTCAATTGAGTGTAGAACTTTGGCTCAGATCATGATCTCAAAGTTCATGAGTTCGATCCCTGCATGGGGCTGTGTGCCGACAGAGCCGAGCCTGCTTGGGATTCTCTTTCTCTCTTCTCTCTCTGCCCCTCCCCCGCTTGTGTGTTCTCTCTCTCTCAAAATAAATAAACGAAACAAAACAAAACAAAAAAACCCCACAACTGTTTAGACCCTAGTATAGTATAAGAGTTAGGGCCCAGCCAGGAAACACAAATCACACCAGTTACTTTAACAGAGAGTTAAATATAAAGAATTGTTATTAGGTATAAAGTTGTTGAGGGGCGCCCGGATGGCTTAGTCGGTTAAGCGTCTGACTTTCGCTTAGGTCATGATCTCGCGGTTCGTGGGTTTGAGCCCCGCATCGGGCTCTGTGCTGACTGCCAGCTCAGAGCCTGGAGCCTATTTCAGAGTCTGTATCTCCCTCTGTCTCTGACCCTCCCCTGCTCACGCTGTCTCTCTCTCTCTCTCCTAGAAATAAATAAAAGTATTAAAAAAAAAAGTTGTTGAGTAGGTATTGAAAAGGTAAAAAGAGTACATTAACCTGTCACAGACAGGAAGCAGCCATCGGCTCTGCAGGTGGGAGGACCAAGGAGTGAGATTATGATACTAAGTCTTAGAAGCTTGGAGGGGCTGCCCACAGAGCTGAAACCCAGATGTGGAGGGTGCTGGGCAGCTGGTGAGGGTTTCTGTGGGGGCGTGAGGAGGACGGGTCTGTAAGTGCTGGGAAAGTGGCAACCCTGATTCAGGAAGGACCCGCTGCCGCCCGGTGAAGGAGCGCTGCAGGGTGACAGGAGGCTCCCTTTCCTCCCCCAGCTTTGCATCTCTCCCTGGTGCCCTCGGGTGGTGAGCCCAACAAGGAGCCAACTGGTAAAGCAGACCGTGGTGTTTGGAGCCAGCATCACGGAGCTGAGTATGGGAGGCAGGGGCTGGCGCTGGGAGACAGTAGCTTAATAACGGGCACAGCCCACCCCTTGGACCACTCAGCACGCACGCCCGCCGCCTACGCGTGTATGAGCCTCCTGCCAGCACAAACAACTATGTTTCGGCCTAACAGAACACAGAGACCCTTAACTCAGAGGAAGATGCTCTCACTAGCTCCTCAAAACAAGAAGTCACAGCATCTCATTAGTCATCGTATCTGTCTTTGGGAGAAAGTCACATTATCCATTGCTGGAGTTTTTTCATTAATCCTTAAAATTCAGCTGCAATCTCACGGGAATATGTGCCGCCCAAAGTTTAAATTGTAGAGTCGAGTTTCAGTCACAGCACAGTGTTTATATAAAATAATATGAGAGGAAGAGAGGAAATTGGTACCTACGCCCACCCCCAAGCAGCAAGCAAGAGGGAAATATGCAATGCTCTTGTGGTGTTTGCTTCCCTAAATGGCTATTCGGCAGGAGTTGATATTTAGATCTTCATTCATTTATTACTCATTCCATATTTCCCTTGTCCCCAGCCAGGACTTCAACTGATTAGAATTCTTTACCTGAGTGCCTGAATCCTCAGTGGCCCTACCTTTCTTTGGGTTGCTGTGGTTTTTCATGGACTTAGAGATAGAAGTGCTAAGAGGTGCCCTGAAGAACCGCCCTGGATTTCTGACCCTTTGGAGGCAGCCACCCAGTTTCTCTTACCCCAGTGAGTAGCGTCTCCTCCTGTTTTGTGTCTTGGTTCAGTGGCTTGAGGACCCTCCAGAAGGCCAGGCGGCAGTCTGACCTTCTGATTTCTTGTCCACTGCGGTCTCGCTTTAATGAGAACATTCTTCCCTTTAAAACCAGGACCTCCATCCTAGCAGGGACGGAGTGTGTACTAAGACAGTAGAGAGGGGTGACCCCTACTTCAGCCCCTGATTCCTGGACTGGTGTCTTCGGACCTGGGGAGAGACAGCTGATGAGAGCATATGCTACCTGTGTGAGAGAGAACACCATCCCTTCAGAGTGTTGTTTTACAAATGCCCTCTCCGGTAGACCATTCCATTCTTCTCCTGGGCCAGTTTGTGGTTAATGAGAGTGTATGGTAAGACTGGGAACTTCCAAGTGCAGACAGACCCTACGTAATAACTGGTATCCATGGTGTTTTCGAACTTCAGGCCAGGAGCCAGCGTGGTCCTAAAAACAGTTTAGTGGACTGTGACCTCCCTCCCTCCCTTCTGTTCTTCCCTCTAGTGAGCTAGAATAGACTAGAGAGGCTGGAATAGAAAATAATAAAGTGTAGGGGCACCTGGGTGGCTCAGTTGGTTAAGTGTCCGACTTTGGCTCAGGTCATGATCTCACGGTTCATGAGTTTGAGCCCCAAATCGGGCTCTGTGCTGTCAGCATGGAGCCTGCTTGGGATTCTCTATTTCCCTTTCTCTCTGCCCCTCCCTCACCTCCAATAAATAAACATTAACAAAATAATATAGTATAATATGTATTGTATGGGTCCACTTTTTTGTGGGGGAATGTTCTTATACACGTTTACTGTATCATTTACATTCACTTAAAAAAATTTTTTTAATGTTTATATTTGAGAGAGAGAGAGAGAGAAAGACGGCGTGCGAGCAGGAGAGGGGCAGAGAGAGAGAGACTGAGATAGAATTTGAAGCAGGCTCCAGTCTCCAAGCTATCAGCCCAGAGCCATAGGAGTATTTTGAAAAATTTTATTTTCCCTCCTATAATTTGGGAAGCTAGCCATCACAGTATCTTTATTTCTTATTATTTACCTTTCGATTAATCTAACTGAAAATCTGACTATATTGTAGTAGCTTTTCAAATGACAAATTCAGATTGCATGCTTATGTTTTCCTTTTTACCCCTCAAGAAGTTTTTAGTCATGTCTGAGACAGCATTTCCATATTGACCCAATGACAGCAAAAGATTTAAAATATTCAGCTGCTAAACTGTGCGATACAAATAGTTGAGGTGTGTAGATTCTAAATTTTAGTCTCTCTCTTCGCATATAAGAACAACTTTCCCACAACTGTAACTGTGTATTTGAAGCACATAAACTGTTTCCCAAGCGTCTTTGTACATGAATTATGCTGTGTATCTTTTCTGTGTTTAAATTCAGTATACCCTGCCACTAAGTGATCTTCTCAGATGTTTGCCTAAAATAGAATTTCCTTGGAAGAGTCTGGTGGAGGCCAGGAGGAGGTCACTGCGAGTTCTGATTTCATTATTCCATTGTGAGTTTGCTCAGCTCCCTTGCTTTTCACTCAGTATTTCATTTACAGTTGGACGTTGGCGCTTATTGCATTCATTACGATCTGTGCCATCATCAGCCCAGGGAGGCTCTGCCCCCAAGTCCGCTCCCGGTGGTTTCGGTGGGGATAGAAAGCTTTGCAAATAGGTGAACTCTTCTGGCAGCTTCTTGTATTTGACAGGATCAACACTTACAAATTTATTGTTTTTTTCTTCAAAGAACTGAGCTCCCTCAGAAACGATGGTTTTGCTCCCTAACCTCCCATAATGGTCATTGAGGTTCTGACTTTGCCTGCAGCTCCCTGAGCCGAGGGATAGATAAATCGGAACCCTAAGCTGTGGTGTTTCTCTCAGCTCGCAGTTCTCCATGAAACAAGTGCAAGTTGTCTGTGAATCAGGAATTTAAATCTCGGCTATCTTGTTTCTGTGACATTCAGAGCTGGGAGGATTTCTAAGAGGTTCATTACTAAGTGGAATGAGGAAATAATTAGAATATAAATCTTATGAAGGCTGTTCCTTGGACTTCTCTGCCTTTTGTGAGGGCCAGGGTCAGACATGAGGGGGCACTGATACCCTCCCGATTTTCTGTTATTTCACTTGTTTCTGGAAGTCATAGGACAGCAGTGTCTAGTAAGTACATTGGGTTCCCCCCCACCATAGCAGTAAGATTTATATAACATAAAATTTACCATTGTAACTATTTTTAAATATTCAGGTCAGTGGCATTAAGCACATTCACAAAGTTGCTTAACCATCCATTTCCATCATCCATCCCCAGACCTTTTTCATCATTCAAAAACAAAACTGTACCTTTTAAACCAGAATCCCCCATTCCTCCTTCCCCCCCAGCCCCTGGTAACCAGCGTTCCGTTTTCTGTCTCCTGAAAGTGTTCCAGCTGTGTCATTTAAGTATAGCCGCACAGTGTTTGTTCTTTTGTGTTTGGCTTATTTCACTGAGTGTAATGTCCTCAAGCTTCATCCATATAGCCTATGTCAGAATGTCCTTCCCCCCCTTTTTTTTTTAAGTTTATTTATATATTTTTGAGAGAGACAGTGCAAACCGTGGAGGAGCAGAGGGGGAGGGAGAGAGAGAGAATCCCAAACAGCGTCCACCCTGCCAGCGTAGAGCCCAGGAAACCGTGAAATCATGACCTGAGCCAAAACCGAGTGAGACATGTAACTGGAGCCACCCAGGTGCCCCAGAATGTCCTTCCTTTTTAAGGCTGAATAGTGTCCCCTGTATGTACATATCACATTCTGTCTGTTCACTTGTTGATGGACACTTAGGTTGCTTCCACCTCTTGATTATTTGAGTAATGCTACTATGAACATGGGTACAAATACCTCCTCAAACCTCTGCTTTCAGCTCTGTTGGGAATCTACTCAGAAGTGGAATGGCTGGGTCACATGGTAATTCTTCATTTAATTTTGTGAGGAATCACCATACTCTATTTCACAGTGGGTATTTTATATTCCTACTAGCAAGTAAGTTGGCCTTTGTAATCCCAAGTTTTCTTCCTTTAGGAGTTCTGTTTTACTTTAAAATCTGTTTAATTCAGTCTCCTGCCAGTAAAAGGAAGATTCTATTGTTTTTTTTAATGTTTGTTATTTTTGAGAGAGACAGTGTGAGCGGGGGAGGGGCAGAGAGAGAGAGGGAGACACAGAATCTGAAGCAGGCTCCAGGCTCTGAGCTGTCAGCCCAGAGCCTGACACAGGGCTCGAACCCATGAACCACAACATCATGACTTGAGCTGAAGTCAGATGCTTAACTGACTGAGCCACCCAGGTGCCTCTCTGATTTCTTTTGAGAGAGTCTGGTCATCTCTGGAAGACCACTGGCCTCCGTTCCGGGGAGCCAGTTTGGGTGCATCCACTCCTACTTCGTCCCTCGGTGCTCAGAGCACCTCACAGGGACCTTCCTTGCATTCTCCCTAATATTCTAGTGCCAACACGGAGACACCTGTGTGACTTTGCGTTGTCTACTTTTGGGAACATTTAAATACCACTGTTAGCAGCAGACTTGGCTCAAATATTTTTAACAAAATTAGTTTGTTTCAGTGCAGTGTTTCACTGAGCTCTCTGAGGGTCTAAAACTCCCCGTTGGCCGCGAGGCCCACCGGCCACCTCTCTTCATCCCACGGTAACTGGTAGTGGCACTTCCAAGTGTTTCAGAGGTGGGGACAATAATTGATGCATAAATTCACATATGCTGTAAGTCTACCTCCTTTCCCACAATTTTGAGGTTTATGTTCCTGAAATACACAATGGTAGGAGAGTTTACCTTTTCTTTATTTTAAAAAGGTCCTTATGTAATAAAACTACCTTAATTTCCTTACTTAAAAAAAAACAAACTTTTTCTTTTTCTTTTTTTTAAGTATTTTTAAATGTTTGTTTATTTTGGAGAGAGAGAGAGAGAGAGACAGAGTGTGAGCAGAGGAGGGGCAGAGAGAGCAAGAGACACAGAAACCAAAGCAGGCTTCAGGCTCTGCACTGTCAGCACAGAGCCTAATGAGGGGCTCACACTCATTGAACCATGAGATCATGACCTGAGCTGAAGTTGGATGCTCAACCAACTGAGCCACCCAGGCGCCCTAACAACAAACTTTTTCTAATGATCATTGCTAAAACCTCCACTCTTTCACTATCTTAACTCCCTTTTCTTGTTTGCCCACACTCCCATTTCTGTCTTTGAATCTTTTTTTTTTTTTTACTGATATAAGGATTTGTAGTTTGAATTTAGTATATCTTGAATTCTCGTATGCCTGAGTTTTGTGTAGGAAGTGCTTGTATTTTTAGAAGAACTACCTCACTTTATAACATGGAAGAAAAACATTTAATTTGGGGCAGAGATGGAGGAGACTACCATTTATTGAGCATGTGGTATATACCAGGTCCTCTGTTAGACACCCTACTTACCTTTGATTATACTTTGGATACAAAATGAATAAGGAGTAATAGCCAATGTATATAAGGTTTCTTTATTAGCAGAATTCACTGCGATGAGAAATGTAGTATATGGACTGTCAAGGATGAAAATGAGCTCTTCTTATGGACTGCGTACTGTAATGGCCATTAGATAGAGTGTGATGTATTATCATTACATGAGATCTTCATTTTAGCCACTGCAGAATGGACAGAATTTCACTCTCTTCCTGGCCTCCTCCTAAGGTAGGGCCCAAGGTCGGACCTAGGTAGAAGACTTATATCTGTTTGAGATACTATATTAATTCTAGTTTGTAGTTCTAGATGTTTTTGGTATTACTTCAAATTCTTCTGTATGTACAGTTTTCTCAGACAGTATGAAGTAAATCTACTAGTCAAACTAATTTGACCTTTAGAACATATTGAAAACAGAAAGACGGTTGGCGAGGGGAGGGTTGCACATGGGAACAACGGTTCTAGATGGATATTCTTTCTAGATGTGGGGGGCTCACAGCTTGAGACTGTTTGCTGTGGTCTCTGTGGCCAAATGGCTGAGGTTTGTTGTGATTGCCCAGGGAGACAGCAGGTCTTATCCTGAACTTATTATTTGTACAGATTTTCTTGTGGTTTATAGAGGGTAGATCTCCTTTCCTGGGTTAAAATGCACACCCCCCGGGTGCCTGGGTGGCTCAGTTGGTTGAGCAGCTGACTCTTGATTATGGCTCAGGTCACGATCCCAGGGTCATGAGATCGAGCCCTACATCGGGCTCCGCATTGAGTGTGGAGCCTATTTAACATTCTCTCTTTCATTCTCTCTCTCTCTCTCTCTCCCCCTCCCTCTGTACACTCTTGCTCTCTCTCAAATCAAAAAGAAAATAAACCGCACAGCTGAGGCCAGACCCGGGCACCTCCCGTGGTCCCTGGCTCCTGTGTCCTTGCATAGTAGGGCCAGAGGAACGTTCCGAAGTTGTAAATTCATTAAGCGAAGTGGCTGTTTCGGGCTCCACGGTAAGTCTGCTGTGCAGTATGAAACAATAGTTAGTGACATGTTTACAGCAATTTCTTGATTGAGTTCTCACCTATTATTTTATTTGAACTTGACAACCTTCCAGGGTGGGCAAGAGTAGATGTTGTCTTCCTCCCCTCTCCCGTTTTTGATAACTGCTTTGTTGAGATGTATTTCACTGGCGGGGCCATTCCACAGAAACAGGATGCACCCTCCCCCTGCCCCCTCACATCCTAAATTTGCTTTGGATGCTGACACTAATGACACTGCACTTAGGAGGAGGGTGTTTATTACTCATGTCATGAAGCTCCCAGAGGGGAGCAGGGCAGTTCCCAAGCGGGTCCTGAGCCTGGTTTGGGGTTTTTGTGGTGGTTAGTGGGTGGGGTCAGCGTGGTTTGAATTTCCTGCTGGGACCACTGGAGGGAGCCACCTGGAATGTCTTGTCAAGTGTGGCCAGATGTGGGCCAGAAGGGGAAGAAGAGCAGAGAGGCTTACAGCTGTCGGTAGTAAAAGACCAGTGGAGTCAGGCTCTTTAGTATATTCACAAACCACAGAACTCACCTGTTAAAAGTGTTCAATCCAGTGGTTTTCAGTCTACTCACAGACTATATGCTGTGTGTAGACAGCGTATATGTTAGAAACAGTCTGGTTTCTAAAACGTTTTTATTACTCCTAAAAGAAGTTATGTGCCCGTTAGAAAGCACTCCCTATTCCTTGGCAACCACTCATCTACTTTCTGTCTCTATGGATTTGCTTATTCTGGACACTTCATTTAAATAGAAGCCTATGATATGAGGTCTTTTGTGACTGGGTTCTTTCACTCTGCATAACATTTTCCGGGTTCATCCATATCATAGCCTGCATCACTACTTCATTCCTTCCTATGGCTTAAAGATCTGACATTGTGTGGACATACCATCCCAGCCTGTCACACTGAAGGATGATTGATTTGGAATCTAAGGGTGAGGCGGCGCTAGGAGACTCAGGTATCATGATTCGCAGGGGAGGAAGACAGGGGCTTGGGGCTCGAGACGGAGTCAAGGGCAGACATCCAGTGTCAGGAATTGTGAAAATTAGAAGTCACATTTAAAGATGAAAGAGTAAATGTGATTTCCAAATTGAAACACGTACTCTGTAGGTGGCTGAACTGGTTTCCAGTAGATACCATCCATCTGTATGTCCTCTGATGGAATTCATGGTAATTATCCTTTTAGACTAATCTAAGATCATTCTGATGCAGAAAAATCAGTGAAACCAAATACACATTTGAATGATTCATTTTGTCATGCTTCTGTTAGCATGAAACTCATTTTTAGCCTTGTTGAACCCTTTGCTCTAAATATTTTCTGTTGTTTTTCTTGCCCACTAATTTTGTTGGTTGGAAAATGATTAATATTTAAAATTAACACAAATTGCTTAAATGCTTATTAGTAGGTCCCTAGGAAATATTTCCTTTTCCTCTGAATGATTGTTGGGAAGTTGTTCCATTCCATCCCCTTGTTTTAAATATTAACTTGGGACTTTTTGAAGTAATTCAAATAGAACATACCAGCAGCTTCAAAATTTGCTTTGTTATCATTTATAATCCTTTGTAAAGTTCAAACATAATCTTTTGTATCTCAAATAATATTCCCTGGCTTCTGCACCCAGGATGTCTAAAATAGGTAGTAGCAATAATAAATGAAGTTTAAATTTCTAGGTATCATCTTTATTTATATTCAGGGAATGATTATGTTTTAAATTGTTTTCCTTGCAGTATAGTTTTTAATTTTTTTAAAATGTTTTTTATTTATTTCTGAGAGAGAGAGAGACAGCATGAGCAGGGGAGGGTCAGAGAGAGAGGGAGATGCAGAATCTGAAGCAAGCTCCAGGCTCTGAGCTAGCTGTCAGTACAGAGGCTGACGCGGGGCTTGAACCCACGAACCGTGAGATCATGACCTGAGCCGAAGTCGGATGCTCAACCGACTGAGCTACCCTGGCGCCCCTTCCTTGCAGTATAGAAGTTAAGATCAATGGTGACCATTCGGAATTCTCAAGATAGATATTTGACCCCATTTTTTTAGTGTTTTATAGTCCACAATATTCTGTTTCCGTGTAGATGAGTTTTCATGTTCTTTATCTGCCAGCACTGTGATGTCACATGAAGATGTGGCTGTTCTGATGTCAGGACTTGGGTGTAATCTTGAACGCAGTAGCTTTGTTTTAACACAATTGCAATTCTGAAGGTGAATGCTCCAGACCACATATAGTTACTGTTTTCTTCGTGTGGCCAATATCTTTACTCCTTTGATCTCCGTAGCTGTTAGAGAAACTTTCCATAAAAATGCAGGAGAAAGGAGAAGCCTAGATTTTTGCTTATCTATGCGGTCTAATAGGTAAACTAACCATAAAAAACAGAAATGTGGGGATTATGTGACTACATAGTATTCTCTAAAGATCTGCTTTTATTACATTACACTGGTCTCTGTTACCAACCAGCAGGTACTCAGTCATTAAAATTCACTCTAACTTTGAAATCTGTAGATAGAAAATGAAAACCATCTGTTGCCTTGTGAAATAAGGAAGAATTTGGAACAGATCTTAAAAGAGCAGTAACTTTTTTCTAGATGCATATTGTAGATGGGAGGGGTTTTCCTGTGTGTTCATCATAGTCTTTTTACATAATTTACTTTTCCATTTTCGAAGGAGAATGCAAGGGTCAATTTAGTATTTTATCAGTTACAAGCTTCCTTATTCGCCATCACCAAAGACACACATAAGGTAGTGTAGTGTTAGGGAGTTCATTCTGCAGTGGAAGGACCTGGATTAACTTATGCACCCCAGATAATAACCCTGTTGACTGGGGTACTTGGTGTGTATATACCGTCGCATACTAGAGCGCCACTGCGGAAGGTGTACGTACATCCAGCCCGATCAGGTGACCCCTTATGCACGTTCTTATTTGCGTCTTTGGGTACCAGAGATGGGAGAATCCTATTAAGCAGAGCAAACTTGCTAGTCCTCTCTCTAAGCAGAGTGGAAGTGGGCAGAAGTCAAGATTGACACAGCAATTTTGTGTTCCCTTGTGATTTGCTGTCAGCAAGCTGTTACCCACACATGCAAAAGGTTGTTTGAAGTGGGCTTACACGTGTTTCCATAGCAGCAGTCATCTTAGTGGTTCCTCTCATTTTTGGGCTTTTTTTTTTTTTTCTTTTGCTTCTCTGTTCCTCACGGATGCAGGATTAAACAAACAGCATATTTAGGTCAAGGAAAGAGATGTTTGCTAATATAGATGCTGGGCTAAGCATTCTGGGAGAGTGATTCCTTGCAGCAGATGAACATTCTTTGTGCCTTCCAGCAGCATCTGCAGCAGGGTGGCTGTCTGGCACCATTTTTTTCATTTTGGGCAGGTTCTGAGATTCCGAACAATCCTAAGCAAATCACAGGAGCCGGCAGTTTTCCAGTATCCACATGTAAATCTTCTGCTTCTTTGTTGTTTGGCATTAACAGGGAAGCAATCTACTGGAAAAAACGATACTTTAAAGATTTTGGTGCATCCGAGGTGTGTCATCTGGGTTTTTGCACCACCCCTCCTGTTTGACACTCGGAGCCTGGATTTTTTTTTTTTTTTTTTTGTCAGGCAGTTGGGCAGGAGCAGATTCTAGTGCAACAGCTCGGAGCTTCCCTTCTGTTCTGGTGCCGGCAACTGCCTGTCATGAGGATGGTACGGTGGGAGCCTGCTCAGAAGAGCCAAGGAAGATGATGTGGAGATGGAGTAGAGATTGCTAGAAATCTGAACATCTACACCTTGGGGATGGGTTGCACTACTAGTGTAATTCTCTTTAAAGGCATCCGCACCGTGTTTGAAAGAAACTGTGCTTATATGTGCAAACAGCAAGGAGAGAATAATGCCCTTGAATATACAGCATACAATTGGACAAAAGAAGACTCAGAATTATTGATCTCCTCCTGTCTGGTAAATGCTGTCTTGCTTCATTAACAAGCAGTTTGGTGGTGTTAGAATAAACTTGGCTTTACTTATAAGGCAAATGTATTTATTTACTTCAGTGTGCTTATATATCTGTAGCCTGGGCGTGTAAATGGGTAATTAAGTCGCCTTAAGTTTAATTATGAGGTGCCTGTTTGTATGTGCCAGAATGCCGTGCGCTCATCAGAGCTTAAATGCCTACGGAGACAGAAGCTGGAGCACGATAATTGATTGCAGATTAGTTTTCTAAGTTAGCTTTACGAGCTTACACGTTCTCGGTATAGTCTCAGAAATAATACGTGGCAAAAGTGAGTATTTAGGGCATTGTATATTGAACCCTCTACCGGTGATAGTGAATTATTCAGTTCCTTTACAAATTCGTCTTTTCCCTGGTGAAATTTTCTTACCAATGGCTTGTGGTTGGTCCTTTCATTCTGGGAGAGATTGAAAGGGAGCGTGGCAGAAATCTGTGATGGGTGTGGGAGAAATATTTACAGTTTTATTGTATTAAATCTGACTGTTTATACTGTTTTGGGGTGAAGGCTCTTGAGAGTTAAAAGGAAGCTTAGTTGACGCTTCTGTCCACCCGCCCCCTCGGGTACAAGGCATGATGAGGTGACAGGTCACAGATGGGTGTGCCTCTCCGGGGCCTTCTCACAAACACCAGGCTCATGAGGAAGCGGTGTGCTGGTCCCCTCCGTCCTCAGGAGGCCTTGCCATTTCCCCTTCTGTTCTTAATCACAGCTTTTTGGGGAAACGAGTGAGAATAACACACGTGGGAGTCTCTGTGTGTGCGTCTGGCCAGCAGCCACTCGGTAAGGCGAGGGCGAGGCGTGTGGAAACCCCAGAGCCATTCCTGGTTGTTGGGCTGCCATCCGACGTGGCGGGGGGGGGGGGGGGGGGTGCCGGCAGGCCATATGCACCCCAGGATCAGATCAGGTCACCCCAGCCTTGCATCCCGTGGAAGGTCTTACGCGACATTAGCTCTCAAAGCCCTTGGGAGGAAGGGCAGGAGGGCATCATTTGAGCAGCAGATGCATTTGGAAGGCAGCACCATGTGTGAGCATGGAACCGAAGTGGATGTATTAACTATTAAATATTTTAAACTCTAATGTATTTTGGAATATGCTTTGGAGGACAGCTGGGATCCGAGATCAGAAGGACTGGCTCGTTCCAGAGTCTGCCCCATGATCTGTAATCCCCAACCCTGAC
Source organism: Crocuta crocuta (assembly GCF_008692635.1). Classification (NCBI taxonomy): domain Eukaryota; kingdom Metazoa; phylum Chordata; class Mammalia; order Carnivora; family Hyaenidae; genus Crocuta; species Crocuta crocuta. The sequence goes on along the minus strand of NW_027528362.1, from coordinate 3,150,108 downwards.
AGCCCTGGGACTGCTGGGCCGGTAAGGGCCCCACCTCTCCCACTCCGCCGGCTTCGCCTCCCTCCTGCCACGCCGACTTGGCTTGGGTTAACCCATCCTCGAGAGGCTCTGCTTGTTCTCCTTTTTCCTTGGTTGCAAGAGGGAGGAAGGACCAGCCAGGGGCTCTGTCGGCACTTGGGGGCGGGACTGTGAAGCACTGCTCCTGTGTGGAGGGTCAGGTGCACCCTGCCCACCGCACTCGCCTGCACCGCAGGCCAAGAAAGGCGCAGCCGTGCGTGCGTGCATGCGTGCGGCTGGGGTGCTGTGGGTGGAAAGATGCACCCTCTCTCTCCAAACTCTCCCTGCTTCTGTCCTTGACCCGTGGCCTCTCCTCACTTGGCAGACCTTGGTCCTTTGGGAAGGGAAGTCCAATGGTCGCTCTTCAGAGGCAGATCCAGAACCCTTCCCGGGATTCCTTCCTCCGGGTCTGTCCCTAGCCGCCTGCTGCCCCCTGCTTCCTCCTGGATACCCCTGTTTGCTTCTCACTCTCTCCTCATTCCGCACTTCCTTTTGGCTTTGCAGGATGCCTCACTGTTCCCTCCTACGGGACATCCTCAGCCAGGCATTTGCCCGGTCCATCCCGGCCTGCTGCAGGGCTCGCTCCGATTTCCCCTTCTTGTGAGGCTTCCTTCACCACCAGTATAATCTTGTAGCCTCCCCAGCACACCCTATTCTCTGATTCCCTGCCATGGTCTCTTCATAATATTTATCTCCACCTGACACTGCTAGTCAAGTATAGTAATAGTGGTTAGCAGGAAGTGTTGCTCATCAGACTTATAAGAAGAACAAGCTTTCAGGGGACCTGGCTAACTCAAGTCATTTGAGCGTCCAACCTTGCCTCAGGTCATGATCTTGCGGATTCGTGAGTTCGAGCCCCACGTTGGGCTCCCTGCTGTCAGCACAGAGCCCAGTTTGGATCCTCTGTCCCCCTCTCTGCCCCTGCCCCACTTGTGCGCTCCCAAAATAAATAAATACTTAAAAAAAAAAAAAAGAAGAAGAAGCTTTCGGATAGCTGGGATTCTTTCGTCTGTTGTATTTGCTGTTCTGCCCCAACAGCAAGAACAGTGTCTGATTCGTAGTTAAGTGCTTAGTTACTAAGTGAATTCTAATGAAATGGTTTTAATGGCCCTGAACTTGAACTTGGAGAAGCTGTTGAGAAGTCAGGTTATGATCACTTATCCTTAAGCCAAAGTCTTTCTTCAAACATTTTTGTAGAATCCCCCAAACAGTAACTGGCTCATTTTCAATAATCTCCCCTAGAGTCGTACTTTTCAACCTGCCTGTCCTGGAGCCGCATCAAGGAATTCTGTGGTTCAAGGCTGAACATTCCACGGGTTTGCTGTGGTCACAACTGACGATTGATGATACCGTCTTTGGGCAGCATCCAGACCACCTCTGCTGAGATCTGTCCTATGACACATGAGGGCCTTTTCATCTTTTGCTTTGAGCCAGTCAAACCCTTTCGTAGGGGAGCCCTGCCCAATGGTATTCCTTTGAGTCCCGTCCAGGCAAGGGTAGGGCTGACCTGCTCTTCAGGCAGATGTAGGCCCATTGGCTTCTCAGCCTTAGTTAGTAGGGTGTCTGTCCTTCCTCCAGCTCAGGAGGCTTATCCAGCCTGTGGCTGTGCCTTAACTGTCAGCAGATCAGAGATGGACTTCACCTGCTCCTCAGAGTATAACCCCCACCGCAGCTGCTCGCTGCGCTCCAGATCTTGTGGAAGAGAAGTAATAATATTCATGAAGCTTAGCCAGAAAGGCCTGAGGCCACCCATTCTTCAAGAGACTGTACCTCTCTCAGATATGTGCCCATGTGTCTGAAACCCACGTGGATGGACTACCTCATTCTGGCCTCAGTGGAATTGCTGCTCCTGAACAAAGCTTTGTGTTTTTCTCTTGGCCCAAGTGAAGGGCATCATAAGAAACATCCTTAGAAAGTGACGTCTACTATGGGGGTTTTGTTGAGGACATTGCTCATTTGCTTTTGGGTCAGGCAGAGGCACTGTGGTGTGGTGGTTAAGAGTGCCGACCCTGGAGCCAAGCCCGCAGGGCCTGAATCCCCAGTCCACAACTTGCTAGCTGGTGACTTTGGGCAATTTACTTAACTGTTCTGTTCCTCAGTTTCATTATTAATGAATAATGAAGTGAATCTGCATTTAATGAAATGCAGATAAAAATATTACTTACCTCAAGGGTGTATTAAATGGGTGAGTATATCTAGAGCCCTTAGGACAGTGTTTTATATATAAGTTAGTGCTAATTGTTAGCTATTATCATAATAATTTCTATTTTCTAGTGTTCTCTTTAGGAGGAGCCCTGGAAGTCAGTTTCTTTCCATACTCTGAATGGCTGTGCTTTTCCTGAGGAACTAACTTTGTTTGTATTTTATATACATTAAGATTCATGTAACTGGTCTTAGCCACAGCTGATCTCCAGTTGCCTAGTAAAAGAAAGCTTATTTCCTCACAGGTTGGGTCCAAACCCAAAATCCAATTCTAACCGGTATATAGACTCCTTCAAAATGATTTTTTTATTGCCCTAAAATTTTGCTCCTTATTTTCCTATGTTACTGTTTTATCACCGTCTGCTCTTTTTCATGTGCTTATTAAATATTTTTTGTCTTATTTTGTATGTATTTGTATAAATCACTTTACATCCTTTTACAATGAGGTCGAGTGTAATAGGCTAATAGAGAACTTTATAGTGAAGAGAAAGCATTTTTATCATCATTAAAGTTGGCTCTGAAGCAAAAATTAGATGTCTCTAATGCAGACTTTAGTTTTGTAAGGCTGTAGCTGTGCGATCTTGTACAGGAAGGCTCTTTTTATGTCTAAATGGCATGAATCAGCCCCATGGTGGGTAGGACACTGGGAAGGGGGCTCATGTGGCCTCTGTGGACTGAGTGAATTTCAACTGTACCACCCTTAAAAAACTTTTTTAAATGTTTATTTGAGGGAAAGAGAGAGAGAGAGAGAGAGGTGGGGGAGGGGCAGAGAGAGAAGGAGACATAGAATCTGAAGCAGGCTCCAGGCTCTGAGCTGTCAGCACAGAGCCCAATGCGGGGCTTGAACTCATAAGCTATGAGAAGTGAGCCTAACTTGGACACTTAACTGACCAAGCCACCCAGGTGCCCCATGTACCACCCTTAAATTTTGACTAGTAATCCTGCCACAGTGGAGGGTCAAGGCTGAGCTGGGAGAGCCTCTATACCTGAGTACAGATTTTCCCTAACATCTCCCTTTCCTAAGTAATTGAATGGATTGGTTCAGCTCATTCCAGACACAACCTTGAATGCTCCTTTGTGCTGAGTGATGGGCATACAGAAGTGACACGGGAGCTCACGTCCCTGTCGCAGAGAGGCCAAAGGAAAGCACAAGGGCACGTCCGAGGGCATGAAGGCCCAGCTCGGCCCAGGCCCCTTCCGTGGGGAGGGGCGGTGCGAGCTGACACAACACAGCTGTCTGTGAGGGTTTGTGATGGGCACAGCCTTCTGGCTAGAACTTGACCTGTTTCACTCAAGCCAGTAATCTAATATTCCCCTCTCTTAACATGTCTATGGAAGAACGGAAGAGCCATGGGAATACTCTGTACCATGCTCTCTGTTTGCCTGTTAGTGAAGTGGAAGAAATCGCTCAGTTGTAACCTCGACAGCAGCTAGGATCCTGCCAGCAGCGTCCCGAGATCGCGGCCGTGACGGCAAACTACTGGAAGCCACAGGGGGAGAAAACCAACTTTCTGTCTTCAATTTCTTTTGTGACATGATTGGATAATAAGTGATAATTTTATCTGCTTAATTAATTAATTATTAAATTAATATTTAATATAATTAGTAAATTAATATTTAATTTTTTTCTTACCTCTTTAAAAGCTTGAAATTTCTCATGGTTCTTTTATTATAAGATTTGCTACACGTCTTCAACACACTCTCGGCCTTTATTACGGTACAGAATTTCATCAGATCACTGTGGTCCCCAGGCCAACCCATCCTTCCTAATAGAAAACCTTGCCTACTGGCTATGAAAATCCTGATTTGTCATATCTGTACTGTGCACACAGAGTGGAGTTGAGGGTGACATGTGCCCCTAANGAGCTGAAGTCAGACGCTTAACCAACTGAGCCACCCAGGTGCCCCTACATGTTAATGAGTATACATGTATGTCTCAGTCTTATTGGCGTCATTTCATTGTATGGATGTGTCTTAGTTCATTTCAGGTTGCCGTCACAAAATGCCACAGACTAGGTATCTTGTAAATAACAAGCATGTATTTCTCCCGGTGCTGGAGGCTGAGAAGTCCAAGATACAGGCATCCGTAGATTCGGTGTTGGGTGAGGGCCCACTTCCTGGCTCCTTGAGGGTGGTCTTCTCATTGTGACCTCGCGTGGACTAGGGGCAGTGGATATCTGTGGGGTCTCTTTTATAAGAGCACGATAGCCTCTTACTGGTTAGAAGCGAGCTCCATGAGTGCTCCAGCCTCATGACCTAATCCCCTCCCAAAGGCCCCACCTCCACCTACCTTCCCATCAGGAATTAGGTTTCTGCATATGCATTTTGAGGGGACATACACATTCACATTGCAGGATGTGACATTTTGTTTAATCCATACCCACTGTTTCACTATTCTATTTTTGTCCCAACTATAAATGCCGTGATAAACATCCTTGCATACATGCTTTAGACATTTGTCAAATTGTTTTCTTAGCACAGATTTCTAGACCTGGAATAGTTAGGCGAGAGCATATTTGCTTTTTAAAAGATTTCAGTATATATTTAGCCAGATTGCCCTCCAGAAAGATTCTTTTGAGATTTTTAAAAGTTGAAGACAAGAAAATTTGTTTTCTCTCCATGTGACTTCAAGCAGTCTAGTTTCCTTATTGCTCTTTATTTATTAAGCTATTGACAGAGTTATTTATGATTATCTATGAACAGAATAACTGCCTTAGATTGCTGTAGACTTCAGTCAATAGCATGGTTGCACCGGGATTCAAATTAGCACTCGGTTTGCCTCAACTGTCGGAGGAGGCATGACCACAGGCATTCTCCGATATCCTGGGGGAATTCTGAAATGTTCCATTGTGGGGGCTGGAATGTGTCTCTTCTGGGAGGTCTTCACCCTTTTAGAGCTGGTAGCTGTTTCTTAGATATTAAAGAGGAAAGAAGCAGAAATATTGAGTAGAAACAGATGAGGAAGGCTGTTGTTGCTTTGCTCAAGTCTTACTTTTTAGATATTCCAAGTAGGGGATTTATGTTTCTCTCACAGATTTAGTGAGAAGCAACAATTCCTTTGCTTCTTAAAAATAACATTGTCTTTCATATTTAGAGTATATAATTATTAGAGGAAATTTAGAGACCATGAAGAATAAAGAGGAAAATAAAAATCACACATAATCCCAAGGTCAAGAGATATTATTGCTGAACATGTAGTGTGTTTTCTAATACTTTGCTTATGCACATATAAAAATGGCATATTTCATGAGTAATTTCTGATGCCTTTTTGTTTAAGAAAGATTTTATTTTTAAGTAATCTCTACACCCAACCTGGGCTCAAAGTCACAATCCTGAGATTGAAAGTTGCGTGTTCTCCCAATGGAGCCAGCCAGGTACCCCTCCTGATGCCTTTTAAAAATTTTCTTATGGCCCATAATGTTCCACTAAAACACTGGTATGTGCATAATATTCCATGTTTATTCTAAAATTATTTCATGCTTTCTTCGGCAGCACATATACTAGAATTTATTTAAATACTTCTCTGTTATCATCTTCACCCAAAAATCTTTCTTTGGGTCTTGAATATTTTCATAGGCCAGATATTTCATGGTCATGAACTTATTAAGGCAAGAATGAATTTTTTAAAGTCCCTTTAAAGCATATTATTTTATTGCTTGTTTGATTCCATTTACATTCCAAGAGCAGTGAATATTAGTCATTTTATAAATAATTGCTAGCATCATTTTTGCCAGTTTGAGAGACAAAGAGATAACTTTCTCTTTTTTTTTTTTTTTTTAACATGAATTCATTTTTGAGAGACCAGAGAGCGTAAGTTGGGGAGGGGCAGAGAGAGAGGGAGACACGGAATCTGAAGCAGGCTCCAGGCTCTGAGCTGTCAGCACAGAGCTCAACATGGGGCTTGAACTCATGAACCGTGAGATCATGACCTGAGCCGAATTTGGATGCTTAACCAACTAAGCTCCCCAGGAGCCCCAAAGAGATAACTTTCAAGCTCCAAATCCTTTGTCATACTATTTAATTTTATTTTTTTAAGTGTTTACTTATTTGTTTTGAGAGAGAGAATGAGCATGAGTGGGGGAGTGACAGAGAGTCTCAAGCAGGCTCTGCTTTGACAGCACAGAGCCTGACATGGGGCTCGATCTCATGAAAGGTGAGATCATGACCTGAATGAAAATCAAGAGTTGGACACTTACTGACTGACTCACCCAGATGGCCCTGTCATATTTATTTCAAATATTTCTCCATTTTGTCATTTGCTTTTTAATTACTTTCTTTATAATACTTGTTTTACTAACTGAAGTTTAAGTGTATGTGATAAGCATAATCATCTTTTCCTCTGTGATTTTTCCCATTGCTTTTATGCTTAGAAATTCTTCCCTAGATCAGATATTCACCACTATTTTCTTTTGGAATTATTTGTTTGTTTACTATTTGCTTTTTTGATCCAAAGTTCCTGTCACCTGTTTTGTAAATAAAGTTTTATTGGCATAGCCACACTTATTTGTTCATAGTGCTGTCACAGTGACATGGTTGAATAGTTGTGACAGAAACCTATAATATTTAGTAGCTGGCCCTTTACAGTTTGGCCAACTCCTGCTTTGTTACTTCACAGTTTATTTGGATATATAGTTTAGTTGAGGGCCTAATTTGATTTCCTGCTTGCCCCCAACACTTATTTCCCCCAATCTCGTTTGTTGAATTCGTTTGTTCCTTACTCAGTGATTTGCAATACTGCCTTTATTATATTTTATGTTCTTCTATATACTGGCCTTTATTTTGGTACCACTGTGTGTCCATTACAGAGGCAAAGTTCTTATCTGGCTGTCAGTTCAATGCAGTTTAGTAAAAATAGAAGCAAATTTAGAGAAACAGAAACTACATTTTTAAGGTAGAATATGTAGGCTATCCTCCATAAATTGTTGAATGAAGGAGTCTTTTAAAGCATGTATTGGTAAAAAGATTCAGGAGCTAAGGGTTAAGGTTTGAGTCTAGAGTTAAGTATATTTGTAAATTTGTTCCCTTGTGAAATAGCCTGTTCATAAAGCAGCTCAAGCTTGTCTTTGTAAGGACTCTCTGGTGCATTTTGATGAAGGAAAAATTCCAGTGTGGCAGCTGCATCCTCAAATAACCTTGATTTGAATCTACATATTTTCTATATCTGCTCTTTGCTAACAAAAGGAGTCCCAGCAAAATATAAGCAGGGGTACTACTAGAGTTTCCAAACTCAGTGTATTTGTGTCTATGGGAAATACATCTGTATCTTAATAGATGGAGAATAAATTCTAGCTTTTCTGTTACATAAGGATAATTTTCCTTCTTACCCTTATCTTACATGTGAAAGGTTTGGATATATGTATGTCTGTGTGTGAGGTATGTGTGGCTGTGTATTTGTGTATGTGTGTGTGTGTGTGTGTGTGTTTTATTGTTACCTCAGTCCTGGAATGTTGGATAAAGGAGTACTTTACTTTGTCTCCAATGTCAGTGAACAATCAGAGGCTTTATCTTAGGATGCATTTCAATAAACATTTGTTTCTCAGCCAAGGAAAAACCCGTGTCCTAGGGACAGAGGTAGATGTGAGCTGTAAACCCAAGCAGAGCATTGACATGGAGCTAGCTGCTAGCTGGTAGGCTTTCTCTTCTCTCTGGGGTTCGTTCTGTCTGTACAGAGTCTCTGTGCTGAGGGTGTGTTTGTGGAACTGTAACATGTGCACTTGGTGGCCATCTTAGATGCTACATAGTTCAACATTTATGTACTTTTGGAGTTCCTTGTATGTTTTCTAGATTGATGACATAGGCAACAGCAACATTGAAGAATCAGTCTTACAAATCACTCTTATTTCTCTCTGCTTTCTTTATTGTTGGAAAGCAGTTCAGAAAGAACTCTGAGACATGTTCCTTGTTTTTTTCCCTTCTGCTGTGAAGAACTGTTTCCTGTACTCACAGCATTTCTGAAAATAAATGTGTGGGTTTTCCCCCTGCTCCCCACATTAGACAATTTGGGCACTAACTACCTAGAGTCAGTACAAGACCCAGAGGTTGAGGCTTCAGTCCCATGAGATGGCCCCCATTTCAGATGCTGGTCTGAAGTCCTCATTTGTCACCTACACATCTGACTGACCAGCTGTAAATCTGGGGATCCCATGACCCCTTCCTTGGGTCAGATAATTTGCTAGAAATGCTCACAGAACTCAGGAAAATACTTGTTATTCCTGGTTAATTAAAAAGGATATAATTCAGGAACAGTGAAATGGAAGTGATGCATAGGGCAATGCACGCGAAAGGGATCCAGAGCTTCCATACCCTCTCTAGGCACATCACACTCCTGACACCCGATGTGTTCACTGACGCTGAAGCTTTCTGAACCCCTTCATTTAGGGCTTTTATGGAGGCCACATTATGTGGGCATGATTGATTAAATAATTGGTAATTGGTTATTGGACTCAATCTCCTGCCCTTGTCCCCTCCCTTGAGGTCAGGCAGCAGATCTGGAAGATCCTACCTTCTAATCACTTGGTTGGTTCCTCTGACAACCAGCCTCCAGGAGTCATCTCATTAGCATAAACCCAGATAAGGTTGAATGGGGCTTATTTTGAATAACAAAAGATGCTCCTCTATTACTTGTGGAATTCTAAGAGTTTTAGAAGCTTTGTACCAGGAACTGGGGCAGAGACCAAATATATATTTCTTATTATGTTACACCTCCTCATTTTTTCTTTAATTTTCAAGTATTCATTGGATCCCTGCAAATACAGTCTGTGCTGTCAGAGAGCCAGTAGGAAGTCCTAAGTGGGGTGCAAATGATGATAGGGTAAGGTAAGTGTAGTTACCATGAGAATATCTATGAGGCACTCCTAGCTCACCTTTGAGGGGCAGAGTCAGGGAATGCTTCTGGTGGAGGTGATGTCTAACTTGAGTATTGAAGGAAGAGAAGAATGCACCAGGTGGGGGGAGGGGAGGGACATTTCTGCCAAGGAAGCAAAGTCCTACAGAGGGAGAGCTGAGACCTCCTTGTAGCTGCTGGTAATTCCACAAGGCTGGAGGGGGCTTATGGAGCTGGATGACCCTGAGAGTACATTGGTGACCAGTGGGCTGGAGAGGTAAGCAGGGATATAACCAGATCTTTTGGGTCTTTTGGAACTTTATTCCAATATTGGAGGGGAGCCATTTACTGAAGATTTTAGACAAGGCAACATGTGGTCAGACTGATGTTTTAGCAAGATCAGTCAGACTGCAGAGTGAATGATGGCTTGTTAAAAGGGAGGTCTGAAGATGGAAACACTAAGGAGGAGGTCCTTGCAGCAGAGTGACAAGTGATGTTGGCCTCATTAAAGTAGATGGTAGTGGAGATGGAGAGAAGTATCCGGATTTAAGAGAAAGTTAACTCCAGAAGAGAGAGGGAGTCAGGGGAGGAGTCAAGAGTGTTCAGATGTTTGCCTTGCATACCTTCAGGGCATCTAAAAAAGGAATGGGGGGGTTGGGATGGAGAGGAGGATTTCGGTTTGGGGCATCTCTAGTATGAGGTTAGGAGACATTAGCAGATCAGTGGGTTGTGACTGTTGAGGCTGCAGGAAGAGCTGTGGGTTCTAGCATGGGAATGGACAGGCTCTCCTGGTAAGAGTGCCCTGGAAAGTACAAAGGAAAAGGAGCTGGAATAGCTCTCTGGAGTTGAGCAGCCAGGGGTGTAGAGGATAGCCTGCTCTGCTTTGGGAAATGGAAGTATAGCCAGCTAAATAGTCAGAGCTTGGAGAACTTTGCCTGCGTGTGTTTGTGCATGTGCCTCTTGCTTCTAGTGCTCTGACGGCATCATCTTTATTATTCATAGAAACATTTAGGAAATATGTGCACAGTGTCCTCGGCACAACAGACTTTCACGTTAAGTGTCCCCTCTGCTCTTTGGAAGAGACTTATATAGTGGAGTGGGGAACCAGTGGACCACTGAAGAAAGCCACCCTTCTCCGCCTCCTCCCTTCCCTCTCCTCCATCAGACTCGCTGACACTTACTGAGTATTCACTAGTTATCGTGTGCTGTTCTAAGCTCTTTCTGGCCATTTACGTATTTAATCTTTAGGACAACGTGATGAAGTAGATACTCTTGTTACCTTTATTTTATAGATGGGGAAATGGAGGAACCAAGAGAAAAGTAAACATTGACTACAGCCACATCGCGAGTAGTGCAGCCGGGATTCCAAGCAGCGATTTAGTTCCAGAGCCTTGTGCTTCTAACCGTGATACCCTGGAGTCCTGCCTTTCAGTATAGTAGATGCAAGCATTAAGGTGAAATCACAGTGGGATGTGGAAAAGCATTCGGAAGTGAATGAACCCTACCAGAGTGGAAGAGTGAGGAAAAGATGAGACAAAGATGAGCAGGGACCCCTGTCTAGCTTGGGAGACAAAAGCAAACATTAGTAGGAAAAAGGGCTGGATTCCACAAGAGGTCAAGGGTAATGTGAACCGGTGACCAGAGCAGTCGATTGGGAAGGATTGAAGAGAAGGTGGCCTCTGAGCTGGGTGTGAAGGATGAACACAGTCCCTGAAGAGGGTAGGGTGTAGGCATGGCTGGCGGGGATCTGCATGGATCAGAAGGGAAAGGTGAGTTCAGAGGTGTGCAGGGGAGAGAAGCTCAGGGCTGCATGTGAGGTGAGGTGGCCAGTTCCTGAAGAGCTGCCTCGTGTGCCCAGCACCCCGTGTTCCAGTCTGGAAACTTGTGGAGCCCCTGCAGGGTATATTAGACCATCCTTCTCATGTCAGAGTGGGGTCAGAGGCAGAAAGGAAGAGACTGGAGGTGGGAGGACCCGGGGTGAAAGCTCTGAGCCCCCAAGCAAACCCTCTGATTGAGGAGATGGGGAGAAGAGGTCAGACTGCAGGGGTTATTTATTAGAGCTAGAATTTGCTCGACGGCTGCATGCTGGAAGTGGGTGAGAGAGTGAGAATGACAACACCCGGTCTTCTGACTCTGGAGGTGGTGATGCCATTAATCAAACGCAGGTGCTGCAGGGGCGAGGCTAGGTTCAGTGCAGCTGGCGGGAGCCGCGACCCGAGAAATCAGGCGTTTGCTTCTGGTCTGAGTTCCTGAGGAACCTTCAGGTCAGGGACAGATTCACCTTTTGGAGGGCCCTGAAGCGTTTACAATTTAGATCCCCTCTTTAAGAAAACTACTAGAAAATTGCAAATACCAAGGGGCACCTGGGTGGCTCAGTCAGTTACACATCCGACTCCTGATTTCGGCTCAGGTCATATCTCATGGTTGTGAGATCAAGCCCTACATGGGGCTTTGCACTGGGCGTGGAGCCTGCTTAAGATTCCCTCTGTCTCTCTCTCTCTNAGAGGGAGGGAGAGAGAGAGAGAGAAAGAAAAAAAAAAGAAAAGAAAGAAAATGATAAATACCAAGTTAGGTGCAAGACCTTGGGCGGGGCCCCTGCCGGGGGCGGGGGTTGGGGGGGTTCTTGAAGCTTAAGCCTGCTTCGGCTTCGTGGTAGAAGTCTGAGGCTCCCTGACGTCTCCTTCCCTGCCCGTGTCTTCCTGGATGTCAGGAAGTCCCCAGGTTCTCCTCCCTGAGCCAAAGGCTGGTTTTCATCCTGTTATAACTGTTAGAGGTAATTAAAGTTAATCCAGGGTTTACCTCAGTGTGGAATCCAGGAAGGCCCATGCCGCACCTTCAGACTTTTTTGCAGAAGACGTACCCTGCTTCCACTGTCGTCCTAATAACACACAAGAGAAACAGGAAAAAAAAATTAAAAAAGCTACAAAGGTCTTTCATGGGATGAAAGGTTTGGTATATTATCCCTATCCATGACCAAAAGAGGATAACAATATGAAAGTATATTCCACTTGGATTAGCAACAGGAAATGGTAGCCATGTAGACAATGAACTAGTTTTTCTAATTTTAAAAGTTTATTTGAGAGAGACAGAGCTAGCATGAGTGGGGGAGGGGCAGAAAGAGAGAGGGAGGCAGAAAGAATCCCAAGCAGGCTTTGCATTGTCAGCACAGAGCCCGACTCGGGACTCGAACCCACGAAACCGTGAAATCATGACCTGAGCTGAAACCAAGAGTCGACGCTCAACTGATTGAGCCAGCCAGGCGCCCCTAGATGATGAACTGCTAACACTACCAGCTTTTCCTGTGAAGACAGAGTTTCAGGGAGCTGTTTTACCAATAGCCTCTTATTAAGAATGAAACCTTTTAAACCAAGTTTATGTGGTTTCCTAATAGGGATTAAAAGTGGTTTCAAAATAGCCAGTAAACGTAAGGCCAAAGGCATCGAGTTTAGATAATTCTCCCAGTACTACTTACAAAGTGAGTTTTGTAGCAGGAAGATGGGAGTGGAGAACAGGACCCTAGAATCATTGTTTAGTCTGTGTCTTCGATCACTCAGGCTGAAAAGCCTTTCCTTGCAGGGAGGTGGTTGCGGCCACTGCCAAGGACAAGGTTATATTTGGGCAAAATGTTTTCCTCCCTCCTCCTCCTGCGCTCGGCCGCGGAACCCCCACTGCAGCCCTAATCCTCACCTCTACACCTCAGTGTTCCAGAATTCCACCCCCATTTCCTTTTTCTGTCAGTCTCTGCCTGTGAATGATCTCAGCTAGATGTTGGGCTCTTATCTGATTAAAACATTCACACATGGTATAAATAGCTAACAATTCTCTCTGCCAAAGGGTATTTGCATTTTAGAGAGGAGTTTGCTATCTAAGGGTAGGGCTGGGGTGATGATGGAGGATTTGAGAGCAGCTTGTCATTTATTTCCCAAACTGTGGAGTGAGCGGGGTTTGGATGCCACTGAGTCTCTGAGTTTGGGTTTGCGCTGTGATTATAGAAGGAGAATATTTTTTACCTCATTTTTCTTCTTCCTTTTCCAAGAAGGAGAGTTTTTTGGGTATGGTTATCTAGAGCAAATTTCAAATGCGTAATTGGGGAGGGCATGGGATTTTTAGTGAGGGCCCTCTCTGCTGTATCTTGCCACCTGCGGACCACCCAGGTCCTCTCCCAAGCTCCCAGAAAGATGAGCTTGGGAACCCAGCACCTGGCTTTGGAAAGGCTGGCTCCTGCTCTTGTGAACTGAAAATACCTGCAATCTGCAGATTGCATCGCAGGCCTCACGTGCTGGGACCTTGTAAAGAGAGAGCGCGAAGATGTTACTTTCTCATTAAATCCATGACCTGCTCGTGCTCTGAGTCCGTGTTTAGAACGGAGTGCTGCATCTTAAGAAGGACAGATCAGGGCAAGAGAAATCCAGAAAGGGGCTATCAAAAGGGTCAGTGCTTGTTTATACACAGTGGGTAGGAGCCCCTTCTATGTGTGTTCTCTCCCAAAGGTTAAGTCAGACCAGACCATCCTGCTTTTATAACTCTATCTGGGGGGATCGGGTGGGATGGGGACTGAAAAGAGGCAGAGCCCCCAACATTTTAGCCAGTCCTGGAGAGTGGCCATCATTGTCTTATTTTTGGTTTCTCTTTTCTACTAACTGGACTAGGATTTCACCAGATCTTTGTGCCCAGTTGATACATGCAGGCACATTGATGGTCTCTGGGAACTTTGATACAAGAGAGTTCATGCTGAATTTCCGTTTTCACTTTTCACCCTTAGAATTCAGCCACCTTTTCGAATGGGCTGTTGTGGTATGGAAGGATGCAGGTTGCCGCCCAAGTCATACTCTTGTGACCGGTGTTGTAAAACAAGTGGAAACTCTGATGGTTTCTGCAGATGCGTGTTTATCAAAAAAGCTGGGCACTGTCCAAAGGAGAGCAGGCAGTAATGCTCTTAATTTTGGAAAACAACCTCTAGCTATACCAGCTAAACCTTAAACATTAACATGTTTAAAACCCTTTTTGATTTCTTAATTTCTAACCACTCTCAGTTGAAAAAGAGAAACATGAAGAAAAACATTGAGGATAAGCTGTAAGACTGCTTAAGTTGTCTGAGCTGCAACCCCAGACATGTAGGACTTGGCTGGACTCAGGCAATTAGAGAATTCTGGAGAAAGCCACACAGTCTTGAAACAAGAGAGTTCATCGTGTAAGAATCCCTTCTATTGGGAAATGAATTTTAAAAAACCCTTAAAGCTATTTTTGCCTTTATTATTAAAAAATGTTGTTTTGCTATCCTCTCTTTGGCCACCTTCTAGCATATGTGTGTGTTTATGTGTGTTTGTAAGCTGCTGTGAATCTTTTTCCAGGCCACATACCCGTCCTCTGAGTCTATGAGCGACGGGATTAATGATTGGAAAGACTGTTGAAGGAACACAGGGAATTGCCACACTAGGTTTTGGGAGAGTACTTAGGCCATTTATTTCCAACATACACAAAACATATGAGCCTCTAATGCCAAACTTTGCGGTTGGGTTAGGTCTTTTTATCACAAAAGTAAAAGGAGGAGTTAATGCCAATCTTTCTTTGACTTCCTGTCTGCCCTCTTATATGTGGTTGGATGATCTATATCACAAAATCATGATTCTGAAGTTGCTCTTCCTTCCCCCTCTTTTTCCCCCTTCCCCCTCCAGGGACACCGTGGCTGTCTTCTCCACCACCCACTCACTGTGTGCTTGGAATTATAAACTAATTTTGATAATAGCCCTAAAGAGTAATCTGATTGCTTAATCCATAAGCAAATATAGATGGCTTTGGATTATCCAACGAAACAGCCTGGCCCATCACCTCTCTCCAGTACTCTTTTGGAAGTAATAGGGAGTAATCTGATCTAGAAGAGTTGTGTGGCCTGAGTTTCACCTGGATTATTAGCAGTCATGGAACTTTTCTTTTAGAGGGTGTTGTCACTGTACTAAGTAAGAGAGAGCTCATTTGGGAGGGGGTTAGGGAGGTCGGGCTAGAAGGAGACAGTGCTGACTAAGACCATACTCCCTGAATCACACATCTCCTCCTTTATGGGTTTTACCAAGTCTCTTGGATTGGAAATTCTGAAATATTTTGGCAGCTCGGCTTGGGACTCCGCCTGCGTGATTCCGATGGAAACCGAGGCCAGGAGTGCTGGAAGTGCACTCGAGGTTAAAAAGGGCCTTTAAGCTCTCATCACATAATTGGTGACAGGCTTTTTCCATTTGTCTGTCTGCCAGGACCAATGATCAGCCCTTAGTTGATACCCAAGGGGGGAGCACATTGGAACCAGGAAGATGGGGCAATTCCTACATATATGGGCTTCTGCTTCGTCTAGTGAAGTGAGACCCTGTGTATGTGTGTGTGTGTGTGTGTGTGTGTGTGTGTGTGTATGTGCGCGCGCGCGCGTGCACGCCCCGGTCTTGTCAAACTCTGTGTGGCTTTTCTCTGTGATGCGTCCCCTCACCCCTGCCCTGTGGCTCCGCCATCCACGCAGGCCCCGTGTTAGCTGTTCTCATCTGTGACTCATCCGCAGAGGGCCAGTCACGTGCAAAGGGAAAGTGGAGTTTGTCTGGGTGGGCACCGTGGTGTAAGCTTTTCCCCATCCGGGACGTTTCTGGGTGAGCAACACACCTTGGGAAAGCAGACTGGCCTCTGCCTCACAGTCTGAGAAACTCCTCGGGGCTTTTGCAAAGAGGATTGTGGGGATTTAGCAGGGCTTTGTCGTGTTGGCAGAGGGTAGGATGGACCACTATCACACCTAGGCGGAGCAAAGCCCTCTCTAACTATGAGATTGCAAAGTGTTTTCTGTGATCTAACAGAGATGCCCCACATCTGGAGTAGTCCTGATGATCTGTGACTCAGCAAAGCACAGAGACAGGGAAAGTGAATTCCTAGGAAGAAACCCTGGAGGCTGAGCCCAGCACACCCTGGAAAATAGTCTGAGGACAGAGGGGGGCCCCTGTGGATGGAGTGCCGAGAGGGTGATGGAGGATGTCAGAGGGGCGGAGGACACCTGTGTAATAAGTGGGAGGCATGAAATCCTCTGTGGAGAGCCTCAGCTAAGTGCGCTTGCTGTGTGTTCCCTAAGTTACTGGGTGTGTGGCACCTCAGGCAGCCCGGGCCGACCCCCCACCCCCACCCCTATCCCCACCCCCTAAGCAGATGTGTTCTAGAGTAAGTGCCCCGTGCAGGCCTCTTTTCCTGTTCAGAGGCTGTAGAAGGGGAACATACATCTTGTCTTCTTTCTGTTAAGCCATCTGAGAAATGGGTACAGATTGGGCTTAGCACAGACGGAATTTCAAACAGGCTTGTGCTGTTAGCTTGCCCATTGACAGAGCAATTAATGTCCCAGTTACTATGATAAAACATAAAAATTGACGTCGGCAATTAGGCACTGTGGTTACAGCCGTCCTTCTGCAAAACAACAGCCTGTGACCAGAGCAGACAGGCCTTGACCAGCTTCCTTAATGAGCTACCCTTACCTCTTGCAGAAAGGAAGATTTATATTAGATTATCTCTTCCAGGTCAGAAATTTGTTGGTTTTGAAATAGATTGTTGGAATATAGAGAGATCATTAAGGAACTATAAAGCACGGTCCAGTTGGAGTATGAGGTAGAAATATATGAAAAGTTAGGTAATATTAGCCTTGATCTTAGTTTAGGATGATTATAGAAGGTAGAAGTCAGCTTTGGTGAATTGTTGTCGGTACTCAGGATCTGGAAAAAGATGTGTGGTCGTGGTCATAGTAGTGTTGGTTTGCACCGAGGATACAGATGGGGAGGGTGTGTAGTGATGATTACTAGCACCTGTGGTGCTCAGGGCTCTGTCCTTGGTGAGCATCTTAAGTGATGTCGTTCACTTTGACTGTTTTCACTACCACCTGCTGATTTGTGGTCTCTTACCATATCTCATCTGAAGCTCAGCTCTCATCCTCATACACCTGTGGCCACATGACATTTTTCTGCTTATAGCCCTTTAATGGCTTGCCATGTAGCTCAGGCTAAAACAAAAATCCTTAGTACATCTATCAGTGTATCTGCACTCTGTTTACCCTACCAGGTTCAGCATGTGCGTATCCCCCCGGACCACTGCACTAAAACTGCATGGGCTACATTTCAGTTCCCCAAAAGGGCAAGCTCTTTTGTGTCCCAGAGCCTTCACACATAGCCACCCCACCCAACTCACACTAATTCAGTCATTCTTTTTTATTTTATTTTATTATTTTATTTTTATTTATTTTTTAAAGTAGGCTTCATGCCCAGTGTGAAGTCCAGTGTGGGGCTTGAACTCTGGACCCTGAGATCAAGAGTCAGACGCTTATGGGGCACCTGGGTGGGGCAGTTGGTTAAGCGTTCGACTCTCGATCTCTGCTCGGGTTCTTGGGTTCAAGCCCCACGTTGGATTCTGGGCTGATGGCGTGGAGCTTGCTTGCGATTTTGTCTCTCCTCTCTGCCCTCCCTCCATTTGTGCTCTCTCTCAAAATAAATAAATAAACTTAATTTTTTTTTTTGAAAAGGAGTTGGGCTCTTAACTGACTGAGCCAACCAGGCGCCCCTAATTTAGNATGATATTTGTCCTTCTCTGCCTGACTTATTTCGCTCAGCATAACACCCTCAAGGTCCATCCATGTTGCTACACATGGCTACTAGCCATTCTTTATTTGAATTTATTCTTCAGTCTAGCCACAGCTTAAGAGTATGTTCTTCAGATAAAAGTTTTTTGACCCCAGATTGGGTACGCATCTTCTCCTTTTCTTCTAGTGTAATTCTGTTACTAGTTGCTTTCTGGACGATTCCATTGTGAGCTCTGGTTATACTTGTAGAAACCCTGGGTAGTTAACAGGTCTCCCTGACCTCCTTTTTTTTCCAGCCTACTTAGTGGCATATATGATGAACCCCTGCCATGTTATCACTAGAAACAGTACCCTGGCATTAGCTTTATATGAATAAATGATATTAATAGAATGTCCACAGATAAAGGCCCTCCTGGGAAAAGATGTTTTTGTCATGGTTGGACTTGGTTTCTTGATAGTCTGATGACCTGCACATTGATCCCTGTGGTAGAAAACCATTGCCCATCTAGCAGATAGACTTCTATGAGCATGATTCAGATTTTAGTGACTTTTTTTCTATGCATATATTATTCTAAGAGCATGATTCAGATTCTAGTGATTTTTTTATGCTATGCATATATTTCTTTAGAACACCTAAGATTGTTTACACAATTTCCTATTTGTAAAGTGGTAGTAACTATACCTCACTAACTTCTTATAGGTTTTTACTTATTTACAATTTAAAGTGAATAGAAACAGAGCGCCTGGCTGGTGCAGTTAGTAGAACAAGAGACTCTCAATCTCAGAGTCGTGAGTTCAAATCCCATGTTGAGCGTGGAGTCCACTTAAAAAAAATTAAAGTGAACAGAAACATGAAACTGAATGTTTAATATTGTTGGGCTTCTAGAATATGCTATTCTAAAGTGTAATAATTATATATTTTTGACACAAAAAATTAATTACCATGTAGAAGATTTGGATTTTTGCTAAGCATGTTCCTAGTTGTTTTCCAGAAATTCAAAAGAAGGTATGGAAAGAACAAGAAAGAGGAACTATCACTTGATATATAGAAGGAAAAGACATTATGATATTAGGTGCACAATTGGGAGGAAGGAACAAAGATAACTAATCGACCTTCAGGGACATAGTTGTAAATATATTTATGTATATAATATGGTTTTATATAATTATGATTATGTAAAAGTATGATGATAGAATGAAGACACTGAACTTTTGGGGTGAATGTTTCTTGTTGCAGAAGGAGGTCTGTGCATTTGAGAAGTAAGTTTTCTGAGAGGATTTCTGTTAGTACAGGGTTTCTTAGTCTCAGCACTAAACATTTTGGGTGGATAAATCTTTGTTTTAGGGGCTGCCTTGGGCTTTGTAGGATATTTAGCAGATTCCCTGGCCTCTACCCACTGGCAGTATCAACCCCCTTTCTTCCATAAGACATGATAACTAAAATCGTCTCCAGATATTGCCAGGTGCTCCCCCGAGGAGGGCAAAATTACCTGCTTTAAGAACCACTAGATTAGACTATCTGATGCTTTGGGTTCAGGGTAAATGTCCCAGACACACCTGAGATGGGCAGCAGCAGGGCCCGTCACCATCAGAGTTCTGCCCCAGGAGATGGTGGGCACACCCCAGCTTCTGCTGAGACTCATGCCAGCAGCAGTTTACCTGCCTTGGATATTTCATTTTGGATGTTTCTGAAGTTCATTGATTTTTTTAAAAAACTTAGTTTTGAAGCACCAATCCAATTTTTTAATTTTTTTTATTTTAATATTATTATTTCGTAATGTTTATTTTTGCGAGAAAGAGAGAGAGAGAGAGCAAGCATGACTGGAGAAGGGACAGAGAGAGAGGGAGACACAGAATCTAAAACAGGCTTCAGGCTCTGAGCTGTCAGCCCAGTGTCCGACACAGGGCTTGAACTCAGGAACAGCAAGATCATGACCTAGGTCAAAGTTGGACGCTTAACCGACTGACACACCCAGGTGCCCCTTATTTTTATTTTTTTTTTCCCGGAGCTCTGTATCAGAACAGGGACAAAGACTAAATATATAACCAAACATATATTTATTTAAATTTTTAAAAAATTTATTTATTTATTTTTGAGAGAGAGAGAGAGCAAGCAAGCGTGCATGCAAGCACAAGTAGAGGAGGGGCAGAGAGAGAGGAAAAGACAGAATCCCAAGCAGGTTCTGTGCTGTCAGTGCAAAGCTTGATGTGGGGCCAGAACTCATGAACCATGAGATCATGACCTGAGCTGAAACCAAGAGTTGGACACTTAACTGACTGAGCCACCCAGATGCCCCCCAAATATATATTTCTTACTATAAACTGTGATATCACAGTTTACCTTCTGGGCTTCCAACAAGGATCTCATATAAGAAAACATTCCTGAAGGTCAAAGGATCCTGGCACGTTACTGGAGTCTCCTTCAGTCATTAGTAACTATCCAGTCCACCAGCATGTCATATGAAAATATCCCCTAGGGCAAGGCCACTCAGGTTTATAGGCTTCTATTCTTGTCAGGTTCCAGAAGCAGGACTGGTGTCAGCAATATATGGCCTCACCCTTTCCAGCCTCTGAACTGAAGAGCGGCAAGGGAAGAGATGCACAGGGCAAGGTTATGGGGAAGGGCAGGCCGTGGGGAAGCACGGAGCTTCCATGCTCCCTCAGAGCCCGCCATCCTCCACACCTCTCCACGTGCTCACCACCCCACAAGCTCCCTGAATTCTACTTTTAGAGCCAACGCAGACCCCCATTTGCAAAGAGCTAGGTGATCTCCCGTCAACTCCTGTGAGCATTTGATGGTCTCCCTCCTTGGTTCCCAAGTGCTGATCCTCACACCACGACAAAGCTTTTTCTGATCTGTGTGGACATGGGGAAGAATAAGGAAAATGTAGTGAGCTCTTAAAAATTTAAAAGTTTTTTTAAAAAAAAATGTTTATTTATTTTTGACGGAGTGTGAATGTGGGAGAGAGAGAAGCAGGTTCCAGGCTCTGAGCTGTCAGCACAGAACCCAGTGCGGGGCTCCTACCCATGAACCGTGAGTTCATGACCTGAGCTGAAGGTGGATGCTTAACCAACTGAGCTGCCCAGGTGTCCCAAAATTTAAAAACCTTTTAAAGGAGCACCTGGGCGGCTCAGTCGGTTAAGTGTCTGACTCTTGATTTCAGCTCAGGTCATGGTCTCGTGGTTCATTGGTTCAAGCCCCACATCTGGCTCTGTGCTGACAACACTGAGCCTGCTTGGGATGCTCTCTCTTCCTCTCTCTCTGCTCTGCTCCTGTTCATTCTCCCCATCTCTCGATCTCTCTCTCTCTCAAAAATAAATAAGCATTAAAAAAATTAAGGTTTAAAAAATTCTAAGATTGTCATTTTTAGTTTCAAGTATATTTGCATGTGTTTTCAATAACCTTCTCTATGAAACTTGGTAGTGATTAATGTTATTTGGGCTTTTTGTTTTTTTGTTTTGTTACTTGTGACAACAAATATTGGGAACCTATGACAGTGCCCTGATAAAAAGTTGACAACGTATATGAAACTTCTTTGACAAAGCTGTGAATTAAGGATATCAAAAGAAGTATGTTCTAGTATTGCAGCTTGAGGGTGTTAAGGTATATTGCTGCTGAACGTAATCTACTTCTTTTTTCTCTTTGAGGTAAAAGCATTATGTATTTTTGACATAAGCAAATTTCCTGTATCATCTATCTAGTTCTACATACAGTGAGAGAAAACATTTAATAAACTGTTTTTTAAACAAACTTTTTAATCACTTTCTCCACGTCTAAATGATCACAAAGAGACCATTAGATTTCTATACTGAGCAAAGAATATATTCAGCTCAAACAGAACTCTCCTTCCTTGCGCTGTTAGAAAGAAAAACACTTATTAAAATCTTTCTGCCAGCATTCATTTGGACGCAGTACAAACGGTGACTTGAGAGGCTCTCTCCACCACCGCCGTATTTTATATCTACTCAGAGGGTGCCAACATCTGGCTTTTAATCCAGTTCAGTGAGTTTGGTACTGCTCCCCCCACCCCCCCGCCTGTCCTGAATAATGGGAAGGAGGGCATTTGGAATCGTATTACTGGAAAGGATTCCTAGTGAAGTTATGCTGTTCCCTGGTCCCTGCCTTCCTCCCTGATATTTGTCAGTTCTGGTTGCTTCTCTCCCCGGCAGCCATATGTATCTCACCAGGTTGAGTAATACCTGGTTAAAATAATAGATGCTCTTTGCATGTCAATTATATACCTTTTCCTAGGAACGCATGTTTTTATTTCCTCATTCTACCAAATGTTTCTGTGAAGGAGGTTGAAGGCAAATGTTACTCTGGTTATGGCACAAACCTGGCAGCTAGTAGTGGTGACATCGTTTCTCAGGTAACATAATGAGATTATTATAATAGCTAGGTGGTTGGCCCAAGAATCAGGATTCTGGAGTCTCACAGTTGGCCCACAGTGGTCAAATGACTGTACTGTACTCCTGTCGTTTTCCTGGGAATTTGGTAGGAAATTTAAGTATTAGCCAATACTCATATTACTTTAATTATTTTTATTACTGGATAAACTGTGGAGAGGAAGCTCTGCTTTATTGAGGAAGGGTGGGCTCATGGGGGGCTCAGTTGGTTAAGCGTCCGACCTCACCTTGGGTCATGGTCTAGCGGTTCGTGGGTTCAACCCCTCCATCGGGCTCTGTGCTGACACCTCAGAGCCTGGAGCCTGCTTCAGATTCTGTGTGTCTCTCACTCTGCCCCTTCCCCTCTTGTGCTCTGTCTCTGTCTCTCAAAAATAAACATTAAAAAAAATGCAATGTTATTAAGGAGGGAGAATTCGAACTCCTGACTGTGAGACGAAGTCTCTAATTCACTGGTGTTTTTCTCCACACCCCCTTCCTCCAAGCCCTGTGATACTTCTTCACATCGGGTCTAACTGTTCCCAACCTACAATGTTCCTCCAGCCCTCCGAACCTTTCTGTGTGTGTGGTTCCTTTCCCTGGAGTGCCTCTTGTAACCTTCACTGCTTGACAAAGCCTTGCTTATCCTTTAAGACCCTGGTTTTTAAGGTGCGTCCCCAGATGAGCAGCGTCAGCAGCGCCTCCAGACCTGCCGCATTGGAGGCAGCCCCCAGTCCCGGAAGAGGGTCCACACAGGTCCCCCTCCCCAGCTCCGTCAGCCGAGAGAGCGGAGAAGAGGGCCCAGCAGTCTGTGTCGTAACAGCTCTCTAGTGATTCTGACATTAACTGAGTTTGAGAACCACACACGTAGGTGCCTTTCGCATGCACCTCATCTCTGAAGCTTATCTGGAGAGTTCTTGAGCAGGTAGTCATTCCACAACTTTTCCTGTAACCAAATGGCAGTAGCTTACCACTGTAAGTATGTATTTCTCACCTGTGACAGGGTCCCATTGGGAATACATAGGGTGGTCTTCCGTGTGATGACTCAGGAGGCCGTGGCTTTACATCCATGGCTTCTCCCGTGCCCAGGGCCTTCTGTGGACCCTGCATTCAGTGGGCCCGCCAGGAGACAGAGCGAGCTGAACCGGTGGTATGCCGTGTTTCATAACTGCACCTGGACTTTGCTGCCTCATATTTCTTATATTCCCCGGGCCAGAACCCAGTCACGGAGTTTCAACCTAAGTGCCGAGGAGATTGGAAACGCTGGCCTTTCTGTCTGACCCAGCAGGGAGGGAACCCAGGATTGGGGAGCATCTAGCCCAGCAACTTTTCAATAAAAAAAATATAATGCCAGTCACAGGTGCAATTTTATAGTAAAAAAAAAACAGTAAAAAGAAACAGATGAGATTAATTTTAAAAGTTTTCTTTTTAAATGTTTTATTTATTTTTGGGAGCGAGAGTGAGAGAAAGAGACAGACAGAGCATGAGCAGGGGAGGGGCAGAGAGAGCGGGAGACACAGAATCCGAAGCAGGCTCCAGACTGAGCAGTCAGCATAGGGCCCCATGCGGGGCTCGAACCCACCAGCCGTAAGATCATGGTCTGGGCTGAAATCGGACACTTAACCGACTGAGCCACCCAGGTGCCCCAGATGAAATTAATTTTAGTAGTCTGTTTGATCCAGTATATTCAAAGTATTATTCAACATGTATTAGTAAATACTTCTAAGTAGGGTCCGTTACGTTCTTTTTCTCATACAAAGCCTTTGAAATCCACTATGTATTTTATACATAGAGCTTATCTCAGTTTGACTAGTCAAATGTCAAATGCTCAGTAGCCCCATGTGACCTGTGGCTGTCATACTGGACAACAACAGGCCTCGTCTGTTTCTTCTGTCACTCATGGTATTGAAGTTACTTGCCCCCCACCAGATTTGTGTCCGTCACCTCTCAGTCCCGCACAGTGCCGCGTGGTTAAGAAATGCCTGCTGAGTGATTAACTGAGCAGACAGGGGAGTTAATGCATGAATCAGCTCATTCACAAATGGATTAATGAGTAAATACAGAGAGCATTCCACTGACTACTTTCATGAATGTTCCTAAGAAGTTCTCTTATGTGATAAATGCTGGGCCGCACAGAATGTAACAAAATTAGTGTCATAGTTGAAGGAAGGTTGAAGGAAGCCCAGTTAGCTGCAGTGGTAATATGTATCACTGAATTACAGAAAGTTTGAACGTAAAAGAACTTGACCATCAGATAGCTTGGGTGTCCTCATTTGATGAGCATGTGTCCCCAAGACAAGTGGAGACTTGGTGGTGGCATGTCAGGTCCTGGGAGCTGGATCTACTGACGCTTTGGTTGATTGAGTTGACTCTTTTGCAATAAACCCACAAGTCCTGTATTTCCCCCGAAATCAGTGAAGACAGAGTGTAGTATATGCTGCAGTTATTTCAAAACGAGATGTTGGGGAAAGTGTTATCATAGTCTCCACTTAAAAATGCTGCCAGACATGGGCGCCTGGGTGGCTTAGTCGGTTAAGCGTCCGACTTTCGCTTAGGTCATGATCTCGCGGTTCGTGGGTTCGAGCCCCGCGTCGGGCTCTGTGCTGACTGCCAGCTCAGAGCCTGGAGCCTGTTTCAGTCTGTGACTCCCTCTCTCTCTGACCCTCCCCTGCTCACGCTGTCTCTCTCTCTCTCTCTCTCTCTGTCTCTCTCCTAGAAATAAATAAAAATATTTTAAAAAAATTAAAAATGCTGCCAGACAAAACTTGTTTAAGATTATTTATTTTACTGCCTTCAAGTCTTAAATCAGCATTGAAGGCTCATGAAAGTTGTCATCAATCTAATGTATACATCTGAGTAAGAGATTCTACTTAAAAGGGGAAAATAATAGTACGTTGAGCCTGTAATGTTGGATGAGCGGTGTTTTCTTCACTACTGGCCTAATTGCAGTGAATCGTGGAGGATACATATGGAGGATGTAACTTTGGCACCTTGTTCCTCTTGTAGCAGGAGAAAGGAAACCCTTAACACGTGCAGCTGCTTTTCTCTAAATAGATTGCTTCATGGCTTTTAGTTAGCAACTGTAAGGGTCACAAATTTGAACTCGAACGAGAGCTTCTAACTCAGCTGGCAAACTAGGTGTTTGAGAAAGGATTCTAGGCAACAAAACCCTTGGGTTGGTTTTGCTCTGTGGTCTCTTTAGGAAAGTATCCTGCTCATCAGCAAGGGTTTCAGTCTATGATCACACTGTTAAAAGTATTTGAGAGATGTGTGAAGCTCGTACTGCTCTGTAAGGCCTTCCTTATTGGCCGGAAACTGAAAGGCATTTCATTTTGACAAGGGTGGGGAGGAGAGAGGAAGGTGAGTGAAGGGTAATTCTGGTGGAAGAATCTACCCACAACGTTGTGTTTTTCCCCACAGTCCAGCTAAATAGAAATGATCAGTCATTAATGAGTCAAAACCTGCTGTGGCGTCTTGGTAAGGTCAAGGGTGTGTGTTCCGTCCTGCGGAGGATTACTTGTAAGCGTTTGGGCCTCATCCTCACGCCACCCCTTGCTTTCAGCCAGGTACAGCCATCTGTGTCATACCTGCGCGGAGACGTATCTGGGAACCCATCCACGTTTCCTTGTAATGGATCTGTGTTTAAACACCGCGGGTGTTCTTGTCTCTTTTAAGTTAATAAATGAGGATCGGTGATTCTCAGACATAGATGGATGAAAGCCTCTAGCAGAGGCCTCACCTGGGTGCCGTGAAAAAGGCAGACCCATGGGTCTCAGCTCAAGATTCCAACTGAGCAGTTTTGGGTGGTTTCTGGAATCTGCAGAGTACAGAGGTGAGCAGGCATTTGACAGGTTAAGATCAGGAGGTGGTAAGGGAACATTCCAGATCAATGGGCAGCACTTCTGGAGGCGTGGGGAGGCATTACAGACAATCGGTGGCCTTTGTCTGTAAGGTTTTGGACAGGCAGTGGTGAGGAGGGCAGGGAGGCCACAAGGGTCTCTGCACCTCGTTGCCTTACAGGCTGCAGGGGGTGGGAGGGGAAGGGTTGTCCCCGGGGCTCATCACCGCTCAGCACGCCCAGAGACTGCCCTGCCCTGGGAGCCAGATCTCCAGGCTATCCTGTTTGCCTCTAATGTCCTTCCTGTGGGGAATTAAAACGAGAGGAAAGTCTTTGCCCTCACATTTTCTCTTTCCCTCCCTCTGTTCCAAACTCTGAACCATTAGGAGGTTTCACCTCTGTGTGAACAATTAAAATAAAACAGGTTTCAGTAGAGTGGGGGTTTGGTCCTTTGCCCAAATTGCCTCCGAATCACTTAATCATCTAAGGAAGAAGAACGTGTGTTGAGCTTGAGTTTAAATCTTTATCTGACAAGTTGGTCGCTTGGAGAGCAGATTTAAACAGACTTTATGTTTAAATTTTATGTTGATGGCCAAGGAAAGTAAAAATGACCCCTTACTATCCTGTTTAAAGTGGTTTTGCCACGTACCAGCTCTGTGACCTTGGACTAGTTCTGTGACCTTGGACTAACGCCTTAACTTTCATGCCTCAGTTTCCTCATCTGTAAAATCTGTAAAATAAGAATGCCTGTCTCACGGTTGCCGGAGGAATAAATATACTGTGTATCACAGTGCAGGGCACGGAGTACGCCCTTGCTGAGCGGAGCCGTGCTAGAGCCTGGGGCAGTAAAGCTCATTTATACTGAGCCCATCTTCATTCCAAGTTTTGTTTATCATGGCTTTTTTTTTTTTTTGGTATTAATTTTGATTTTTTAAATTTCATTGAATTTTATCTATCTTGATTACGGAGTTTTTGGTGTTTTCTTAAATTCCGTTCCTGAACTGGATGCCTCACTAACCTTCCTGCAAGTCGTGTCCCTGGAGAAACATGTTATGTGCATCAGCTACTCTGTGGACATGAATTTTCAAAAATTTCCCAAATAGTAAATAAATGGCTTTTAAAAAGTTTTTAAATGTGTTTAAAGTAACTCATGCTTACTGAGAGAAGTTTTGAAAAGATAGACAAGTAGAAAGAAGGGAAAATAAAAGCGTTCATCCTATAGTTCAGACACAGCTGCTACTAACATTAAATGTCAGTGGCTCCCCTAAGGAGACTTATGTTCAAAAGGGAGATGAAATTATGTTTGAAATAAACCTTAAATAAAAATCTTGATCTATGTAGTTACCAGATTTAAGATTGATTTTGAAACATAGCCCCAAAGCATAGTAACTATGCAAACTTATGGTATGTTATTTACTTTATAAGAACACCAGTTTCTATGAACAAAAATATCTGATATAGTGTTACTACTCTGAGGGTTGAATTGAACCAATCAGTTGGTTGAGCGTCCGGCTTCTGATTTCCGCTCAGGTCATGATTCCAGGGTTGTGGGATCGAGCCCCGCATCTGGGTCTGTGCTGGGTGTGAAGCCTGCCTCGAATTCTCTCTCTCTCTCTCTCTCTCTCTCTCCCCTCTTCTCTCCCTCCCTCCCCCTATCCCCCCTTCTCCCCCACTCACTCTTTCTCTAAAATAAAATTAAGATAAGATAAAATAAAATATTGATCTGAATTAAATGAGAATGTATGTTGAGGGCCTAGTACATAGTAGGGACTCAGGCAATGTTTTCCTTGCCCGTCTCTGCGATCACTCATTCTCTTCCCTTTCCCCTTCTCTTCGGTGTTGAAATTCTTGTGTGACAGTTACAAAATACTGATAATAAGTATTGGCTTATAGATCTAGGTTCTGGCAAAGCATAAATGGAAGTGTGTGCCTAAGTGCTCTGTGTGATGAGGAAGCCTTGTTTGTTTTGTGTTTAACCTCTTTTAGAACCAAAAGTGGGACCTCAAGCCTTGGCTGTTTTTATGAAAGGGGCCGGTGGAATAGTCCCGGCCACTGGTGTTCCAGTTTTCTGAGTGTAATTAAACATCACCCTTCTTTGTTTTAACCATATTCTTCCCTTGTTTGAGTTTTTCCCCTTGTTTGAGAGGGGACAGCTGAAATAAAAGAAAACTACAGAAATGTAACAGAAGTAACAGGACTATTCAAACACCTTTAGTAAAGGAGCAGAGGAGGCTACAGCTCTGTCACCATCCCTGTCACCACCACTGCCACCACCTTCAGTTCCTAAATGCGTGTGTTTTGGTTTGGCAGGTGCAGAGGAAGGAAGCCTTGGGGTCCTCCTTGACATGTGGCCCTCCCCGTGCACTCTGGTCCCTTTATTTGTAGCATATCTATGAAGAAACTCATTTAAATTAGTTCCATATTTGTGCAAGCACGCATGGGGGAAAGAAAGTTTGACGTGTCAGGATGTGTTGTCCAGGAATAACGTTGGAGTCCCCTAAAACTGGCTTTGTTTTCTATTCCTTGGCAGTCTCTTGATTTCACATAGGAAATCAATCACAATGAGCTTGGAAGAAGTGGAGACCATCCTTCAGGCAGCAGGATGAGAAGGGATACATCATCTCTGCTGCTAATGAATTTATCTTATGCAGGGGACGTAATCTGCTTTTTAAAAGCCGGGATTTCCCAATTAGTGTTCGGGAACTGGTATTATTGTAAATGGTCATTGTCTTTTAAACGCAAGCTAAATTAAGCCAGAAGCGCTAGGGGGTACTCTGTAACTCACTTTGCCAAATTTCCTCCTGGTGGACTTCCCCTTTGCAGCTGGGGGGTGTTTCCTTTGTGCGGAAGTAGGTGTCTTGCTTTTGCCTGGAGCCCTGTCTCCTCCTGCCCCCAGGATAGGTGGCTGATGGCCATGAACTGTGATACCAGGGCCTGTGCTCCCTGCCAGCTAATTCCATCTCCATCAACCATGTATCAAGGTGGTCCACCAGTTTCGTTGTTTTTTCTTAACGTTTGTTTATTTATTTTGAAAGAGTGCAGGTGTGCCTGTGCGCATGGGGGAGGGGCAGAGAGAGGGAGAGAGAGTCCCAACCAGATTTCTGGAGGGCAGGACAGAGCCCAGCACGGGACTCGGGACTCGATCCCACAAACCATGAGATCATCATCTGAGCTGAAATCAAGAGTTGGGTGCTTACCCGCCTGAGCCACCCAGGCGCCCCGGCCCACCAGCTTTGTACCTTAGCAGCACTGATGGAACTGGCTTTAAGTGAAGTTAACCTTCACAGAGATTTTACAGAACCAGTAAACTTGGAGGGTGGTTATTTGTGGTTTTCACCGGGTTGCTTTGGGAGGTGGATATGGGGAGAAGTGAAAGAATGGACATTTGTATTCCATTCCATTTATAACTGAATAAAGCATTTTACTTAGAAGGAAAAACTTTAGTGCTTAAAAGAAAAAAAAAAAGCTTTCAGTTGTTCTTCCCACCAAGCATACATTATCTGGCCCTTAACCTCAACCTTTGGCACATAGTGAGGCAAGTTAGAAGAAAATTCTTCATTTGAACTTCTGTGATGAATCAAACTAAATTGAGGCAATTTCTTCATTTATTCTATAAGCAAATATTTATGGATTGTCTGCTGTGTACACACCACATACGCACCGCCCTTTCTGCAGTGCTTCAAGCTGACAAGGGGAGATAGAATGTGCTGGCACACCGCTGTCAGGGGTGATGCCGTGCAGCTGGCCAGGCCTCCATAACTCCGGCCAGGAGTTTCGTTCCTTGAGAAAAATGCCAGCACAGTATGTTTTCCTTTACCTTGTAAATTTCCACCTCTAAACCAAATCTTTGACACTGCTGGCTCAACTACCATTATTGTGATGAAAATAAATTGACAGTTTACAGAAAAACTATTGGTGTGCAGAGTGTAAAACTTCCGTATCCAGACTGAGGGCATCCTGACTCTTCTAAATTCATTCAAGAAATGTTTCTTGAGCATCCACTCTGTTTTAGGACCTGGGAATAGAGCAGTGGACAAAATAGACAAAAATCTCTGCCCTCACAGAGCTTCTTTGCCTTTTTTTTTTTTTAATTGGGAATAGACAGACATGGAACAAATAAGGAACACAGGATACAGACTGCCAGATGGTGAGAGAGGCTGTGGAAGACTGGAAGCTGGGGAAGGGGATGTTGTGGATGGAGGTGGGCTGTCTTTATTGAGAAGCTTCTTGAATGTGGCTGCACGCAGTGCCCCTGCACACAGTGGGACACCTCCATGATCCACATGGGTCTTGGTTAGAATTGTAGTGGTGGGCGTTCTGACCCCTCTTTTCCAGGTGAGGAACCTGGGGCGCCCGGGGTGGTGAGGTTGCTGTCCTGATTCGCACAGCCTTCATTGCCTCCTCTGAAAACAGAGCCTTCCTCAGAGCCCGTGCTGTGGGCAGCCGGCCTCCCAGGGACATCCTTCCTCACCGATAGGACATCCTGGTCCTTGTCACCTGCCAGCGTCTCAGCTCTGTCCCTGCCCCACTGGAGGAGGGTCTTCTGCATTTAGGGTGCTTCGTGTTGAGGGTCCTCCACATTTAGAAACATATCTACTGTTTAGTCTTTGTGCTTTTCTTCTGTGTGTAGTGGGGAAATATGATATTGAAATGTTTATCATTCATTGGGGTGATTTATTTTTTTCCCCAAAACTAATCAATAAAGGAAGTTTTAATAGTTAGTACAGACCTGTAGAGCTGGTCAGATTTTTTAGCATAAGTCCTTCATTTTATAGGTAAAGTTTGTGGGACCCAGAGGGGTGAAGTGACTTTCTTCATTTTTTTTTAAGTTTACTTATTTATTTTGAGAGAGAGAGAGAGGGAGAGAGAGAGAGAGTGTGTGTGTGTGTGTGTGTGTGTGTGTTCGCGCATGTACACATAAGTAGGGGAGAGAGGGAGAGAGAGTCCCAAGCAGGCCCCGTGCTATCAGCACAGAGCCTGATGTGGGGCTGGATCCTACAAACCGTGAGATCATGACCTCAACCGAAATCAAGAGTTGGTTTCTCAACTAACTGACCCACCCAGATGCCTCTGAAGTGACTTTTCTAATATCACACAGCTGTTGAGTGGTATAGTGAGGGCTAAAACCTCAATGTGAGCTTTTTCTATACCGTTATCTCGTAATACAGCATATTCCTTTTTTCCCCTGAATATAGAAGTAGTAAGTGCTTTTGATGAAAATGTGGAGAGTTTAGAGAAAAAAAATTACTGATAGTCTCACATACCAGAGTTAATCAGCAGACATATATTTATTTTCAATCTTGTATGTGTGTATTACTGTGGGGATTTTCTCAATGTCATTAAAAGTTCTCAGAAAACATAGTTTATATCGGTGATTTGCCCTGTTTTGTAGGTATACTTCATTGGCCTTGGGTTGTGCATCTGGCATGATATTTCGTGTAATGACCCACACTTGCTGACTTGGCCGTCACTCAGCAAATGAGCAGACTGCAGGTGTTGACAGTGCTGATTGCCATCGGATGGCCTGTTTATTTAACTGGTGCCTGGTGCTTACATTGCTGTTGTTATCTCTACTTAAACAGAATTTGAACCTGCTAGAGTGAGGAGCTTTGTATCCCCAAACTTTGGCTCTCTAGCTTGTTTCTCTGGACCTCAGTTTCCTTATTCTGTGAATGGTTGATCTTCCCTTGGCCCCTCCTCTAAATGCTAGATAAACTCGAGAGGTCTCCCAGAAAAACCACAAACACACAAAATTTTGAATGTCATTTTAGAGGGTTCATGGACCTTTGAAGTTCAGCCTTGGGTTCCAGGCTAAGGAGCACTAGACTAGATGATGATGCATATTCCATTTCTGTGATCATTTGATTAAATCTCTGATGACCAAAAAAAAAAAAAGTTAAGGTGAGCATCAGACTTGATATGAGATTTTTTAAAGTTTATTTTGAGAGAGAGAGTGCGAGCGAGCACGCACATGAGTGTGTGGGAGGGGCAGAGAGAGAGAATGCACATGAGTGTGTGGGAGGGGCAGAGAGAGTGCACGTGAGCGTGTGGGAGGGGCAGAGAGAGACGGAGAGAGAGAATCCCAAGCAGGCTCAGCATTGTCAGCACAGAGCCCTATGTGGGGGCTCGATCCCACAAATGGTTGAGATTATGACCTGAGCCAAAATCAAGAGTCCGAAGCTTAACCGACTGAGCCACCTGGTGCCCCTATCAGATTTTTTTTTGTTTTAACTTTAACTTTTCAAAGAGGCAGGGTCTGATGCAGAAAACTTCGTTCCTCTCCCTCCTCTCCCTGCCCCCACATCTATTGCCCTTTTCATCACTATATCCCTCACCAGCGTGACTATTAGTTTGCACCCTGCCTCTGTGGCCTCCCATCCTGTTCTGTTTTGCTGCTTCTTGTGCCTTCTGTGTCCTATATTTTTGTTTCTCTCAAAAGGACAGATCATTTTCCTGATACCTTTTCTTTTCTTTGGCCAGTCAGCGGTCTGACCAGGAACAATACACTGGAAAATCTTTAGTTAGTCATTTGGTCCTTTTTGTAGTTTTTCATAATTTGTGCTTACTGTTTCACAGTTTTCCAGAACAAGAGAAAAGAGATGATTACTTTGGAGGAGAGACTGTGTGTGTGTGTGTGTGTGTGTGTAGTCTGTATGTATATATGTGCAAATGCATATACAGTTATTTAATATTTAGATGTATATTAATATATTTAAATCTACCCCAAATTATGTATATGTCTTTATATGTACATACTTTAAATATACTTTACATATACCTTAAAGGTACATATATATATTAGCCTTTAAAGTTAGTATGTTATGTTTTAAATATCTTTCTGATATGGCAAGAGCCCTTAATAGAAGACTGGGAAATTTTGTTGGGGTGATTGATAGTTTTTCCTTGTATGGGTTATTCCTTATGTGGTAATTAGCCACAGGAAAATGCAGTTTTATATTTTATATAGTTCATTGCTAAAAAATTTTTTTATTTGCACTTCTTAAAAGTTCGGTTGTACTGTTTGCAAGCATCCCTTGTTGTCTGAAAAGTGTCTAGCAAGTTTTGCAGGATAATGTTTTCTTAGGTGGGAGGAAGGAACATTTTAATTAGTAAATGGTCTGTTGGGCTTCAGTTTATTAACAGTTAAATGCTTTTGCCTTAATTTGGGCCATTAACAAATGAAAATGTTTGCATATTTTCTACAACTACTACATTTTACTTTAGAGCTACAGATAACCAGTGACACAAAACGAACATAAGCATTGAATTCAGCAAACACATTCTGAGTGGCTGCCGTACTTAAAACACTGGGGAGGCAAAGGTGGTTAAGATCTAGTTTCTGCCCTCATGAATTTATAGTCTCGCTGAAGAGTATGACACATACAAACTTAATAAAAGGTAGAGTGTGAAAAGCTCCAAAACAGAGGTAAATAAAAGTAATTCCCAGAGGGTGGGTAGAAGAAGAGCTAATCAGCCCTGGCTAGAGG
Source organism: Crocuta crocuta (assembly GCF_008692635.1). Taxonomy (NCBI): domain Eukaryota; kingdom Metazoa; phylum Chordata; class Mammalia; order Carnivora; family Hyaenidae; genus Crocuta; species Crocuta crocuta. The sequence continues at coordinate 3,116,737 of NW_027528362.1, read as the reverse complement.
GATCTAAGTGGCATTGAAACTGGGTCTTAGGGCATGCATCGGAGTCCTGGGTGAGAGGCTCTGAAGCTCTTTGCTTTTCAGAATATGGTGGAGCTTTATCTTACAGTGGGAGGGGGAAGTTGGGAGCTATACAGTCTAATGTTAGCCGTATTTATAGTAAAACATTGCCCTTGGAAATTTCCGTGAGTTTTCTGTAAAGTTCTCATGGTTTTGTGTACCCAACCTATATTTGAATACATATTAAAATCTGAGAACTGAAACTCATACACAAAAGCATTCATTCCAGCCTTCTTCTGAAGTGTTCCTACTTTCCCACAGGGTTTACTCCGTTCTGTTTAAACAGTAAAATTCTATACCTTTGATAATGTTAATCGATTTTTTTTTTTTTGGTGTTTGTTTTTCTTTTTAAGAGTTAAACCAGGTAATGTGTGAAAGAACTTGAGGTTGCTGGATAGTAGGAGCTCAGTAAATGTTGGTGGACTTATATGAGAGGTCCAGCATGTAACTTGTTCTTTGAAATGTTGCAAAGAAAACCTTGGCCACCTACTTCCCATCCTTCTAACGTGTCATTTCCTCTTGTGACTGCTCTGACCGATGTCAGTCTCATGTCCTTACACATCGGTCTCACGAACCATTTATAGAAACCACATCCTACCTAGAGGTTTAGGTTATGGACTTAAATACTGTACCATGTAACTCCCCTAGACCAGCAGACTTGTAAAGCATTGGTGGTCCTAAATGAGCAGAACAGAACCAGAGCACTTGACATTGCCCCAGAAGTTATATAACAGGAAAGCTGGCAATAGTGTCTTCATTCCTCTAAGTCCTTCTCTCATAAGTTGGGCCATTCGAAGGTGATAGATTACAAGACCATCTTGCTCTCAGAATTGCTTTCCTTTATCCAGGATTTTTTTTATTTTTATTTTTTTAATGTTTTATTTATTTCTAGGAGAGCAGGGGTGGGTCAGAGAGAGAGGGAGTCACAGACTGAAACAGGCTCCAGGCTCTGAGCTGGCAGTCAGCACAGAGCCCGACGCGGGGCTCGAACCCACGAACCGCGAGATCATGACCCAAGCGAAAGTCGGACGCTTAACCGACTAAGCCACCCAGGCGCCCCCCTTTATCCAGGATTTAAGTATAATGCTTGGAGATGGTGGTGAGAAAGCAGTGTGAACTTGGCTGCTGCATCTCTTATACACATGTTGACAACCTAGTGTATTAATTGGTCTGTTTTTATGCACATGTCTGCATGAGAAGATTAAAAATTTTTTTTCTTGCCTTACAGCTTGGTACATTTTCTCCTTTTGGTGATAGGAATAGGGAACAGATGGTGTTTGCCGTTCTGTCCTGGCTGCCTGGAAACTCAGAGCCAACTTAAAGTTTTTTCCTTGATTACAAAAGGAATATCAATTCATTGTTAAAATTTTGAGAAATACAGGAAAACTGTAGAAGGAGATGCTTGGCTCTTGCTATGAGCCCAGGGGGGTCAAGATGACTGTTAGAAGGCAGCAGTCATAATCAGCAAAGAGTAAAGAACAGTTGATTTAATTAATTTTTAAAAATGTTTGTTTATTTTTGAGAGAGAGAGAGAGCCAGTGGGGGAGGGATAGAGAGGGAGGGGCAGAGGCTCCAAAGCAGGCTCTGTGCTGACAGCAGTGAGCCTGATGTAGGGCTTGAACTCATGAACTGGGAGATCATGACCTGAGTGGAAGTCAGGTGCTCAAATGACTGAGCTACCCAGGCACCCCAAGAGCAGCTGATTAAAAATTTTTTTTAATTGAATAATTTTAATTAAAATTTAATTAATTTAATTTAATTTTTTTTTTAATTTCTAGGAGAGAGAGAGAGACAGCGTGAGCAGGGGAGGGTCAGAGAGAGAGGGAGATACAGACTCTGAAATTGGCTCCAGGCTCTGAGCTNGGGGTGGGCAGAGAGAGAGGAAGACACAGAATCTGAAGCAGGCTGCAGGCTCTGAGCTGTCAGCACAGAGCCTGATGTGGGGCTGGAACTCAAGAGCTATGAGATCATGACCTGAGCCAAAGTCGGACGCTCACTTGACTGAGCCACCCAGGTGGCCAAGAGCAACTGATTTTAAATTGGAGCACTTTTTAATGTGTTGTCGCAATATGGTTGGTGGAATTGTCATTTCAGATCACACAGCCAAAGCCCTGAATTTAAGATGAAAGCTAATTTCTTCAGCTGGAAATAACAACAGTAACAGTAGTTACCATTAAATGAAGACCTACTAGGTACCTTCTCTGTGCTATGCCATTTTTACCTTTTTACGTCTTCACTAAGTTACCTTGATGGGACTAAACCCAGATGCTGCCTTTATCTGTAATTGCTGATCAGTAGTTTTTCTATATTTTGCTTTTTAACAGTTGGCATAATTAGAACAGACAAATGGTTCATAGTATCATGGTTATGGATCTAGATTGCCCCCTGCTCACTGTATCCCCTTCTGCACACCCGGAACCCCTCTGTACATCGGTTTCTGCATCTGTAAAATGGGGATAACCATGTTACCTGCTTGGTTGTTACAAAGATTACTTAAATTATCCATGCTGGGCACTTGTAGTGTTCATACACTTGTAGTGTTCATGCAACAACCTACCTTTTAAGTTCTTATTCATTACTTACAGAATGTCAGAGTATTTCTTCCTAATGTTTATTATTTTTGAGAGAGAGAGAACACGTGTGCTCCCCTGAGTGTGGGAGGGGCAGAGAGAGGCAGGGACAGAGGATCCAAAGCAGGTTCTAGGCTCAAACCCACCAGCTGTGAGATCATGACCTGAGCTGAAGTCAGACACTCAACCCACTGAGCCACCCAGGCGCCCAGAATGTCAGTATTTTAACTAAATACACAGGGTATCATTTCTCTCAAAGTCCTGACCTGCTGGGGAATTAATGCAGCTGGTGAACTGAAGAAGATTTGTGTTGTTTACAACTTCTCAAGCCATTTCAAAAAGTTGTTCAAGTTGTTAGTTATGCTGTACCTCACTGAGGCTCAGTGGCTTCGGACTTTCTTGCCTCTTCTGATTTATAGGGCATTTCTATGTTTCGATTTAACTGCCACTTTACATCTGTGTATATGTAACTGAAGCTCTGTGTTTTGGGTTTTTGTTTTTTGCCCTCTTGTAACTTTATGAAGATAGATTTTTAAATTTATACATCATATTATTTCAGAACGTAGATTTGGCAAGTGAGAAATGGGGTAGTTAAAAAAGTTATCGTAGAGGAGCCTGGGTGGCTCAGTAGGTTGAGTGTTCAACTCTTGATTTCAGTTTGCATCTTGATACCAGGGTGGTGAGATTGTGCCCCAGTTGGGCTCTGTGCTGAGCGTGAAGCCTGCTTGGGATTCTCTCTCTCCCCCCTCCCCTCTCCCTCTGTCCCTCTTCCCTACTCACACTCTCAAAAATAAAATATAAAAAAATCTATTGTAGAAACCTAATTTTTCTAATGGACTAGTTGAACCCTTGTGACTTACTACACAATGTTCACACTCAGGATTCCCGGCGTTTGAGCGCTACAGACTGGCCTGGCCTGGCAGCCTGTGGTGGGAAGAAAGAGGTCACAGGGGCGTAGGGCACCATCTCGGCTCTAGCACTGCCGCTCTGAGCCCTTCCAGCCACAGTTACTTTGCCTGGAAAGCAGGAGCCTTGTCCCTGTATCTTATAGGATGGTTCATGCATTTCCTTGGGTAGTGTACCTTATGGCACCTGTTGCTGCTAAATGACACCAAGTTCTACTTATTATTACTACTACTTCTATTATCTGCTGTTACTAAATCCTCTGATTTCAAGGAAATAAACAGAGTAACTGGGAGAAGTTTTGCAGCATCCCAAGATGTGCAGATTAATACCAATCCCATTTTAATGCTCATTTTCCATGTAATTTTTAAATAAATTCTTTAAGACCTCTGTTTTATTTTTTTCCTAAGAGATGATTTTTTAAATGATTAAAATGTTATTCCACTAATAATGTGAAGAAATAGCAGGCTTTGGGCAAAACACATTTTGGGTGCTATCACCATTGAACCATGCTACTCCCCTGTGCTTTTGTTTAACTCTGTATTAATTATATTACTCTGTCATTTATGATGTCTCTTCACCTTGCCTTCCCAACTAGCTCTGACTTTTCTTGAAGGGAGAGACCCTGCCTTGTATTTTTACCTGACCCTCTCAGTTTCTAATCCTGGGCTCATTACCCAGGCACCTGTTGATTTAAAGTAATATTCTGTTTCATGAAAGCATTTACCATGCTAGGTAGTGTCCCATAAAACTGTTGGATGACCTCGTCTTTCTGGCATAGAATAGTAGATAAATTAAGTTCCATGTGCTGAGGTCTGTCCTGCAGGGAGAAATGCTTTCCTTACACCTGCCCCCGTGAGGTGCAGGCTATGGGAACCCCTTCCTCGTTGCCTTTCCCTGTTTTGATCATCAGCCAAGCATTTGGTGTTTAGCCGTAACATGAAGGAAAGCGTCCAGAAACGACAGGAATTTTAGAACCCCCAGACAACCTAGCTGTCTCTTCAACTCCAGGAGCTTCAGATTTGAAGCAAATCATGAAAGAGCCTAACTAACTATAACTGTGTGCAGTAAACACTGCGCCGTTTTGATTCGGCTCCATGTGGCCCACGCTGTGCGGAACCGACACAATGGGGCCGGTCTTTATCAGAGAGGCAGCACACTGTGTGTCGGACAGTTCGGGTTTGTTTTCCTCCGGGCCCGGCGTGTGGGAGCCTCCCATTTGCGAGCGGTAGTAACAGCCCCGGGGGCCGGCCCTGGGCGGCGCGCCCTCCCCGCCCCCCCGCGGCCCCGCCGGCCGGCCGCTTGCGCTCGGGGAGCCAGCTTCCTTTCCCCGCTCGGGCCAGTGGCATGCGTGTGCCTCGCACGGCCAGGGGCTCGCGGCTGGC
>NW_027528362.1:2930059-3111817 GCF_008692635.1 Crocuta crocuta | reverse complement strand
TTTCAGACTCTACTGATTTGCGCTCGCAGCCGAGAATGCAGGCGGATAAATGCAGGATGAGCTGTCGAAGCGTCAGAAAGGAGCTGGTGATTGAATCCCCTCTGCAGCGCAAGGACGCGGCTGCGGGCGAAGCGGAGGCGGAGAGCCCGCGGCCAGTGCTGGTGAGAGGGCTCGGCCGCCGCGTCTCTGCGGTCTTCTCCGCCCGCTGCTTTTCCTGGGGGTGCGCGCCCAGTGCCTTCTGGCGCTCTGGTTTTCGAACTTGCTCTGCCCGTCTCCTCGCGAACTTTCCTTCCCCTGCAGATTCACTTTGGTTCCACTTTTCTTTGGGAGGAAAGGATACGCTGACCTTTTCTGGGTGAATGTGGTCTGCAGGAGGCTGCTTTGTATCGAACAACTTTGTATTGTTCAGACGCACGTCCCACCTAGCTGCAGTGTTGCCAAACATAAACCCAGGGAGGCGCGTTGCAACCGCCCTTCCCCAGGGTTGGCGCGGAAGTCCTTTGCAAGATGAAAACATGTTTACATTATGTATTTATAAGATTGTGAGAATTAAGATGACATGGGGTTAAGGAACATAACTGTTGAAGTTGCATGTGTTCTCACTCATTTTAATAGGTCAGCCTTGAACATAGTAAGAAATAACCTAAACTTCGAGCCAATTGATAAAAAGTTTCCGTTCTGTTCTTACTGTTAGCTGAACTCTGGGCAGTCGGGATAAATTCAAAGCACTCCGGGTAGACTCTAAGGGAGGAATGTGAAAAATGGTTGTCTTGTTACCATCAGTGAGTAGGTTGTGCTTCCCTCTCGGAATTTCTTTAGTACAATAAAGGCACATAATTTTTTAAGCAAACTGCAAAAAATCACCAGCATGCACTGCAGAGGGGACAATCCAGCCTTTCTAATGATCTCTTAAAGGGATTGTTAAACTAGTACTTACTGATTTTATATAGTGATTGTTTTTTAACAAAGGTTCAATGGCTGTGATCATAAAGTGTTTAGTTAATTCACTTAATTTTCAATTAGTGTCTTTAATAATCCGAACTTGACCTTCCTTATAATGGGTTGGATTGGAATTAAATTGTTTTCTTTCGTGACATGTGAGGCTGCTTTGTATTGTTTGGCTTTGAAAATTGCACTGCTAACTATGAACTGAGAAAGTCAGTAGATATGATGAGCTTTTTCACTGCAGATTTTCACCCAAGTGATTTGGTTTTCTTCCCCCTGGTATATTGTTTAGAGATGTTGTTCATTATCGTGGATTTCTTTCTGCTGGCACAATAGTTCATTTATCTGTTGAGCGGCTTGAGCCCATTCTATGATGGATATATTTAACTGGCTAAAGCTCCTAGCTGATGTAGCTTATGATTTCTTGGAGGAAGTTGTGTGGTTTGGGTTCCCTTGTGAATATTCTTAAAAGTCTTTTGTCAGTGTTTCTCCAGATGTGTAGAAATATTTATCCAGAGGCTTAAATACACCATAGAAAGATGCTGTGTGATTTTTTTTCTTTTTTAATCACACAAGTGACTTTTAAAATATTTCCTTCTCAAGGCACCTGGCTGGCTCAGGGGAAAGAGCATGTGGCTCTTTTTTTTTTTTTTTTTTTTCCAATTTGTTTTAAATGTTTACTTAGTTTTGAGAAGGGGAGGGAGGGGTAGAGAGACAGGGAGGCACAGAATCTGAAGCAGGATCCAGGCTCTGAGCTGTCAGCACAGAGCCTGACACAGGGCTTGGACTCTTTAACTGCCAGATCATGACCTGAGCTGAAATTGGATGCTTAACTTACTGAGCCACCCAGGCGCCCCGAGCATGTGGCTCTCGATTTTGGGGGTCCTGAGTTCGAGCCCCACATTGGGCATAGAGATTACTTAAAAAATTAAAAAAAAACTTCCTTCTGTTTCTAGTGCTCAAAAAATCTGAGACTCCTGTCCCAGTTCCTTGTTTAGGTCAATCTCAACCTCAGGAAGTTACACTGGGAGTTCTTTTTTCCACTGTAGAGGTTGTGCTGGCTTCAGCTGCTCCTGGTGGGCCCAGAAGCTGCTGGCAGCATGCGGAGCTCGGGCTCTGTGCACTTGCAGAGAGAAACGAGGGAGAGGTGAAGGCCGCAGTGATACAACAAGGAACTTTTTATCTGATAGCGTTTCTCTTCTTCCACTGGGGTAAGCAAGATAAAAAGAGCTAACACTGGATATGAGAGACAAGGATATTTAAGCCTTTGCCCAGGGTGGATCTTCTTACTTGTGATTATCGCTGCTCACAGCAAATGAAAATTCAATAAACTGCTTGGAATACAGCTTATTTTCAAGATGATTTTTGTAAAGTATGCCAGCCCGGTCATGAGATCTAGCTATTGTAGTGCTGTTGCTTATTATTATGCCAGTAGCCCATGTACTTGGTGAGAACATTTCTAATATTTAAATGTAAGTAACTTACTTGATTCAAGATGTAGCATTTTGAAATCAACTTTGCCAATTTTATTTATGTACACAATCAGTCATTGGGGAAAATGTTACATAATTTAGAAGGCACAAAAGTAATTAATGCATGTAATAAGAAATATAGGGTAGAAATAGGGAAAAACAAAGTGCCTTTACCTTTACTCCAAAAGCGCCCCCAATTAATTATTTGGTGTATACACTTTCTTTTTTGTTTTATCGATTTTTTTAGTAATTTCTATACCCAACGTGGGGCTTGAACTCATGACCCTGAGATCAAGCATCACACCCTCTCCTGACTGAGCCAGCCAGGTGCCCCTGGTGTATATACTTTCAGACTTCTCCTGTGCATATAAAAATATAACTTACAGTGGTATGTGTGTTTGGAAAATGTGGTATACTATAGATTTCTGCATTAATATTCTCCCAGAACATATAGAAAAACACATTTGTCACCATCTATAGATTTATGTCATTATTAATGGCTGTATGGTACTCAGTTCTATAGCAGTATCATAATTTGATGGTTATTTGTTTCCAATTCTTTGCAATTAGTACAGTGTATGGTCATTGAAAAATGACTGGGCTGTGGATAACTAACAGTGCAGTTACTAGTAACTATAAATATGTCTTCAAGCACTTATGTAAGTCACTGTTTGTTCTGGAAAACTTCTATCAGAAGTCTCTTGCTGCTTTTCTTTGGCAATAATGTTTCTTTCTCCTCTGCGAGGGCAGAGGTCTCCCTTAGTGTAGCTGCTGCTTCGGTGCTAGGTAAAGCCAGTGCTTCTTAGAGAAGTATGTGATGGGACATTATGAAGCTTCAGAGGCTGCAAGGTTCAACTTCCAGACACCTTCGTAAGTGGGCCTTGTCGCCTCATTTGGACAGTAAGTGGGGGAGGCAGCGCATGGTGAAACTTGTCCACTCCCATGCAGGCTCACTGCCAGCCCCATTGAAAAATGACTTCGTGGGCTGTAAATGACTAACGGGGGGAACAGTCAGGACATTCTTGACGTCTGCAGGTTGGTTACCCTGCTTACGTTTGAATACCTATTTTTGCCCACCCCACCCCCCAACTCTAAATTCCTGGAACTAATTTCTTCTAATTGTTACTGCTTAGCAATTTAGAGGAACAGGATGTGGCATCAGAGTCAGAAGTGGCCAGGACATGTCATTCGTGGTGCCCTTTGGCCAGGTTACTTTCGAGAGGCATCCGAGGACTACAGCACAGGTCTTATTTGGGGACTTGGGGAGGTTGAAAGATGTGGAGATAAAGAAGAGCTGACTTTTCATGTGTTAGCCATACTCCTTAGGTATTTTTTGAAACATTTCTTTTTTTGAGATACCTTTTCTCTTTGTTATCGTTTCTGGGCTCTTCAAGTGTTAAAAACTGAGCCTGACTTCTCACTTCGGATATTCGAATGAACACAGGATTGGCTAAATGACTGCATGAGAAGCAGTGAGGACAGGAGGCCAGGCCTCTGGCTCGATGAGTAGGTGTATTGCCTGGGAAAACCTTCTTTACTATTTAGAAATAGCCAAAGGAGGGAATTAAGACACAGACCCTGAAATCTAAGAGTATGGGCCATGATTATGTCATTGTATAGATCCTATAAAACTAAGATGGCTGTAACTGAGTTAATTAAATTATGCTTATAAAGCCCTTCGGCCCTCTAGACATCTTTAGAAATAATAAATGATGTTAATTACATTGATGATACTTAATAAGTAGTATTTTTGTTTTTAAAATATTGAGTGGTGAAGGAAAGAAGTTCCCGTACACTGTCTGTAGTGAGGTATTCCCAGGTGAGAAACTGGGAATGTCCACTTACTCAGAGCTATAAGCCTTCACAAGGCTTGTTGGCTTTCCCCTTGATTTGTTTACTCCTCTCTTCATTCAACCCACATTTATAGGCCCTGAGATGTGCCAGACTTACACTTACCAACATCCTTCCTCCCACCAAGCNAGGGGGGGGGGGGGGGGAGGCTTTCACGTGGAATTTATTAGGCGCAGGGAGTGCTAATCTCACCCATCCTTTTTCACTTAGGCAGATGACACTTAAATCACCATCAGCTCTAGGAAGGACATGTCCTCGAATTTTCAGCATCCAAAGCAGGCCTACCCCCACTGTACGGAAGGCATAGGGACCCCTGACCGTTCAGGTGAACAGTTTGCATGAATGAGGTCCGCGAAGATGCACACATACTTTGTGGTGCCGTCGGTGGAAGGAATATTCGGGGAGTGCATGCTTGGAAAGGGCCGGGGTGGATTGACTAGTCTTGCAGGCATGGGAAACTCGCACAGAGAAGGTTTTACGGCTGTGTCAGTACCCATTGCAGCACAGCCACTCAGAAAGCACAGGTAATGGCTAAATACAAGACAGCCGGACTAGGTCACAGGTGGCACGTGGCATGGGTGTCCTAACAAAGCCCTCCAGAGGCTGGAGACATACTATCTCCTCACACTTCCCTCCCCACCCCTGCCCTAGCCCCCGCTTTCGTAGTTTTCTCCTCTGTAGAATGAGAAGCACACAGCAGATAATCTCAGTTCTCTTCTGGGGCTAAAGCTCCAGGTTCCAGGTTGTTAGCTTTGCTCTCAGAATAACCTGTGATGGAGTCAGGCCAAGACCCTGGAGTTTTAGTTTCAGGGTCTGCATTTAGTTTATTCAAAACCAGGTGGACGGTGAGTTTTAGGAGCTGCAAAATAGGGGCTATTGGATGGGTACCCAACGTAATGAGTGAGATGAGTGAACTGGAAAGACAGAAAAGTGGCCGCGGAATTTGGAGCTGTTAGCAGGGAGGACTATGCAGGAGATTCACAAAGGCCTGACGGGCCTACAGATGACATATCACTGTGAGTATAATTTTAGAACCAGGAAAGCTTGGAAATTACAGTTCTGAAATATCTCTGTAACACAGTATAGCTAGTCCCAAGTGTCTCCGAGAGTAACATTTTGAGGCTTTAGAAGTTTTTGGTGCTCACTTTCCAGACGACTGTGTGCCACTTACCAGTGGATCTCTGAGGGTTTTGCCAGGTTGCCTGGGAGGAGCCGGGCCCCAGTTCTGTCTTAGGATCTCCTTGCTTTGGAGAATTGTCCCTACACTAAGGGAGAAGCAGAAGTGACTGGTGAAAGAGCCCTGAACTCAGTCATGAGACCTGCGTCCCATGTTGTTTAAACCTACTTGACATTTCTACGCCAAGATTGCGTTTCTATCAGATGGAGATAGTAGTGGTGACTGCCCTCTAGACGGCTCATCTCCAAAGGTTATCGGGCCTGCCCCGGTCAGCTTACCAGGCTCGGTCTTCCCTCGCTCTGAGCCGTGCTCCAACATGCTGCCAGACTGTGCTTTCCAAAACACAGAAAAACTCCTTTCCTGACTTTCCTTTGCAGAGAAGGCAAAGCAGGGCTTATTTGATCCTTGGAGGCCCGCCCTGGACTTTCTTGCTGGCCTCCTCTTCTGCACTTTCTAAAATGCACCCTGACGGGGCTCTGTCTTCCTCGATCGAGGGCGCTTTTATACGTGGCACGCTTTACTGCTAGACCATTCCTGTGCACCCTTCGGGGCCCAACTCCCAAGCCAGCTCCTCCAAAAAGCCTTTCGAAACCATCTCCGCACATTCTCCCACAGGCCATGTGCTTCTGGGGCCCATCGTGGCCTCCTGGCAGGTTTATTTAATTATCATACAGCTTTGCTGTCCTGTAACTCAGGCTTGTATTCCAGCCTTCCGCGCTGATGGGGGTGGAGGGCTCTGGATCCCAGTGGCAACTGTGAGTGGTTTTGCTTTCTTTGTATTCCATCTCTGACATAATACCGAGCCCCCCCCCCTCTTTTTTTCTTTTTTGGCATGGTCCTGGTCATTCTTTAGAGATGGTTTAGCAAAGATTTAGCGAAGAACAGGTCGCAGAAAGGGCCCTCCAGGAGACTGGTTCTGAGGACTCTTCTTCAGGCTCCCAGCCCCCCAATCCCCTTAAAAGATTTAGCCCCCAGTATTCAAACGAGTTGAATTTCCACAAGTAAAAAGGGACACATCTAAAGGAACATGCTTGACTAAATGTGACATATTATGCCCTGAAACTCTCCTGTGCTTCTGTTATTTTTGATCTAAACAGTTAGCTAACTTTTTACGTGAGTACTTACTTGAGGACGGAAGGGCAAACTTAGGCGAACAAAGTCAAAACCCCTTTCTCTCTTCCTCTTAGCCGGCTCCCTTTTCTGTGATGAATACCACTTTTTTCTGTCAACCGTTCCTGAAACTGTAACATCACCTTCGATGGTTGTAGTACATTTGGAAAAAAACTCATCGTGTGACCTTATTACCAGCATCCAGTAAATGGACTTTATGTGGAAAAGGTAGTGGAGACCCCGTCAGATGTAGGGCAAGGAAGACACCTCTTCCTGGGGGAGAAACGTAAGAGAAACGTAAGAGTGTTCACTGTTAGCAACACTGAACGATGCAGGTTGCCTCCTTTATTAACCCAGACTAGACCTGACTGTTTTTAGTGTGTTATGGTGGTTTTTCCAAAATTTGTCTTGTTCCTCCAAGTAATGGTTTCAGAAAGTGGCTTGGCCTTTGTTTTGCCGTGAAGTTTTAAAAATTACCTGTATATTATGGGGCTCCTGGGTGGCTCAGTTGGTTAGACGTCCAACTTCAGCTCAGGTCATGATCTCATAGCTCGTGGGTTCGAACCCTGCTTCGGGCTCTGTGCTGACAGCTTGGAGCCTGGAGCCTGCTTCACATTCTGTATCTCCCTCCCTCTCTGCCCCTTCCCTGCTTATGTTCTGTTTCTATCTCTCAAAAATAAACAGTAAAAAATTTTCTAAAAAATTACCTGTATATTAAAGTTTCCTGGAGTCTTTTATAGTACTGTTTAATAGAAATACAGTATGAGCTACATATGTAATTTAAAAAATTTTTGGTAGCCAAATTAAAATGAAAAGAAATAGGTGTAATTAATAATGTAGTTATAACCCATTATTGTGGAAATATTATGTTAGCATTTGACCCTTATGGAAATGTCACGGCATCGTACATTCTTTTATTCCTTCTAAATCTTTGAAAATTTTGCCTGTAGCATTTCTGAATTCAGAATGGCCACGTGTGGCTAGAGGCTGCTGTATTGAATGGTGCGGGTCTATGGACTTCTATATTCCATAGCTTATACCCCTCAAAGCAGAAAGTTGTCATTTGAGGAGGGGAGTCATTAGGGGAGGGTACCATATTTATGAATCTGTAGAGCAAAAATGCACGATTTTAAGTGTAAAGTTGGGCTTTCCTTATAAAGATAATCCTTGAAACATTAATTGGTAAAGTATATTAAATACCACCTGATGACATTAATATTTGTCCCAGCACTCAAACCTGCTTCTTCACGAAGATTTAGTATTTTGCAGTGTGATTTTTTTTAATATTCTTGAGTCTGAAAATGAGTCTCTTTCCTTACTGTAAAGGACTCTTTCTCTGCCTTGTATCTCTCCCTTGCTGAGATCATGGAGCCTGGGTGGTTCGATGCGGCTTATGTTTCTAGGTGTCTGAGATGGGCAGAGAGCCCCAGGCGTGTGCCTCCCTGGAGGCACCCCAGGGCAGAGCGGTGCTGTGCAGAGCTCGTACAAAGGGAAGTGGAGACACCAGGGAGGTATTTCCTGTTCTAGAACTCTGACATTCCATCGTGCTTATTGCAGGTGGGTCACGGGAAGGGTCCTGGGCTTGGGGCCAGAAGATCCAAGGGTCACCATCTGTGTGACCTTCACTAGTTTATGTAACCCCTCTGGGCTTCAGTTTCCTCATCTGTGAAATGGCGATGATACATCCAATTTGGGAGGAGGTTTCGTGAAATAAAGACGTACATTATGTCTCAGGCACTGAAATCCTCTTGTGTACGAATGACACAACTTTGTAAGATTCTCAGTGACCACCATTTAGTTCCTGCTCCGAACAGCTACTATGTATTGAAACTCTTTAGCAACTCTGTGATGATGGTAGAGAACTTGATATTTTTCCCATTTTCCATTGGAGATAATGGAGATTGAGTAACTTGCCCCAAGGCCACATAGCCAGTAAGCAGTGGGGCTAGGATTTCTTGAAAATACTTTTTTGTTTGATGTTCATTTATTTTGAGAGAGAGAGAATGTGTGCGTGCGCACGTGCACATGTGCACAAGCGGGGAGAGGCAGAGAGAGGGAGGGAGGGAGGGAGAGAATCCAAAGGAGGCCCCAATCTGTCAGCCCACAGCCCAACATGGGGCTTGATCTTATGAACCATTAGATCATGACCTGAGCTGAAATCACAAGTCAGGCACTTAACACACTGAGCCACCCAGGTGCCTTGAAAATACTTTTTAATATGAAATTCTCAAACATACACAAAAGTGAACTAGTAGAGGGTTTTGTCAAACTTGGATGCATATCAGAATCACCTGGAGGCTTTGTTAAAACCCAGATTGCTGGGCTCTACCCCCCAAATTTCTGGTTCAGGAGGGTTGGGGTAAATTTGCATTTTTTTTTATTTAAAAAATTTTTTTAATGTTTTATTTATTTTTAGGAGAGAGAGAGAGACAGCGTGAGCAGGGGAGGGTCAGAGAGAGAGGGAGTCACAGACTGAAACAGGCTCCAGGCTCTGAGCTGGCAGTCAGCACAGAGCCCGACGCGGGGCTCGAACCCACGAACCGCGAGATCATGACCTAAGCGAAAGTCGGATGCTTAACCGACTAAGCCACCCAGGCGCCCCTAAATGAGTTCCAGATATTGCCAAAACTGCTGGTCTGGGACTCACCTTGAGAACCATTGAACTGCTGGAATGAACGCCCATCCGCCTCGCACCGCCTCCACTGATGGATTTTAATCCTCACTCCTCACACCTGCCTCTAGCTGGTCTCTGAACAGCCTTGCTGGTGATGAGGTCCACAGAAACTCTCTGAGAACCAAACACGGGTTATGAACATTCCATGCCCTGCTCCTAGTATCCTCAAATAAGTAGCTTAAAGTTGTTTTGAAACTTGACTGTATGGGGCCTTTAGAGCCTTTTAGCTTACCTACTTGACCTCTTCATTTCAGAGTTCCAAAAACAGCTTTTAGTGACACAGCAAGTATTAAGAATTTCAAGCAAAATGCTAGAAAGGAAAAAAACTGTTGGCTGGAAAAGATGCTATAGTTCAGGTTTCAGACAGAATTATTTATACAGTTACACGGCGCCTCTTTTTCTTTTCTGCTTTCATTACTGCTTTTAACTTGTGCAAAAAAGGCAGGCAGAATTGGCGGCTGAGACGGATGTGTGTGTGAGAGACACATGGTGAACCGCCCCCAAGGCTATCAGTCTCCCTCCTCTCTACACTCTTCTCTGCCTCTCTGAGCCCATGCCCTGCATCAGGGTAAAGGACTCTCTACGTACTGTCTTTGCAAGGACGAGATCCCAGGTGCCACTTAGCTCCTCTCTTGGGTGTGTGGTGGGCACTGGGCACGGCAGCATCCCTGCCATCCCTGTCTGGCTCATCCTTCATTAGTATTCTCCAGACACCCCTGCTGAGCACAGCTGACGGAGTGCAAGCAGCTCTGTGGGTCTTCATTAATTGCTATTATCTTTATTACCTTCATTTGCATCATTATGTTTCTCCTACCCCATTTTCTAGATGTTACTGATTTGACAGCTTTCACAGAGTCTTTTCATTCTGTTTATTTTAGTAATAGGATAATAATTTTTGGAAAACCACAGTTATTTATAAACCTGACAAATACAAAAGCCAGCTCTTTTCCTTCCATCTCACTGATGTTGAGTGTCCAAGTTTTGCTAATGCCGACAGGCCTAATTAAATGAAATCTTCATTCAGTGACAGCATTTCTCGGTTTGAGTGCCCTTTTCTTCGTGCCATATAAAAAGGGAACTCAGCATCTTATCAGTGTTTATAATATAAAAAAACCCGTATTCACAAGTGTGTCATTCTTGCTGTAAGTCTGCTCTGAGGATGACACCACACTTCAGCGTGAGAAATATATTTAGATGTCTACGACTTTGGTGTCCGTGATGCTTCTTCTAAACATTTGTCAGTTAATTAACTGTGTGGGGATGCTCAGGTTCAAGCTTGCTTCTCAGTCCAGGCTTAGATAAGGTCCTGTTTCTCCTCTAGTTTTTTTTATATCATGTGCTTGTGCATGTTGTTAGCGAAAGCACAAAACAGAAGGTGGAGGCTGTGGGGAAGAGCATGGACCAGGGGTCGGGAGACCTGGGATCTGGACCCAGCCTCGCCAGCAGCTCCCCCTGGGCCCCAGGACAATCATAGAACCCCCACACTTCCGCGTCTCCCTACCTGTGAGGCTAGAGGGCTAGTCCAGTTATTCTCAGGTCCTGATGTTGACACATTGTGGTTCTGTTACCGAATTTAACAGAACAAGCCCGTGCTTCTAAACCGCTCCTGCCCGTTTTAAACAAGCCCGTGCTTCTAAACCGCTGCTGAGACCACTGTTCTGCACACACACTGATGAACAATCTGGAGAAGAACACGGATTACTGAGGGGGAGTGTGATCGTATTTGGATTGTCTTGATCACCTCCAAGTTTGAACGTCCTGGTTTGAGGGAAGGAAGAGCATGTCTATGACAACGCCATTTCCAGGGCCGGAGGGTGGTGTGGGACCTAGTTCTGTGCCCGCTCAGCCCCCTTCCTGGTGCGCCAGTTTCCTTCCTCAGGGCCCTTCCCCGTGTGGCCCGCCTGCCACTGTGGCCTCCTCTTCCAATGCAGGCTGGGGTCCAGCGGTGGCTCAGAGACGTGTGGGCACCCCAGGCGAGCCAGTCGCTCGTTCTGCCTCAAACAGACGCTGTACAAATTGTGTACTATTTTAGGTGTGAGATTGAGGGCGGCTTGAGACAGAGGTGGGGGGTGAGGCGGACTGCTGCGCAGGGCCGGTCCGCTCCGACTCCAGCGTTGCCTGCCTCTTCAGAGAAACCGGGCTTCTACAGACCCGCATCCCGGGTTTCTCAGGGACGTCCGTCGCAGAGTCCCAGTGCTCGCCTCCGGGGGCCTGATTCGTGTGCTCTGGGCAGCCACACACAGTACCCTTTCAGAAAGGAGTTCTCATAAATGCAGGATTTCCAGTGATGCTGCAGCACCCTAGGGACTGGGCCCCCAGGCCCTCGACCTGCCACCCAGGCCCCTTTGCGCAGCTCTGCCCCAGAACTCTGCTCTTCTGGACCTCACCGTGCTCAGAGGAGGACTTATCCTGAAGCTAAGGGCGTTTCAGTTTCAAGATCCCTTCCAAGGCCCTGCCTCCTGCAACTTTACATTCATCATTTTGTATTTTTTTAAGCCCCTTTCTCCAAATATACAAATTTCAGGCCCCACAAAATGTGGTCCCATTCGGGAGCATTGGTGTCTCCATTTTCTCTGCAAGGAACCCCCAATCCACAGTGAATCCTGGCTGCCTCGTTCCTCTCTTGATTTGGCTCTAATAACCTCCTTTGAGGAGCACCCTCCATTGTCAGGTTCCTCACTCAACCAACACGTGTCTATTGGGCGCCTCCCCCACGCCAGGTCCTCTTCTAGGCATAAGGGAGAAGGTAAATAAAATGGAAATCTTTGCCTCTGTGGAGCTTATACTGTAACCGGGCGGGGGGTGGGGGGGGTTCATTCTAGGGAGTCAGACGCCATTCTTGGGTTCCCATTGCCGTCAGTCATTCTGCTCTCATTGTTCACACGCCTGTCTCTCCTCTCGATTGTGAGCTCTCTGGGGTGGCGGGCTGTGTCCCCGCCATCCTGGTGTCCTGAGACCCTGCCGCAGTGCATGTGGACAGGCTCAGTAAAAGCCTGTGGAGAGAAGGAACACATAACCACTAATAACATTTGCGTGTGAGGAAGGGAGGCCGCCGCCAGTGTCCTGTGCCCACCCTAATAATAGGAAAACGAGGATCCTTCCTTCATATTTAACCACTTGGTGCAGTTCCTGGTGGGAGTACGCATGTAGTGAGAGTCATGTACAGGACAGGAGCACAAGACATCTCGCTGGGCCACACCGATTAACTCTGGCTTTAGAAGCCCCTTCCATCTGACTGTAAGCTGCATCCCCCCCTCCCCCCCGCAACAGTGCTGGGACCTGTTGGTGATGTTGAGAAGTCCACCGTTTTGAAAATGGACTAGGTTAGGTGAAGAATTTTTATCTTGACCGGTCAAGCAGCTTTTATAGCCATGCAGATAAATCAAGGAAGTTTTAAATTCTTTATAAGCAGAAACAATGAATTTCTCGTTTCTTAAAATAGAACGCTCCAAGAGTTGCCGTTTCCTTAGTTTGCTATTTCGAGGAGTGGTATTCAGGGTTTCAGCCTGTGTTAACATTTAATTACCAGAGACACAAAGTCAAGAAATGACTAGAAAGTTTGCAGGAAGCTATCATGGCAGAGACAAAAGCAATGAAATCAGTGAGCCTTCCTGCTTAGCTCTTCCCATCGTTTTTAAGGCTTCATACATGCTTGGCCAAAACTGAACTCATTTGCAAGCCCATGCTCTCCAGTTAATGCTGGATTCCAGAGGAGTCTCATTTTCCTGGCACTGGGAAGATTCCCTAGCTTCTGTTTGCCCGGGGTTCTGGAATCTCAATTTGCATGGATGTTGGACAGCCCGGCCCATGGCAACAAATGCTGGAGGAGGAAGGAGTGAGGTGGGCGAGCCTTGAAGGGGAGGTCTGTGGGGAGGGCAATGTGGATCATGCCTTTTGGCACCTGTGACAGCCACATGATCACTGGGGGGGTTCACCATGCTGCCCCGGCTTCAACCAGTGGATAGGGACTTGGCATCAGGGGCTCACCTATGCCCATGTTGTTCCTTAAGGTACAGCCCACTCTTCCCACCGTCCTGATCACGTGGCCTTGACCTCAGGCCCTGTCTGCTGATCTCCCACAAGGAAGCCAAGATATGTGGGGAGATAGTTGGCAAGGAAGCCACGATTTTGATTCACTGTTATGAAAATGCCTGTGGGCCCTGGGCCTCCCAGACTCCCCGGTAGGGTCAGCCTCCATTTTTCTCCCCCAAAGTGCTGCATAACTGCCTGCCCGTCTCACCTCCTCTGGGACCTGCAGTCCCACTGTTCTTGTGGGGCTGCCCTGGTGGCAGGGTGTCTGAAGTGCCCCTGTATACACCCTGCCCCCCCCACCCCCCGCAACTGTTGTTCTTCTTCTGGGGCCTGCCTGACACAGACTTCATCAATACTCAGTTCAGTTTTTAATGCAAGCATCTATTTATGTTTATTTTGGGCACAGTCCCTGAATTCCAGTGTCATCTCTATTATTATACAGTTTCCTCTGTTTGGCCTTTTGTTTCTCTTTCTCTGTGAATGTCTCTGCCATTGTTGTCTGTTTTATTTCATACGTTCTTGGAGAGGACAGGAAAGTTTTTGTAAGCAGAATATACGTACAGCATTCACCACTCCCCTCCCCCACCCCCGGATTTTTTTTTTTTAATCACTGTCATGCAAGCAACACAGTTACTAATAAGGATGATGATGATAATGGCAGTACTAACAACAGCTACATTTATCATGTACTTACAGTTTGCCAGGCTCCTTCAAGCATTTCCCATGCGTGCACTCAATGGAGCCCGATAATGGCCCCACACGACTGCACAGCTTAGCTTTCTAACCACTGTGCTGTACTGTCTTCGATTTGATTCACATCTGAGTCCTATCTTCAGCTCTAGCAGAGCAGACCCAAGTTCTGTGAGACCCAAGCCTAGAATATGGGGGGCCTTGGAGCACCTGGGTGGCCCAGTCAGTTGAGCATCTGACTCTTGGTTTTGGCTCAGGTCATGATCTCATGGTTCATGGTTTCAAGCCCCGCATCAGGCTCTGTGCTGACAGTGTGGAGCCTGCTTGGAATTTCTCTCTCCCTCTTTCTGCCCCTCTCTGGCTTGCTCGCTCACCCCTCCCTCAAATAAATAAATAAACATTAAAAATTTTTAAAAAAAAGAATATGGGGGCTTTGTCTAAACAAAGAATTCTAAATTAAAATACAAAATGAGGCCTGGAAATTAATATTTATTTAGAATTTGAAAAGAAATCACAGATGACAAATTTCAAAAAGCTAACTTAGATGATAGACACGAGAAATGCAGGAGAACAACACATTTTTATCAATGAATCTCCTCAATAATACTTTCTTCTCTACATTTTTTGATTTCATACTGTTATCACCTCTTCATATGTTCATGGCTTGGTTTTTATCACTCTGTATTGCACGGTAGATCATTTAGTCTTTCCTATAGCATTAGTCAACATTTATATTTTACTGATCATAGTTTAGGAACGTTTCCTCTAGCTTTACAACATTTGGCAATGTCACATAAATTTTTAGGATTGAATAAAGACCCCTCTGGTTTCTTTCATATATGAGCTGAATAATTTGGGGACATTCTTGACGACTAACCTCAGATTGTCTCCCAAGTAGTTCTGGGGCCAAACTCCTGGAGGTATAGCTATATTGCAGCGTGGCCCCTCCTGCTGCGCCTGTGTGTCGTGAGTCAGGACATTGGGTGGACCCATGTCCTTCCTGTGGGTCTTCCTAGTAAGTCAAGATGCCCAGCGACAACTGAACTCTATACAGCCACCGGGCCTGAAGAGGGGTCGGTGTAAGCGAAGGGCGCTAAGCTTTGTTCACGCGAAATCTGTGTGGCTCTGGGTCCTGGGCTAGATGCTAAGGGAGAAGGAGCCAGCCCTGTCCTGACGCACTATTAGTCAAGGAGGTAAACTGTTGAACCGCACTCTAGGTCTGCTACTGACCGGGCATGCCGCTGTCTGAGCAGGGCAAGGCTGCCTTTGATGGGTGAGGGAGGTGTGCTTCAGGTCCAGAGCCAAGTACAGAGTGTCCTGGGGCAAGAGCTACTCTGCTTTCCGTCCTTTGGAGAATTTGCCTAGGTGAGGTTTGTTTTTTTAGAGGAAGGATTCTGCTAAAATAGAACATTTGTCAGCCACAGCGGGCAGGGTTGTAGGCCTGTGACAGGTGCAGAGGTGTGAGCGAGTGACAGGATCAGGCTTGTGTCAGAAGCAGAGCCGCAGTCGCGTCTGTCCTGGGCCTGGGGGTTAGAGACCCGGCCGCACCCCGCACAGCTGCCTCCATAGGAGAGCTGCGTTGTCGGTTAAGGAGTTCAGATCTTTGCCCCATCCATGACCGTTGGTTGATTTGGGTAATTCTGGGCCCAGAATCTTGCTTTTTGACAGTAGAAAATCAGCAACTTGGCTCTTGCCGCTGTGTTACTGGGGAGAGGCTTAAACTTAAAGTGTGTTGACGGCTTTGAAGCCAAGGCCATGTGCCAGGTCTCCGTGAAGCCTCTTTCTGCTAAACCCGGAGTGGGGCAGTGGCAGTCTGGTAATTAGCTAATTTCATTTTGCTGTTATTGTGACATTCCTGTGACCAGTGCTGTTGCGGCCGGCAGTTTCCTACCCTTGTGGGCTGTCCCCCCACTCATGTGACCACTTGGAAAAGCTTAGTGGAGCTAAAGAACAGTGAACAGCTGTAAGCAGTGAATCATCATTTTAAAGAAAAGTAGAAAATAGTCAATTATGCTCTGAGTAGACACAGAGGTGTGACTTCCCACGGGCCCACTGCAAGGCACCAGTACTCTCTCTTCTGTCTTTTCTGGTTGTTTCTTCTCCTTCTCCTCCTTCTCCTTTAGTTTCTCCACTTCTCTGTCTCCTGCCTACCTCACCCCTGGTGTCCATCCCTTTTTGTCTCCTCCTCCCCCCGACCCCCTCTTTGTCTCTTTCCCTGTTCCCTCACCATTCTCCATGCTCACCGTTTCTCCTCCTGAGGACCTTGTAGAAGGCAGGCCTGGTGCCATTTATTTGCATTTGAAGCAAGAGCTTTTGCCTCGTTCTGAGATAGCACACGAGTCACTCTCAGTTGACCCCTTTTCCTTGCGGTCAGTGGTTCTGTCCCGGAAAGCACTCCCTGCAGCTGCTGAAGGCTGCTGCCTCTTTGGGCCTCCAGGAGTTGTTTTCGTGAACTGTCTATGGGTCTGTGTGTTTCTCATCTTCACAGCCCTTGAGACCAAAGAAGACGTGTCATTCCTCCACGACATTTCCCTTATCGTTGAAATCAACCCCGTGGGCTTTCCTGTTACATGTATCATCATTCTTTAAGAGAAGCATTGGCTCAGAAACTCTCCACATGTCTACTGTGGTTGAGCATTGGTGGGTGCAGACCACTGATTGGGCAGCCTCAGTGTGACAGAGGCCGTGTTGTAATCCAGTCTGAGAGTTACCTGGCACGTGGCCAGCAATTAGCTCAATTTGCGATCCTCAGTCTGCAACCTAAGTAAAATGAAATAATATTTCCATGCCTACCTTAGAGTGGCCCTAAAATATGTTAAAAAATAAACTAAGGTGTATTGGGGCACCCAGGTGGCTCAGTTGGTTAAGTGTCCAACTTCAGCTCAGGCCATGATCTCGTCATCTGTGGATTTGAGCCCCACATCAACAAATGGTAGACTTTATTGTCAATTATGGGAAGAGCTCACTGTATCAGTCAGGGTTCATTCAGGAGAAAGTAACCACACTGCACAGGACAAGTTGAATATAAAGAATTATTAACCATAATGGGAGATTACCTACTAAGAGGTAGAGAGAACGCTAAAGAATATAGGGGACAGTCACTACATCTAGCAGGCAGGGAGTTCGGGTATCTAAAAAAGGAAGAAACCTGGGGCGTCTGGGTGGCTCAGCCAGTTAAGTGTCCAACTTCAGCTCAGGTCATGATCTCACAGTTTGTGAGTTCGAGCCCCGCATCAGGCTCTGTGCTGACAGCTCGGAGTCTGATGCCTGCTTCAGATTCTGTGTCTCCCTCTCTCTCTCTGCCTGTTGCCTACTCACACTCTGTTTATCTCTCAAAACTGAATAAACATTAAAAAAGAAAAAAAGATACATAAACCGAGGTTTATTAAACATCTGTAGAGTTTGGGCAAAAATCATTTTGAATTGGGCGACACCAAACCCAAAGTTGTCAGGAATTGTTAGGAGCTTGGAAAGAAGTTTGTAGAGAGAGTGCGGAAGCAAAGAGAGGAAATTGTTTGATTGGTTATAGCCTATAGTTGGCCGCTCTGATTGGTCGTCTGTAGCACTTGGTTTTGCAACCTTGAGGCATTCATGGGCTTAGAATGTCAGGTTCTACACCAGGGTGGTACAGCTACCTCAGTCACAGGGCCACCTTGTTTAATTAATTTCACAGTGGATTAAATGTGATCGTCCAGGTGCAAAGACCTTCCGGGTTACACAGTGGCACACAAAAACAAGGTAATGTAACATCCGTAGCATTACACAGAGTCAGTACATACTTCCAGGGGACGCTCAGAGGAACACCGTTCTCCACCCGATTAACAAAAGCATATCATAAGCAGGCAAAACTGACCTCTGAACGTTTTTATGGCTTCCATTTATTAAACCTTTTAAACAGTCTAAGGTTAGCCAAATTGGTGAGAAATAATCATTAAATACGTTTAAGAATATGTAAACCTATTGTGTGTATCAGCCCAGAGATAGGCAACATTATCAGTTAGTTAAAAACAGAAAATTAATACAAAAATTATTAAATTGGGGAAAGAGGACTGACTGCTAAGGGGTAAAGGTAACTCTAACGTGTACAGCAGCAAATGATGGTTCTTGGGCCAGATCTGGCTGTTGCCTGTTTCTTGGTAGTTTTAACTTCGCTACCCCCATGTGTTTAGTTATTGTCTGTGGCTGCTTTTTGCACTACAGTATCAGAGTTTAGTTGTTGTTAGGAAACCCTAAAGCTGACAAAGCCTAAAGTATTTACCCTCTGGCTCTTTACAGAAAAAGTTTGCCAGCCCCTGCTCTAAGAATATAAGAATAGTCTACCTAGGCAGCTCTGCTGTGGGAGCAAGATAGAAACCTCCGAAACATCACAGGCTAAGAAAAACCCCTTTCTCAGCAGGTCTCTCCAGCAGCCTCTCTGACAAGGGCTCACATTGTGGCAGTTTTCTGACGTGCACACAGACCTTGCCTCGTGGCCTGGAGGGAGTGTGCTTCTGGCCCATGTTGGAAAGGGTGGGAAGGGAACATACCCACTTGTGCCTTTGGAGGGGTCTCAGGCTGGTAGAGGGGACCAGGTCACCCGCTCTGAGCATATCGGGTCATGTTCAAGTGCTGGACACCATGTGGAGCAGGGGAGAATGCAGTCTTTCCCATCCTGCACTGTCTCTCCATTGGACCTCTTTGTAATAGAGGTATAGCTGTCAGGATCCAGAACTCTAGTCACTGTATGAAGCTATGAGCATATTTTTTTTTTATGTTTATTCATTTTTGAGAGAGAGAGAGAGAGAGAGCATGAGCAAGGCAGAGAGGGGGACAGAAGATCCCAAGTGGGCTCCGAGCTGACAGCAGCAAACCCGACGTGGGGCTTGAACTCACAACAAACTGTATGACCTGAGCCAGAGTTAAGAGTTGTATGCTTAACCTATTGAGCCACCCAGGTGCCCTGAGGATCTTTGGATTTTATTTGGAATATTGCCCTGGTTCCCAAGGAAAATGTTATTAATTGCGACATCTATCCATTCTGCCAACAGGTACTTACAAACTGATTGCTTTGTACGGTGTAACAGACTAAAAATAAAGGAGCACATTATTTAAACTGAATTAAAAATGTTCCAGTGGGGTGCCTGGGTGGCTCAGTAGGTTAAGTGTCTGACTCTTGATTTTGGCTCAGGTCATGATCTCATTCATGGTTCATGGGATCATGCCCTATGTTGGGCTCTGCGCTGACAGCTTGGAGCCTGCTTGGGTCTCTCTCTCCCTCTCTCTCAACCCCTCCCCTGCTTACCTGTGTACACTTTTAAATGTTTAAACAAACATTTAAAAAAATATTTTGCAGAGTATTATTTTCTGTGGTAGTTCTTTCTTTAAAAATACTTTGTGTCAATCTCTCTTTTTTGAACCATTTTTTGAATGTAGAAACAGTTTGACATTATAAACATCCTATAAGGAGACATTATCTATACTTCCATTATGATGGCTTTAATTTTTGTGATTTTTTTTTTTTTTTGGTCTCTGCCCATAAATGTATATTTTGTTAAATTATAATAACTGTGCCCTTGTTTGGTCATTGCATTTTTTCTTAACATGTCAGAACATCTTTGTAGCATCCACTTGAATCCAGTAATTGAGGTTAAATATGAACATTTATACGTATGTTACATAGAGCAAACCAACTGCCTCTTTAAACAACTCTAGAATCTCAGTGGCTTAACACAGTAGGTGCTTTAGTTCTTGCTCACAGGGTGTTTCAGCACCTGTTTTAAGCAAGCAGCCTTCTGCTGGGTGATGCAAGATCCAGATTCTTTCTATCTTGGGGCTTTATCCTGTCCTAAGGCCTCCTGAGTCTTGTGCTGGACCCGATGGATTCTGATGGCAGAAGGGAGAAGGGAGGGAGGGCTATCTCAGTCACTTAGCGCAGCTGGCGGATATAACAGAGTGGGTGGCTTCAACAGCATATTTATTTCTCACAGTTCTAGAGGCTGGGAAGTCTACAATCAAGGCACAAGCAGACTTGGTGTCTGGAGAGACACCAACTTCTTGGTTCCTAGATCACCTTCCCCTCACTGTGTCCTCACATGGCAGAAGGGAGCTCCCTGGGGTATCTTAGAAGATTTTTAATTGAAATTCATGAGGCCTCTATCGTCATGACTTAATTGCCTTCGAAAGGTCCCACTTCCTAAAACCATCAGATTGGGGATTGGGTTTCAACATATGAATTTTGGAAGGACACAACATTCAGTCTCTAGCAGAGAGCTTTTATGGTCCAGGCTTAGCCACATCCCTTCCCCTCACATGCCACTGACCGGAAGACACAGGGCCATACCTAAGCACCAGGAGACCTGGAAATGTAGTCCAACCGTACCCAGAAGGACAGGAGAACATACAGCAGCCTCAGTGTTGAGATTATGGAGTCAAATGATTTTTATTAGTAGTTAAAAAAAAGTAATGTTAAAGTAACTCTTGCTGTAATGGACTCCGTTACTTCTGAGAACATTGGGTGTGCGCATGCATGCATGTGTGTGCATGCCTGCTTTATCACTTCCCAGACTGTGAGGTAGTTGAATATGTGTCTTTATACCAGACCTAACCCAGTTGGTAGTGCCTTCCATGTGGGAGGTGATCAGTGAATACCATGGCAACGACTGGCTGTAGAGATTTTTACTGAAAAGGCTAACTTTGGAAGTGGTCAGAAAAGGCATATTCTCTCATTTCTTTGCCCCCTTGCTTATTGCCTCTTTGTTCTGCTCAGTGCATGGTATGGATGCTCATCCCCTCCCCTCTGAGGTGGTGCCCACGGGCCCTGGTTTAAGTGATACGGTCCTCTCGCCCTACTTGGTTTGGGTCCAGCTCACGCCTTTATATGTTTAGGTATTGGATAATAAGTGTATAGATATTTCAGGAGACAGGGATATTTGGATCCTCTGAGGAAAGTTCCATAGAACCTTATGTGAAATAGTGAGCCTTGTGGGTGCTTTAAGCCTGGGCCAAGAAGGATGCTACTACGGACATCCGGCCTTCACCACAGACCATGGCTGGACCCCTACCAGGGCAATTCTGGGGGAGCCTAAGGCTTGGAGAGGGACTGACCTACGCAGGGGTGACCCAGGACACGACTGGAAGTTCCAGCAGACCTCACAGCCTTCTCTGTGCTTCAGTAACTAAATAAGCACAACTGTAGCTAGAAAACCAGGAAGTGTCTTCTGTTCTTTTGAATATAACTTTTATCTCTCATTTCTGATTCTTCCTTGTAGCAAAATGAATGTTGAAGCAGGGTTGCAAAGTGCAAAAACATATAAAAAGTTCTTTAATTCCAAGAAATTGCATTTATCAATAAGAATGTTTCAGTGGCTTATGTTTTCATCTTGCAGGCAAAGCCAAAGCTGATCGAACCACTGGACTATGAAAATGTCATCGTCCAAAAGAAGACACAGATCCTGAACGATGGTTTGAGGGAAATGCTGCTCTTCCCTTATGATGACTTCCAGGTAGGGAACTCTCAGATAGAGTCATGTGGTCCATCTTCTCAAACAGCTCTTTCTTAACTACTGATTTATTGTTTGCTCATTTAATTTAGGATTTGTAAACGATGAAGATATTATCTAAGAGAGAAAAGTTATGTCATTCTATTTTTCCAGGCATTCCTTTATGGGTTGATTTCTTTAAAATGGTACTATTTTTGCATATGTATACACAGATATGAATATATATTATGTATATTCCCATATGCATACAGCATATGTAAAAATACGTGTGTGTGTGTGTGTGAGAGAGAGAGAGAGAGAGATTGTGTGTTATATTTGACATACAGGTGCTATACTCTGGGCTGATTTAATGGACACAAATGCCTCCTGTGTCTTACGAGCTTTGTTTGAAGAGAGATTTAAAGTTTTTGCCAGGTGCCTTAGCCCTTAAGGAGGAGATTTGCTGGGGGGAAGTAGAGGATTTTGTCATGTGTTTTTATTTATTTATTTAAAAAATTTTTAAATGTTTTTATTTATTTTTGGAGGGGAGAGAGACAGAGCATGAGGGTGGGAAGGGCAGCGAGAGAATGAGACACAGAATCCGAAATGGGCTCCAGGCTCTGAGCTGTCAGCACAGAGCCTGACGCGAGGCTCAAACTCAAAAAGCATGAGATCATGACCTGAACTGAAGTCAGACACTTAACTGACTGAGCCACCCAGGCGCCCCTGTCATGCGTCCTTTCAGAGTGGCACTTGGTGAAATGGCCGTGAGGGTGCCCTGAACTGTGTGTGGGCTCCCAGAGGGGGCCTGAGGGTAGCCAGGAAGGTCCTGACGCCTACCTCCCTCGTGGGGTACAGCTCTTGGATGCCAGCAGCTGCCAGCAGAGGACCTGGCACAGCTCCTTCTGTGAGCTGCTCTCTAGATTGTTGCCTGAGGTCTCTGAGATTGCAAGAGGCCTGTGGCTAAGGGACCCTCAGGAGTTTTGAGGAGCGAGCGAGAAAAGCACCGCAATGGTGTTAGATGCGACCTGGAGTCGCCTCAGTCTGTTTGGAGGTTCTGGTGACTTCCCTTGCTCTCCTGGGACCTCATCTTGGTATTTCCTCCTCTTCTGCCTCGATGCTTCTCTACCCAGTGCTGTTACCACCCCAGCCCTGTCTTCTGTGACTTGAGCTGCCTTATTTATTTTAAAGCTTCATTGATTCTTTGTTAATTTAAAAAGTACTATGTACTTATAAAACAAAACAGAATAGACACTGTTGAAATACAATTAAGAGACTCCCCTACCATAACCCACCACAGAGATTTCTGTGCCTATTGCGTTTAGAAACTTCCATGTTAATAACCATTGTTAAATTATATTCCTTGATGTGTTTTGTTCCACAAAACTTGAGAGACTCCAATTTATAAGAAAGGTGGGAATTCTCGCAAATGTTCATTTTTTTCTTAACTTACTAAAGATACATGTGAAGAAAACGATTATACTTTCATTCCTTCCTGAAAACCAAGGAAGGCCATGGAATTGGCATTGACCATTAGTGTGATGCAGCTGCCGGAGTGTCCTCCAGTGATGGATGGTTTCAGATCATGTCTAAAAATAGCTACTTTGAAAACCTCATTGCACGATATTTCGACAGCACAAATAAATGGAAACCTCAGAGTGATGTCTTTCGCCTCTGATCTTGGCAATAAATTTATTAGCATTTGAGAAGTTAAGTCAGATGATTACAAATTATACTTCATGTTGACATATTTTTCCTGTAGTGTGCTCTGAGGAAGCTAAAGGTTATCTCGAGTTTCTCTGAGCGTGAAGTATGTATTCTTCTTCCTCTGAGTAACCAAGTTATTCCTAGTGTTTGCAGCCTAGAAGCAACGTTGCATTTGCCGCCTGACATAAAATTATTTAAGAAGCAAACAAACCAAAGAAACAAGATACAGTTAATTTATCTTAAATACAGAGCATAAACTGAGGGTTGCTAGAGGGGAGTTGGGGGGGGTAGATGGGTGATGGGCATGAAGGAGGGCACTTGTGATGAGCCCTGCGTGTTGTATGTAAGTGATGAATCACTAACTTCTACTCCTAAAAACCAATATTACACTATATGTTAACAGACTTGGATTAAAATAAAATAAAATAAAATAAACACAGTTAATTTAGTATCATGTTTATCCCAGCGACAAGGAACTTGTATGTTCAAGCAGTTGTAGAATCAGATGATTGAAACTTTAAGAAAAACTTCTTTGTCCCTTTTGCCTGTAACTATTTCTCTGGAGATACCAGGGATAAATATTCTAGAAAAGGCAAAGAACTCACTGACATTTTACTGGCCAAGATTGAGTAAGCAAGTGTTATTTTCTGTTTGGGGAAAATTTTTTCCAAAGATTAAGGAGCTTAAATTTCAGCTTTCATCCCTATCACCGTAATTATGATGGGCTCCATTTAAATTTGGATACGATTATTTATTATCCTGGAGATTCCTATGTTCTATTTAGGTAAGACCAATTACACTGTGCTTTCTAGCTAGATTGTCTTGGTGATTTTAATAACTGTCTGCTTAGCTGACTGAGCAAAATGTCTTAGGATCTCACAGATGCCCTCTGTCTGTCCCTCTATTTTTAGATGAATAGAATAATACAAGGAATTTTCCTTGTGTTCTTAGAGGCAGAGGAAACAATTAGATCAAGAGAAAGTATTGGGTATGGATAAAAGATAGCATGGCCATGCTTGCTAGTTAAACAATATTAACTGTTAAAATCTTAGAATTTTGCGCAAAATGAGAATTTGTTAAAATGGAGGTATGGATAGTGATGAAACATACATACGTTCTAGAGCAGGACATGTGTTGATACTGGTCAGCTTCTAAGTATATCTGTGTTCTCTGAAAATGAGTCTTATGTAGAGAATATATGTATATTTTTTGTTGTTGTTGATTTTGTTGTTATTGTTGTTAAATATACTTGCTGAAGGGTGGAAGAAAAGTGTTTCTCAGAAGCAGACAAAATAACCTAAGAGACATGGAGTCCATGTGGATTTTAAAAAGAAAAAATGGCGGTTCACAGCCCTCAGCATAGTTATGACGTCAAGTTTTACCTGCCAGGGGCAGGGGCAGGAATGTGTGGCCATTACGTCCCTCACTAGCCGGCTGCACTTCTTTTTTTTCAGAATCAGCCCTGCGCTTTAGGGTCTGTTCTGTTCTGTCTCTGCCTTGGCTTCATGGTTCTCCTTGCCGCCAATGTCTTCTTTTCTTTTCCATCCTTCTAGAACCTTTTCACCCTTCAGAGGCCACTTCACATCCCATGTCCTCTGAAACTGTTCAAGTCCACAGTGATTTTTCCTCCATTTTCGTAATTCCTCTAATACTTACTGTCCACACTATATACATTTATACCTAAGTATAAATTGTCTCGGCTTTTCATTAACGGCTTCGTATGCCTTCTGTGTTCAAGTGTCACCACCTGTGCTGTGGCCCCAATGAAGGTGCAAGCACTGTGTGTGCCTCTCAGTCCTCCCCGCCGCCTTTCATCCACATGATCTCTGCAATCTGTGTTATTAAGATCAAGTACTTCTGGCTCCATTTAAAGTCAGTAGAATTATTATGGACATTGGGAGTTTTCTTTGATTAATAAAGTGAATATGAATACCACTGAGCACACGTGGAAGGGCCATGACTAGGTGTTTAAACCTTTCTGCCAGATCAGTGTGATTTGGTTTGGTAGAAGCTACTGTTCTTAAAGTTTTGTGGCTTTATCAAGTGTCCTTGGTGAGAGTCTGAGAAGTTACTTTTCCTTGGAGAAATTGTAGGTAAACTTGATAAGTTAATTAGACAGAGGTGATAACCTTTATTGTTAGGATGCTTTAGATCAAGAAACGTAAGTTGACTTTTGCTGAAGAAATGACCCGTCTCCGCATAACTCAAAGTAACACCTAGGACTGCGCCTCTTCTTGTCAGATACACAGAAGCTGAGTCGGGTCTGGCCATTGACTTCTAGTCCCGGTTCCCCATCAGCTGGAAGTCCTTTACCAGGTGATGCTGGTGGCGGGGACATTCTTAACTGAATCTGTAGCTTGCTTGAGAGCTGCTTGTACCCTGGCTTGTTACACAGCCTGCTAGTGTGTTTGCAGTTATGAAAAGTGATTGGATATGGAAAAGGTAGTAGTGAGTAAAGAAAAAAAGAATGTTGGGGTGTAGTTTATGGATGTCATTTACATTTTACGAAAGTCAGTCTTTGGTGTGTGATGTGAACTAAGAAGGGGTAGAATTTGTGTGGAAGAAATAGAAAGGGTGTATCGTATTTCACTTCCAGAGATGTCTGCAAAGGAATTGAAAGCAGAGACTTAGGCGCACTTGCACTTGCACACTAGCGTTCATGGCAGCAGTAGTCCCAGCAGCCAAACGCTGGAAACACCCCAAGCGTCCATCCATGGATGAGTGGATAAACACATGTGGTATATCCGTATAATGGAATGTTACTCAGCCTTAAGAAGGAAGAAATTCTGGGGTGCCTGGGTGGCTCAATCAGGTAAGCATCTGATCTGACTTCGGCTCACGTCATGATCTCGCCATTGGTGAGTTCGAGCCCCGCATCGGGCTCTGTGCTAACAGCTCAGAGCCTGGAGCCTGCTTCAGATTCTGCCTCTCTCTCTCTCTCTCTCTCTCTCTCTCTCTCTCTCTCTCCCTCTCCCTCCCTTTCTCCTTCCCTCCCTCACTCAAGCTCTCTCTCTCTCTCAAAAAATAAACAGTAAAAAAATTTTTAAAAAAGAAGGAAATTCTGATGTGCCACAACATGGATGAGCCTTGATTGTCAGTATGACAGTCAAATAGGACAAATATTGTATGATTCCACTTACATGAGTTACTTAGAATAGTCACATTTATAGAGACAAGAAGTCAAGTGGTGGTCGTCAGGGGCTAGGGGAATGGTTTAATAGGTACAGAGTTTCAGTTCTGCTGGATGAAAAGAGTTCTGTGGTGGATGGTAGGGGCGGCTGCACCACAGTGAAAATGTTCTTAATACTACTGAACTGGACACTTAAAAATGGTTCAAATGTTAAATTTTATGTTACAGAAAATTTATCACCATTAAAAAAAGAAACCAGCATGTGGTTGCAGGATTCATGTGCTATATGGATGTGAAATTGTTGTCATCCTTAAAGTCGTTTCAAGTCAGGGTGAGGAGTAAATTCCTCGGGAGCTCTTTCTGCTGGTATTTCATGGTTTAGTATCAACATCATATTTCCTAACCAGAGAATTTAAAAGGAAAGATGGTTAATAATTGGCCATCCTAGAAATTTTCATTTTTGGAAATGTTTAGATACAGGAGAATCCTCGAGTGTTTCTCAGCATTGTATAGAAAAATGTGGTTAATCCATTTCCCTTTAAATAACATCCTGATTTTTATTTGTCCTCTGTTTCTTTTCCTCCTCTACTTGCATGAGACTGATAATGATCTACAAACGACTGGCCTGAAAAGGAAGCCAGGCCCCATTACTTACAAAGGGCCTGGAAGTCCCTGATCTCATTTCCCATCTGCCCTTTTGAAAAGAAAAAATTCTTTCCACGGTGTTTTGTCCTCACTTTTTATTATATGCTGCCAAAAAATAATCTCAGTACTTTGTTTTGAGCTTTTTATTGAAAAATGTTCTTTTGACAAATTCCTCGAAATTTTTATCAGAAGGAATTCAGTGACCGACAATGTAACTTTCTGTGAGCATTGTGGTTTCTGGGATATAAGTTCATGTTTAGGATTGAACCCACCTGAATAAAATCTGGATAAATGATATTTCTAAATTGACATTAGGCAGACCTTCAGGAGACAGAAATTTTAATTCTAGTTCAAGTGATGACTTTTACAGAGAACAGGGACAGATCATACTTTCATTATCAAAGGTCTTCAAAGCTTATTTTTGAATGGAACCGACAAGTGGAGTTGAAGAGTATTATTTGTTTAGCTTATAATTGAAAGTTCTCCCCCTTCTGCAAAGGGCTCAGTCTCTTGAGATGCTTACGGTATAAATGTAAGACAGGACTCCTGCTTTCAAATTGCTCAAAACTTAGAAGAGATAATAACTGGATATTTGAAGTAAGAAGGAGAATGTGACTAGTATCATGAGAGAGGTGGCGTCCCATAGGAATTTATTCTAAAAGTATGAAGTTAGAGACAGCGAAACATCCAGGTGCTAAGAGTCCTTTAAGTGGTTACAAATGCAGAAATTCAGCCTGAGAGAGAAGCAGGGTTGTTCCCTTGGCTCACCCTTAGAAATGTGAGTCAGCGGCCCAAGGCCAAGGGCATGGGTATGCCTTTGTGGGTACTGGATCTTGGGGGTGCCTTCACTTACGAAGGAGGGTAGCGAGAAGTAGAGGTAGAAAGTAGGGAAAGAGCCGGAAAACTGCAGGGTCCTGGGAGGCAGCGTGAAGAGTTTGAAGAAGGCTTCAACTCTTCTTCAGACAGTCTCATGTTCCTCCTAATGAGGTGGAGAGTTGATACCTAGGACATCTTTCCCGCGAAGACAGTCTCTGGCCAGGGCTGATGAAGTGAGTAGTTGGGGTACAGGGGTTAGTGTTAAATGGTAGTAGAGAGAAGGAATGATGGTGGCTCAGAGTAATAACAAGAGGTTTTATCGGGATTGGGAAAATGAGAGAATGAGCTAAGAAGGGAAGTCCAGGAATGGGGAAGACATTGAAGATGCACAGGGATGTGCTTTGAAACAGGGCTCTGTGGAGGTCTTGGGGATGGAATTAAGGGTCTGAGGGAGAAGATGGAGAGAGAGTTCCATCTCTGAGTAGCAGGGAGAGGATTAGCTATTGAGAAATTTAGAGGTACATTGGGCTGAGGGGCCATGTCAGGCTGGTACAGAGTGGGTACAGCTCAGTGGGGGAGATGGGGCAGTAAGGAGAATTTGGAAACCTGGGGAATGAGATGAAGAGGGGGGGTGACACTAAGAGGAATGTGGTAGTAATGTGGTGGTAAGAGTCCTTGATTAGTTCTTCCACTGCGGTAACCGTGGCCACAGCTCTCATCTTTTCTTGTAGAGTCTTCTATCAAGTCTTCCACACTCCTATCCTTGCTCCCTTCCAGTTTATCCTAAGAGAATAGCAAGAGTAATTTAAAAAGTCAGCTTAGAAGGTAGGTCAGATGACATCACTCTGGTGTTCAGAGTCCTATGAAGACCTTATAATGGCCCGAAGAGCTGCTATGGTCTTGTCTATCCATGACCTCCCTGACCGTCTTCCCACCACCTGGCCTCTGTGGGGGCTCCTCCTTCACTCTGGGCCGTCCCCTGCCTTAGTGCCCTTTCTCAGGCTCCCCCTCTGCCATTGCACTCGTTACCCATATGTCTCTCACCTCCTTTGGCCAAATTGCACCTTCTTAGTGAGGTCCTCAACGACTGCCCTACTCTCCGACCCCCTTTGGCATTCCTAGTCTTCTCTGTGCTCCATTTTTTTCTCACCACATTATTTGTCCACTTCCAACATACTTATGTATCTATTCATGTGAGCTCTGTAGGGGCAGGGATCTGAGTCTCGTGCACGGATGTTTCCCAAGCACCTAGAAACACATGACACAGAGCAGGAATTCAACACTTGAGTGGAATGAATGAGTGAGAGGGAGAGAGAGAATGAGAATATATGAATCACCAACCAAGAGTGGGCTCCTTTCACCTAAGATTTTGTTGAAAACAGCCTTTTTGGGAATGGCAGTGCTCGAGAACTAAGAAGAGAAAACAGGTGGGAGTGTGGCAAGGTGGAGTGTGTGGTGGGGGGCAATCACTTCAGGGTCCCAGTGAGGCATTTGAGGTCCTAGAATGGCCTCCCATGAACTCTGACCAGATGAGGAGTCTTTAGAGGTGCAGGTTAAACTGAGAAAAGAAGGCAGTAGAGGACCTTGTGTGTGAATGGGCAGAAATGCTTGGTGTGGGGTAGTTGGAGGGATAGAAAGTGGCACGTGGAGAAGGGGCACTTTGGTGTTTGAGGCCACACAGGCGGGTGTTTGGTAGTCACCATGGATCACAGCATGGGTGACCTTGGATGGCTCATGGGTAAGGTGAATCGACATGTAACAAAGCACTAAACCATTTGATAGAAATTTGGACAGTTAAAGATTAAAAACGTTCAGCCCAACTGTTGGGGCTATTGAACTTACATGATACATAAAGTCCAATAGAAATAAGTAAGAGGCACCTGGATGGCTCAGTCGGTTAAGCATCCAATTTTGGCTCAGGTCGTGATCTCAAGGTTCATGAATTCAAGCTCTGTGTCAGCCTCTGTGTGAATTCAAGCCCTGTGTCAGGCCCCGTGCTGACAGCTCAGAGCCCAGAACCTGCTTTGGATTCTGTGTCTCCTTCTCTCTCTACCCCTTCTGTTCTTGCACTCTGTCTTTCTGTCTCGAAAATAAACAAACATTAAAAAATTAATAAGAAAAAGAAATAAGAATAAGTTATAGGTTGGGGTGCCTGTGTGGCTCAGTCAGTTAAGTGTCCTACTTCACCTCAGGTCATGATTTCACAGCTCGTGGGTTCGAGCCCTGCTTTGGGCTCTTTGCTGACAGGTTAAAGCCTGGAGCCTGCTTCAGATTCTGTGTCTCCTCTCTCTGGCCCTTCCTTGCTCATGCTCTATCTGTCTCTCTCTTAAAAATAACATTAACAATTTTTTAAAATAAGAAGTAAGTTATAGGTATAGGTCAATGGCTATTTTGAGCATTTAATCTCAAAATAAGAGCCATTGAGATGGATCTGTCGGCCCCTTATATTTTAACCTTTCTTATTGGAAATGCAACAGGAAATGAAAGTGCTTTAGGGACATTTGGTTGTTATTATTATTTCCTTGATCATCACATTTGTTCCTTGATTTGTTTAAAATCTTGCTCAGCAAAACGAACTTAAAGGAATATCAGTCTTGGAACTGTGCCAATTCCGTATTATATTGAGGAAGGTGAAAATCACTTGTGGAAAACAGCTTCTCTACCGGATTCTCCATTAGCAACCATCGAGATCTATTGAGGAATCATAATGAACTTGGATTTGTGCCATGCTCTCTAAATGAAGGTGGCAGCCTTGTAGGAGAGGAGGCCGATCTGGCTGTGATCACTGCTGTTCTCAGCGAGGTTCAGCTCATGTGACAGCGTGGTGGGCGTTCCAGTCTTCCTCTCTGGCCACAGTATCCCTCTGGTTCCCTGGGCTCTTTTACAGGCAGAACAGGCCCATTCGTCTGTCTGTGGTGGGTACATGCTGTGCTCTGTGGCATATGATGCTGGGAGACGTGATGGACGGTGTTGTCCTGTGTTATGTTGGGGGTGGGAACATTCATGCAAAACACCGGTGCTGGGTAACTCGGGAATCTCTGGTACCTGCTGCAGAGCCATTCACGTAAGGCTTGCCAGATTGTTTCTGTGTTTACACAGCATGTTATTTTCGTCATTGTTCCTCAGTACAGCCTGGCCAGGAAAATAGCTTTTGTTCACTGGGGCACACACCATATGACGTGATTTTTATTAGAAATACTGCACAGTGCTTAGGAAAGCTTCTGATCCAAATAAGGGATTGATGTTAACTACATAAATTACTAGATGAAAGATGATACACAAACACACACTCACACACATCTGCATAAATGAATCTAAGATTTCATTCTCTTACATAGAGGAAAAGATACTGGATAAATCTTGTGGTCCACCATTATGTGATACCCCATGCCAGATCATATTCCCTCCCTCCTTCCCTTCCTCAAATCTTTTTCTTTGCTTTTTTGAAAATAATGTTTAGCTCACATTTTACATAGTTCAGAGAGAATGGTGAGTGTCCCACAATTGGCAGAAATGCATAAGCACACACCAGACTTGTAAGCAATGAGGGGTAGGGGGACAGTATTATCTATGTGATTAATGTGTTTGTCCTAGGTTATTAAACACAGCTAACAGACACAGGAAGTTCTAAGCCAAGGTGATATCCTATGACCGTGTAAGCAGATGGAGATTTATTTATACTGTACCTCTAACATTCACTGAGGATCGTTCTTTACCATACTTATCTGTAACTGTAAAACTATCTTAAGGTAGCAGATCAAGGGAGTAGAAGACAAGGAGACACAATATGATTGCATACAAAACCAAAGGGTCCTTAAAGAGAAGATCTAGCTTTTGGCCTCAGAATTACCAGATGCCATTTCTCATACTATTAAATTAAAAATTGCTGTGATTCCTATAACCCAAAAGGGTCTTGCCATGTCGATTGCTTGCCCTTTTCTAGAAGGGCTGCCTGGCAGAGCCTGGACACTGCCGAGTGTGTGCTGATCAGAGCATCCAGCAGCATCCTGAGTGTGCATGCTGAACGCACATGTGAGCATGCGTGTGAACGTACATGCCAGTGTATGTGCTGAGCGTGTATGTGAACGTGCGTGAGTGTACATGCAAGTGTGTGTGCTGAGCGTGTGTGCGAGCGTGTGCATGACATCCAGAGAGGACAGACGTCCTTGACTCAGGACCTCCTCATCTGCTTAGCATTTTATCTGCAAAGCATCATCTCTGCTCCACTGTGTTTAAAATAAGCCTTTGGGTGGCATCTGAGGAGCTACAGCGCGGAGGCCTGATGCTCTGACATGACCAGAGCACCTCACTGGCAAAGGCATGGAGGGCGCTGATGGGAATCCTCCTTGTTGCATAAGTGAAACTTTAAACCCAAGTGGTGAGCGTGAGCGAGTGTGTCTTCCCGAGAGGAAAGCTCACCAATGCCTCGGAATATGTAAATAAGGGCCACATTTTAACATGAAGCATATTCACCATGCCGGGTGTTCACACAAAGTTATGGTCTTTTTAGCGACCCAAAGTGCATTCTAGAGAAGGACTTGCAGAGCCTACACAGATGGCTAGGGAACAAGAAACTGGGCTTGCTTATACCTTCTTCCTCAAGGTAACGTTACCCACTGGAACGCAAGTCAGTCAGAGGGATGGTAGGTGCTCTCCAGGCAGGACCCAAGATTTAGTCATGTGACCCAAGGTTTTAGCCCCAGGTCTTCTATTACTAATCTGAATGTTGGGGTAAGTGATAAGCCTTCTTTTTTCTTTAAAACCTTTTTTAGTTTATTTATTTATTTTGACAGAGAGCATGCGGGGAGGGAGAGAGAGAATTACAAGCAGGCTCTGCAATGTCAGTGCAGAGCCTGACGTGGGGCTTGAACCCACAAGCCATGAGATCATGATGTGAGCCAAAACCAAGTCGGATGCTTAACCGACTGAGCCACCCAGGCGCCCCCATAATAAGCCTTCTTAATACTCACTTTTCTTAATCTGTTGTTCAGAGATAACATTTGCCCTAAAATTTGGGTTCTCCTAGATATGCAAGAATCCAAAGAGATACCACCATTCGAGAAAGCTCTTTGCACACGTGGCTGGTGTGTCTCAGTTGTCAGGGAGGGAGTTGAGGGCCTAGGAAGCAGCCTCCTTCCTGTTTATGTAATATCCATTCATTTTTGAGGATGGCCATGTCCTCAGAGTCCTGTGATGTGAGGCATGCAGAGCCCCTTACCCATGGGGAAGCTGGACCTGCCACATGTCCCCCAAATAACCAGAGGCCACCCCTGGTTTTCTGGATAACCCTTCCCCCCTCCTCCATTGTCTTTTATGCATTGATGTTTAAGAGCGATGAAAAACAAGCTTCAAATACCAGAACAAACCAAACATAAACCAAACAAAATCTCTAAAAACTAAATTTAATGTATGAGTCTGGTCATGAAGGGTCCTGAACATTTCACTTGTTTAGTTACAGTTTACTGCATTTGGACAGTTATGTAATGTATAATTTTGGGGGTTTGAGAAGGTAGCAGAATTAAATTTTTATGGCTCTCAAAGGTCTACGGACACTTATAAATGTACGTGACATTTTAGGAAACAGGACATTATGTGGTGACAGAAGCTACCTGGTGTCTCACCAGTTCTGAGACAGTGTCTCCTTTGGAGCTCTGAGCGATCTTCTGATTGAATAAAACAATCCCCATTTTGAAGTCTTTGCTGCCCCTTCACTCAGGAAACGTTCACGATGTGCCAGATGTTCTGCCGGGTTGGAGAAGCAAAGATGAGCAGCATAGTCGTAGTCCGAGCGTCTCCAGGCCGGTGGGGGATGTGGGTGGTGGGAAGAGCCCCACAGCCAGGCGGATGGCCTGGCGCCTGAGGGAGTCAGAAGTCCCCATGGGCCGCAGGGCCAGAGGGGCAGGGGAGCCCTGAAAAGGCATCATAGCTGCTCGGCCACGGTCTTGGGTTCTGCTGAGGAGTTTGGACTCAATTATGGCAGCAGCGAGGAGTCATGGTGAGGATTGAAGCCGAGGCTTGGTGCTATCAGATGAGTTTTAGAGAAATGAGTGGCAGGTGTGCAGAGAACGGGTAAGAGGGACAGCGGAGGGGAGGTGGGCATAGGGGTGTGGTGCTACCCTGCGGCACATGCAAGAGCACCCTGGATCCGTGCACTGTCGTGCAGTGTCCAGCAAGGAAAGTCACTGACAGCGCATGGGACAGCACTGTTGAGTGAACAGAGACGGGCGGTGCAGGGTGGGAGCCCGGGGGGCTTGCAGGGGCCAGCCAGGAGGAGCTGTGAGGGAGAGACAGCCCTCAGGGTGGCTCAGCCCTGGTGGGGTTTTCATGGGTCCCTTGGGAGTGGTCTTTTGTTAAGTCCCTCCAGAAACCCAAATGGGGCTTCCTCTCTAGACCCTTGTCCTGTCCTATGCTTTGTCCATTTTCTTAATTATTGGTGAACGCGGCATTGCAGGTTCTCAGGAAACTGAAAATGGGCCTGTCCGATGTTAATAGAACGCTGTGGGTCAGCGCCAAGACGTGGTCTCCGCAGTGAGATGTGGGGAACGCCCTGCGTGAGGTTTCGTTTCCAGCCAGGCTTGGGACTGAATCCTCTCAAAGCAAGTCATCTGCTCTGAAACAAATGCGTCTGCCAGACATTTGGAAAGGTGCCATGACGCCGCGCTTGATAAGCCACCAAAACGTCCCCAGAGTTGTCTAGTAGTGATGTTTCATGCACAGACAGATGCAACCAAGGCCGGTTTCCAGCACATGATATGAAGGGACCTAACTTCACAGACGCATGAGGTTTCGTGCAGCTTGGCTCAGGCCTGGAGATGAAGGGAAGGAGGTGTTGAGAGCTGCCTGTCTAACAGGGAATAGTTGAGAAGCCAAGATAAGTTTAGAACATTGAAGTGGATGCTGTCCATTTGGCCCAGTCGAGCACAATATAAATTCAACCCAGGGCTTACTTGTTTAGTGAAGGAGATGGGCCAGGCTGAGGGACGCCAGCCTGAAGAGCTGTCTTCCCTAGGCCGCCCGGGCTTTGATTTCTGGCAGCATCCACTTCCCTCCCCTCCCCGAGTGCTGGCCCCCTCCCACCACACGCCAAGGTCACCCTTCTCCTGGAAGATCAAAGTACTGTTTCTCTGCAAATGCATCAAGCCCTCAGAGGTTTGAAGGCAGAGTTCTTCTAAGGGAATTAAAACAAACACAGAACTGAACGCGAATATAGGATGCTCCAAATGGAATTACAAACAGGATAGGTTAACTGCTAAGTAGAGCGAGTCCACCCTTTTGTGTAGGGGCAGATGGGAGCCAACCAGCCCCTGAGACCTGGTATGGGCTTCTCTGTCCAGCAGGTCATATTTGTTAAAGTGAGTCTTGAGCCCCCTTCTCTGACCTCAGCCTGTCCACAGGCCTCAGAGCCCATCTTAGAGGTAAGACCCCAGGCACCTAGGAAATTTCCCTCATCTCGACTTCTGCAGCCATGTGCCTAATCGACCAGTTAGTTACCTCCTCTTTTTTTTTTTCCCCAACTGTTTTATTTATTCTTTAGAGAGAGAGAGAGAGAGAGAGAGAGACGGAGCATGAGCAGGGGAGGGGCAGAGCGAGAGAGGGACACAGAATCCAAAGCAGGCTCCAGGCTCTGAGCTGTCAGCACAGAGCCCGACGCGGGGCTTGAACTCACAGGCTGTGAGATCATGACCTGAGCTGAAGTCGGGCACTAAACCAACTGAGCCACCCAGGCACCCGCAGTTATCTCCTCTTGAAGAGAATCTTTTTCATCTCTTGTAACTCTTCAGAGGCGTTCTGCTCAGAACACTCAAGAAGCTGCCTCTTCCTGTTTCAAGGCCTACACTGCTTTCTGGGCTGCCTGTGGTGTTTGTTTTTCTGTCTGAGGGAGGCCACTCCCAGCCCTGTGCTCCTTGGCACGGGAGAGATGGGGAGACAGTGTGCGGACGCCCACAGCCGCCTCAGGTCGCAGCCCACCCACTTCTCTGGGATCTTGTCTCCAGCTCATTGTTCACAGGGTCCCCGGGGAAGGGTGGGCCTTTTGTTTCAGCCTCTTAATTAAAATTGTATAAAATAGGATATTTTAAACAGCCACGGCTATGTATGCTTCCCACCAGGAATTAAGAGAGTTGTTTTGTTATAGTTTTAATGCCCATTCTAAAGTGATTAATAAAAAGTCCCATGCCTTATGGGTTGGGAGGGCCAGAAAAGTAAAGAAATGAGGACATAAAAGCAGGTCTCTGTTAAGACTCACCCTATATTTATTTAAGTCTGCAAACTGACTCTGCCCTCCTTCTCATCCAACAATTCCTTTCATAAAAATAAATGGGGTAATCAGTCAAAGCAGACATAGTATTCAGCTTATTTTTTTGGGTGTCTTTTAGTTTCTCTCAAAGCACAGATAATAAGCCATTTGAGAGAGATGGACTTAGAATTCCATGTTCACAGAGCTGTGGAATTTTTAAATTACAAAGGAAGCCTGGAGATCCTTAGAAAACTCTATTTTACAGATGTGGGAAGTTAAAACTCCCCCCCGCCCCAAGATCACACAGCTAATTAGAGCCGAGCTCAGATGAGCACTCAGGTTTCCTGTCTCTCACTTCAAACCCCTTTCCAGTATCACTTCTCAGATTCTTCCATAGGAAGTTTAATTAAATGGCTCACCTCACATTTCTTGCGGGTTGAAACAAGAGCTTCCTGGTACCCCAGTTTCAGGGGGTCAGGGTGGCAGGGTGGCCCGCCCTGATGGAGAGAGGACAGAGCCCTGGCCAGGTTGGGATCACAAATTCCCTTCGTAGAGAGAGCTTTCAAGCTGAAGATGCAGAGCCAGGGTTAGAGAGCAGGCCATCAGGGAGCAGCTGTGAGCAATGGAGAAGAGCGTCGGGAAATGCAGGGTGCTACAGGGCTGGCCCAGATGAGGAGACACGCCATATGGTTTGTCTGTATGTCCCTTTAGGGGATGCGCAGCCCTACCTCCCTGGGTCACACATCCAGGTACGGCTCATGGCCCCTGAAGTGACCCCAGTCTTTGGAGGGAATCATTTCAACCAAGAGGGAAAAAGCCTTTTAAAGTAAAAGATCTATATGACATTTGTCCTTCCGTTAAATTAAACTTGGAGATAGTTATAAGTTCTGCTGTTTCTATTCAGGTCTGGGGGGAAATTCTGAACTTCTTCCATTAAAAAAAAAGTCCCCTAAAGATGGACCTGGGATCTCGGGTGTCCCTGTACCACCTTCTAAGCCTTTTGGGCGAGGACTTCACCCCTTTCTCTTCCTTTAGCAGTTCTAAATTGTTCTTTTCAGTTTCTCCTGACATTTTTTGGAATTCCTCATAAGACTCCCGTCCATACTTGGCCAAGGTAATGAAGGGTCTCCATGTATCCAAGACTACCAGCGTTTAACCTGAGTAACAGTAACTGACTGAAAATAATTTAGACTATTTTAGTAGCTAGAAGAAGGTTTTTGTTTTAAATTGTGCTTTGCGCTATGAGATTTCTATCCAAAATGGTTGCCGGAGATGCTAGCTGTGTTAGGATTTAATTTGCAGATCTTATCATGCTTCATAGTGAAATGCTTCTCCCCTCCCCCTTGCAGATGTAGAGATCTCGTGAGGAGAAAGCAGCTGCTGAGCTCCCCCCGTGGCATGGAAATAATTTATTTCCAAACATAGGAATGGGACTGATATTCTTTGAATGTCCACCTTGATGTTGATTTATATAAAGTAGATACAGACCCATCTTTGGGTAGGAATATGATTTTAACTGATAGAAAAGTAGAAGAGAATACCACAACCATGGGAAAGAAAATTAAGTCCACTTTTGAGGAGGGCATTAGTGTTCACTGAGTATAAATCTCCTGGTATTGATTGGGACTCTTTTATAAGCCAGATAAATAAAACTGCAGAAATTTAATGTTAATTGATTTGGCATATAGTAGACTATTACCCAAATACGGCTTTTAATAAATAAAGTCCTTGGAGAAATGAAAGTAGAGCATTCACGTATACTGTCGTCTTCTCTTGTCAGTTTTCATAATGGACCAGAGAAGTTTCTGTAATAACAGAAAAAAAATTATATACAGGTAATCAATGACTTTTTAGTAGAGTTCTATTTCAGTCTCCATTGACTATTTTATTCATTCTTGAAACATTTATTGATTACTCAGCCCAGAGATACAGATAGGAAGCTATGCCCCTGCCCTCAGAGACACTGCAGTCTGGTAGGAGGAAGTAGGACACATGCCTGCAGAGGGTTTGGGATTATGGAGTCAGAGATTGATGAGCTGTCAGACAGGGCCTCATGGGCCATAGTTGATAGATAAGTCACCAAGGTCTGGGATCAACTCTTAGATTTGCAAGTCCAGAGACTGAGTGTGGTCAGTGTGACCAGAGTTGTTTGGGTTCAGAGAACTGACTTATAGCAGACAACTTCACAGGGGAACAAACCAAATAGCATTTAATAATGAGCATAAGCAGGTGAGAATACATTCCGTGGCCATGTCAGTTCTCTCTATTTAGGAAAGTGTAAGTGGGAATTCCTTTATAAACACATGGATTAGTGAGGCTGGACTCTGTGAGTGGGAAGAAGACCTTGGGAACAGAGGACATCAAGTGGTGGGTCCTCATTGGTGCCAAGTCCAGGAGTCACTGGTGCCCCAAGGCACCCCAGCCTGATGGATTCCAGCCTTGCCTTTTAAATGGTGATAAAGACACTGACAAAATCACTCTGGTCATGCAAGCATGGTTCTTTCTGATGGCCCATTCTTTCCCCAGATGAGTTAAAACTATTGATTAGGCTATAGGTTGGTGGGATTTTTAATTCTTTGATGTTCTGTAATTCAAGTTTAATTAGAGTTCTGGGCAGTTTTTCCTTTGGGATAGGATATATTTGTAGTTCTAGGATTTAATGGGTCTCTTTTATGTGTGCAAAGAGATAACCTCATTTATTATGTCTTGATTTTGCTCTTTTAACTTTCCAAGGGTGAGCTTATCTCCCAAGCTTCTCCCTTTTTGTACTGAATACAACTCGTACTCATCCTACACAATTTAGCTTGAGTGCCTTTGCCTTGTGCATATCTTCCCGATGTCCTTTCTCCCTCCCTGTTGGATTTAGATTCCCCTCACTTTCCTTTCATGCCAGCCTGTGCTCCTGTGCCTCTTTCTCTCATACTCCTCTGTAGTGCTTGTGGCCTTCTGATAACTTACATCCTCATCTTCCTCTGTCTTCAGACTATAGGCGCTATAGGAACAGCAACTACATTTCATTGAAGTTGGTGGCTCAGCTGCTAGTTCAGTGTCTGGTGGTAGAAAGTAGTGACACAATGGATGGATGGATGGATGGATGGATGGATGGATGGATGAAATGATATTTGTGCTGAAATGTAAAATGGTCAGTACAGTGATTTGGAGGAAGAGAAACCATTGATATCTACTCTCAAAGTGCAACAGACATTTTTTTCTATTTTATTTGTCTCCTCTTAGGACATTGACACATGTCCCAAGAAAGGTAAATGTGGAAACCAAGTCGCAGCTTTGTGTATCCCTTCAGTGTTTCTGTTCCAACTCTATATTGTGATTAGTATTTGAAAACATTTTTATGAAAACAGCAGTTTCTTCAGTGCGTTAATGAGGACATGTTCCTAATCTCTTAACCATCTTGTTGCAGTTAGTTACTGCTGAGTAACAAACCACTCCAAAGCCTAGTTAATTTAGGATAATAATGTTTCGTTTCTCACAGTTCTGAAGTCTGATCAAGGCTCAGTGGGGGTAGTTCTGCTTGACTTTCTGTTGGCAGAGTCTGGAATGTCCAAGAAGGCTACTTACTTTGTGGTATCTCACCCAGGATGGCTGGAACCAGCTGTGGGTTG
The DNA here is from genome assembly GCF_008692635.1 of Crocuta crocuta. Classification (NCBI taxonomy): domain Eukaryota; kingdom Metazoa; phylum Chordata; class Mammalia; order Carnivora; family Hyaenidae; genus Crocuta; species Crocuta crocuta. The sequence goes on along the minus strand of NW_027528362.1, from coordinate 3,072,255 downwards.
CTGGGGCATCTTTCTGTATATGGCTTCTCCATATTGTTAGTTTGGACTTCCTCATGGCATTTAGTGGTCTCAAGTAGTAGGACTTTCTGTGTGGTTGTCTTTAAGAAGGAGGAAGAGAGCTGCAAGTTCTCCTAAAGGCTGTTTGGAATGGGCACAGTGCCAGTTCCGCCTCATCTGATTGGTCAAAGCCAGCCCAGATTCAAGGAGAAGGAAATCGTCTGCGCCTTTTGGTGTGAGGAACAGCAAGCATATGTAGGGAAGGATAGCAGCCAGCTATCTAAAAGAGGTTATCTAAAATACCCGATTTTATATACAACGAGAATTAGAGATAAAAATAACACGAAGCTAGATGTGTACTACGGAAGTGTGTCTCATGTAAGTGAATGGTTGTTAAGAAATGCGCTATTTGGATGAAGTCTCCAGGGGGATATAGGGCTCTTGTAGGAAAACTAAGCTTTGTCAAAATCAGAGCTAGGACTTGATCAGTAACGGACTCAAACCCAGCATTCTGGTACTGGTGGGGGGTGGTAAGCACACAGATGACTGGTTCAGTTATGTCCAGTGCTCTCTTATTTGCTAAAGACCAGGTCTCTCTTTCAGGCTTCAAGTCGCTTTCATTTAAAGTGAGGGCATACTGGCATCAATCACTCTGATCCACAAGAATCATAAAGATCCTATTTCTCTCACCTTAGAGGAGTGTTTGGAAAAGTGTCGCATAATTAAAGTTTCTTGAGGGGCACCTGGCTGGCTCAGTCAGTAGAGTGTGCAACTCTTGTTCTTGGGGTTGTGAGTTCAAGCCCCATGTTGGGGTGGAGATTACTTAAAACCTTAATGTCAGACTTAACCTTAATGTCAGGTCATGATCTCACAACTTGTGAGTTTGGGCCCCACATTGGGCTCTGTGCTGACAGCTCAGAGCCTGGAGCCTGCTTCAGACTCTGTGTCTCCCTCTCTCTCTGCCCTTCCCTTACTACTACTCTCTCTCTCTCTCTCAAAAATAAATAAAAACATTAACAAAGTTAAAAAAAAAATAAAACCTTAAAAAAGTTTTTTGAGTTGGCTATTCCACTGGGAAAAACATAATACATTTTGTCTTTTGACTAGAGCTGTGATGGGAAACGGACTGGAAATGATTCTAATAGTCCCATTTCTTGAACTGAGCATTTCCTGAACATTTTACAAGTATAATAATTAGTTTCCGAAATCTCCATAGACCAAAATACGTCAAATTAGGGATATAGAATGTATCCTTCTTTGAAACATACACAGTTTCTTAAAACAATTCCCCTTTTCTTATATTATTCCTGATTTTTAACAGTTTTGACAATCTCTTATCATTGTGTTACTTGGAAACTTTTTGAATTGATTATGCCTCTTCAGTGCTTATTGTCACATGTCTCTATGGCATTTCCTGGGAACAGGTGAGAGTAGTAAGGTTCACCATTTGTGATAGTTGCAAAGAAACCAATACCAAGGGCCTTCAGAGCCCTTTTGGAGCCTGAATGAATTAGTAATTCACCCATGAAGGACTTCAGTGGAGAATGGAGTTCCTTCTTTCCTTTCCTTTAGTATAAGGAGCCTTATTCTAAAAGCAGGGTTTAAGATTATTTTCAAAGGTTAGCACCATGCAAAAAAGAGTAAAATAGGTAGAGATACAACATTGAGAAAACAGGGGCAGGGAATAAAATTAAATTATATACAAAATATATGCACTGAAGCTTTCAACCTGTGCCAGAGGGTAAGGGTTTGCAAATTTGATCCAAAGCTTCCTCCAGCCAAGGGAAGAGGAAGAACGTCTGGGACAGATGCTGGGTGGTCCTCGCTTAGTAAGTAGCCACAAAGAGCTACCACAGGGTAGACTCTCTTGGCAAACTATTTTCCACGTATGCCATTTTTATGACTGTGATCTATCTGTTAATAGTATCCAAGAATTATAGTCCAAGGGAGGAAACATCTAGGATGTTTATTTCTGAAGCCTGAGATCCGGTTTCCTCATATTGACAAAATGTCCTTTCTAATAATGTCAATTAGAGTGGATTTACTACTGCCTAAAGTCACGAGGCATTTTATTATTTAAAATAAGCATTTGAGCCTCTTGAGGGGAGGTGGCATTCACAAGATCATAGATCTATTCAACAAATAGTGATTGAGCACTTTCTACTTGTCTGGTTACCATGCCGTGAGGCCCTGGGGATATGGCAGTGAACAAGAGTAGACCTAAAAGGCAAGTAAAAGATGAATGTGAAGTAGAATAAGTAGCCCTAAAACTCACTTGGAACCACAAAAGACTCCAAATAGCCGAAGAAATCCTTAGAAAGAAGAACAAAGCAGGAAGCATCACACATCCTGATTTCAAGCTCTGCTATAAAGCTGTAGTCATCAAAATAGTGTGGTACAGGCATAAAAACACAAGTAGAACAGTAGAACAGAATCAGGAGCCTAAAATAAACCCAAGCATATATGGTCAACTAATATTTGACAAGGGAGCCGAGAATACTCAGTGGAGAAAAGACAATAAATAGTGCTCTTTAGTGAATGGTGGTGGGATAATTGGCTATTCCCATGTAAAAGAATGAAACTAGACCCACATCTTACACTACTCATGAAAATGAACTCAAAATGGATTGAAGACTTATATATAAGACCTGAAATCATGAAACCCCTAGAAGGGAATCTAGGAATAAAGTTCATTAACATGGGTCTTAATAATGATTTTTTGGGGGTATGATAACTAAAATACAAACAACAACAACAACAAAGCAAGTGTGACCACACCAAAATCAAAAGCTTCTGCACGGCAAAATAAACCATCAGTAGTGTCAAGAGACAACCTATGGAATGGGAAAAAAATATTTGCAAACCACATATCTAGGGATTAATATCCAAAATGTATGAATAACTCGTGTAACTCAACAACAACAGAAGTAACCCAAATTATAAAGGACAAAGGACCTGAAAAGACAGTTTTCCGAAGAAGGTATACAAAAAGCCAACAAGTACATGAGAAGATGTTCCCCATCACTGGTTAGTAGGGAAATACGAAATAAAATCACAATGAGATATCACCTCACGCCTGCTAGAATGGCTGTCACCAGAAAGATAAGAGGTAACAGATGCTGGCACCGATGTGGAGAAGAGGAAACCCTCGTGCACTGTTGGTAGGATTGTAGTTTAGCGCAGCCACTATGGAAAACAGTATGGAGGACCCTCAAATAGAGGGGCTCCTGGGGGGCTCAGTTGGTTAAGCGTCTGACTCTTGGTTTGGGCTTAGGTCATAATCTCTTGGTGGGTTCTGGCCCAGCATTGGGCTCCCCAGCTGGCAGCCTGTTTGGAATTCTGTCTCTCTTTCTGCCTCTCCCCCACTCGTGTTGTCTCTCTCAAAATAATAAATTTAAGAAACAAAGAAATACTTAGAATTAAAAATAGAACTACCATATGATCCAATAATGCCACTTATGGGACTATATCCAAAGGAAATGAAAACACTAATGTGAAAAGGTATCTGCACCCCAGTGTTTACAGCAGCAATGTTTACAGTAGCCATGACATGGAAACAACTTAAGTGAATATTGTTTGATGAACGGATAAATTATGATATGTATCTACAACGGAATAATATTAAGTCATAAAAAATGAAGAAATCCTACCATATGCAAAAACATGATGGACCTTGCAGGCATCATGCTAAGTAAAATGAATCAAAGACAAATACTGTGTAATCCCACTTACATGTGGAATGAAACAAAACAAGACAAAAAGGCATAGAAAGAGACCAGCCTTGCAGTTACCAGAGATGGAGGGTATGGGGAGGAAGAATTGGAGGAAGGAGGTCAAAAGGTCCAAACTTCTGCTCATAAGATAATGACTAGGGATGTGAGAGGTCCAGCCTGGTGACTGCAGTGAACACCGCTGTGTGGCCTCTAGGACAGTTCTTAAGGGAGCAAATCCTATCACAAGGAGAAAGGATTTTTTTCCCTTTTCCCTTTCTTTTTATTGTATTTATTGTATTGTATATCTTTTTATTGTATTGGACAGTAGCTGAACCTCATTTCACAAAGGATGTAAATCAAACCATCATGCCGTTTGCCTTAAACTTATGCAGTGATGTATGCCATTTATTTCTCAATAAAATGGGAAAAAAGAAGACATGGATGTGATCATCGTTGCACAGCAATGTGAACGTATTTAACGCCACTGAAATGTACACTTAAAAATGGTTAAAATGGGGGAGCCTGGCTGGCTCGGTAGGGAGAGCATGCGACTCTCGATCTCAAGGTCGTGAGTTCGAGCCCATGTTGGGTATACAGTTTGCTTAAAAAAATAAAATTGAGGTGCCTGGTTGGCTCAGTTTGTTAGGTGTCTGACTCTAGATTTTGGCTCAGGTCATGAGTTCATGGTTTGAGTTTGAGGCCCCGGCAGTGTGGAGCCTGCTTGGGATTCTCTCTCTCTCTCTCTCTCTCTCTCTCTCTCTCTCTCTCTCTTCCCCTCCCTAGCTCACTCTGTCTCTTTCAAAGTAAATAAATAAACTTTAAAAATCTGGGGGAAAAAAATCTGGGTTAAAATGGTAAATTCTATGGTATATCTGTTTGACACTGGACAAAGGCAATTAAGACAAGTAGAAGGCAATGTAGTGGGACGAGCTCAGGCACTGGGGGCTGATGAGGGTCAGGGATTCTGGAAGGGAGCCCTACCTTCCTGGCGGGAGCAGAAGGACTTTCTGGAAGGGTCATGGGGCTTCTGACTCAGAAAGAAGTGCGAGCCATTGCCCCATGCCCAGCTTTGAACTTCCTGGCACCAAAAGGGATCCGTTGTGTGTGACCCAAGGAGGAAGGAGAAAGGCTGTCTGCAGGACTGGCGGAGATGCACCCCGAGGCCGGCGCCTTTCCATCTTCCAGTAACCAAACCCTCTCTCTTCCTGCTCTTTCTCCTTCACAGACGGCCACTCTGAGACGACAGGGTCGGTACTTGTGCTCCACGGTCCCCGCAGACGCACAGGAGGAAGCGCAGAGCTTATTTGTTACGGAGGTAATGTGCCTTTTCTATGCTAAAGTACACGTTATACCTTAGAGTCCCTTTTTGCCAGTGACCCCCCCCCCCTTAAATTTCAGTGATGTTTTCAAGGAAGTATCAAAGGTAATTACATTTTTATAATGGAAGTTAAAAGAGGAGAACAGTATGGGGTTTTCAACATCCGAAACTTGGACAGAAATGTTAGTAAGGGTCATTCGTGACGACTGTTTAAAGGATGTACACTACAGGACTTACAGGCATGTAATACGGGTAACTTGGGAACTCACTGGAAAACTTTGGAGAGGCTTTGCTGTTGAGATTGCTTTTAATGGAGACTCAGCACACACCTTTATGTGTTCATTTACTTCAGTTATAGGTTTCTACTTATAACTTATTTTCAAGACTAGTTCTGTCTTCAAGAAGTGCCATGTGATAATGAGCAGAGCCCACCTGTACCTGATCAGTGTACGATTATTGAACATAGAAATGATTACCTTGTTAAAGAGGAAAGAGAAATTATTGCATTTGGATTGCATTTTTTTTTTTAGACTGGTGTTTGTGACTTCCTCCAGGTGCTTGTATGTAAGATGACTAATTAGGTATTTTAATTTTGTTTCTTGAAGTGCTCCTTTTTCTTGAAGTGCTCCTTCATTTAAAAATAATGGGTCTTTACCCCTATTTTTCTAGTTGATTTTTAGATGATAAACATGCCCATCAATAAGTTTGATTACCACAAGAAAGCTATGCTTTTTAAAGTGAAGACTAATTAAAATAACAATATTGTAGTAATATATAGCATTATTTAATTTCCATTAAAATTTTCAAAAACTTAAATACATATCAAAAATTGTAAAAGTGTGATCTCTCTCTCATCCTTCTGGAAAGGTAACTTCGCGTCTTACCTCCTTTGCTACTATCTTGGTAAAAATAATTCTGGACAAATAGAGCCAGATATGTTTATGTAGTCTTAAATGTTTAGGTTAAAGCAGGATATAGACACAGTGTGACCACCCACAGGCAACTGTCTGGCCTGCAGCCTGTTTTTGCAAATAAAGTTTTATTGTACTACCACCACACCCCTTCATTTACATGTCACCTGTGACCTACTTTCACATTAACTCTGAGTATTTGCAGCAGAGACCATGTGACCCTTAAAGCTGAACATACTTAACTATATGGCCTTTCCCAGAAAGAGTTTGTTCACCTCCAAACTTATTAATTACTAATTCAGTTCTCCCAGTCGCTTAAAAAGTACAATTTTTGAGGCACGGTTCTCCAGTCAGTTCTTTAACTGCTGTAGGTTGAGGAATAACAACTTCATGCTGTGCTGCCCCAGCCAACAGAACGAGCCCTCTTGGGACATGGCCACTAGGGTGGAGTGGAACAGCAAGCACTTCCTCTCCATCCTCCTGTCCAGCGGAGAATGACCTAATGCTGTTTTAAAAAACAACTTCAAAAACCTTTCAGTATTAACTTGAAAATATTATTGAATTTCACAAGCCTGAAGGTCACCGATGAAATCAGCCAGTCAGATCCTGGTCGTTCTAGAGATCCAGTCCTCCGGGTACTGATTTCTGACATAACCCCTCATTTCCTAGACTCCTACATCCCCGGAGGGGTTGGGGGCAGCTTCCTTTATTACGCGCCTCAGCCTTGGGATTCAGCTGGTGCCTGCCATGTGCACAGTCAACAAGGGCTTAACAAATGCATGACTCTCTGGCCACTTGACCTGGTTAACTGTGTTTCCTTACAGTTTCTTATAATTTAACATATTTAAACATAATTATCTTTCTGACCCATTTTACCTAAGATATTAAAAATCTGGGCAGTCAGGTATTTCGTTCATAAATGCACAGATTGTGTGCAAGTGCTTGCTCGTTTATCTTTTTAACTGGGCAGGTGCATGTCATACATCAGAATAGATTTAATATCCTGAAAGAGACTTTGGTGGTATGACCTTGGTCGTCATGCTTGTGCAAAAACTTGAACAAAGAGGATAGGAGCATGTGCACAAGACTGTCATACTGAGTCAGATGTGAGCTGGCTGTGCTAACACACCTAAGGGATACAGGTAATGCTGCAGTCACACTTGGTTTGGAATGTAATTTTGAGTATGGATGTCGGATGTTCTGAATGTGAAAATGCTTTGAAAATATTTTTGAAAAGCACTTACAAGAGCAAGATAGTATTCAGAAACATTTGTAACTACATGGCAGAGAGATCGAAAGGTTGTTCAGTTCCACCATCCAGCTCTGTGCCTAACCCTTCTCTGCTATTTAGTCCACCTTTCAGAACAATAATGTAAAATCTTTCACTACCTGCCCTTCACCATCTTGCCAGTAGAGTGCTTAGCATAGAGTCTGGAGCAAGGGAAGCACTCATTATCCTTGCTGTAGTTAAATTCATGACTTTGGGGTAGAGGAGAGTTTGCTTCAGAAGGCCTATGGCCATAAATCATGAAACAGATAAGAAAGGTTGACCATGTAAACGATGAAGTGGAGTGAGACCTTGATCATGATGTTAGTTACGGCCAGAGTCAAGTCAGCTAGGTAAGACATTCAACTACCTCTTCACTTAAGCATTCATTTTTTTTTCCACACTGAAGTTAACATGTGGGTAGTCAAGAGCTGACTATACTGAAAATTAATGTAGCTGTTGGTAACTAAATCAAGCACTTTCCCTATTGATTTTGATTCATTTATATTTGAAGATCTGGTAGACACAGCCTTATGATTGTTAGAGTCTATACGCTATTCAGTGCTTCCTCCTGGATAGATGAATGAAAAACATGATGCTGGTCTGTTGAGTCTATTGGGTACTGAGGTAGTTTAATGCAGTGTAGGGAGTGGAGGAATGTCTTTTTTTTTTCCTCCAAGATTTCTTCTAGCTGGGTTAGGAATTAAATTGATATAAGGCAGATTAATAGAGAAAAAACCCAGAGTTTTATTATGTGCACATGGAGGTCCAAAAATGAAACTGAGATCCCAAGAAATGACTAAGGCAGGCAGTTTTTATACATTTTAGACAACGAGACAATAAATTTGTGAGGAATTGACAGGATTAAAAAAACCAGGTGTTTGGGAGCCTTAATTAGTAAGGAATTCTAAGCAGAATTTAGGCTGAGGTAGGAGATTAGAAAAAACTAACAAAGTTTATTTCTGTAGCTTTCTCAGCTTTCAAGTCCCTACCTCTGGTGACGAGGATTTTTTTCTTACTTCTTAGTCCAGGAGAGTATTTTTCATATGGGAGATTTGTCTCCAGCCTTCAGGGGACAGCGGAGGGCCTTAGTGTCCTTGCATGGGTTATTGCCCAAGTGGCTTCATTCAAACTAATCACTGTGGCGTTGTTGTACATTTGGGGGCAACCTGCCCTGGCCCCCCCAGCGGTCTGTGTAAGTCAGTATCATCTCAGAGCATAAAGCTCCCTGCTTTGTACATCCTATTCACACGTGCATGTGCATACACATGACGATGTCATGGTGCCACTGTGAATTGGAATCTAAATCTTTTCTCCTAATAACCTCACCCTGGCCCTTATAAATAGAAGGAAAGACCGAGGGCAGATTTATATATATTATACTTGTAACAGATCTACTTGTCATATTAGTAAACACCATGAGAGTGTCTTTTTTAGGTTCACACTTTCCACCTAGTCTCATGAAATCGTAGAGGGCACAAGGCTTCCTAAGCAAGTGCTTTTAACTCAGAAGCAGTACATTGTTTGTTATGTAAATACAGCAACGTGAAGTGCAGTTTGTCCCCTTGTAAAATCTGCTCTCTGATCTTGAATGATTGGCACTTACGGTGACCCCATCCCCAAGGGTAATGCTTTTGGGGTTTTTAAGCTTTATAGGAACCTCTGATGGTGGAATTTCAGGGGTGAGAGGGTCGAAGTGAAAGAATTGTTTTGATGTTTATGTGGCTTTGCATTTGCAAGCCTACCCAAACATTCTCTTAAAGCCATCACATGTCTTTTTTCTTTTCCTCTTATGCTTTTTATTTTTTTACACCCTCCCTTTCACCCTGTAGTGCATCAAAACCTATAACTCTGACTGGCATCTTGTGAACTATAAATATGAAGATTACTCAGGAGAGTTCCGACAGCTTCCAAAGTGAGTAAATGGTCAGACCACACAAGGTGGGGTGATACACATGGGCAGTGTTTTCTGTGCCTGAAAGGCTTAGGGAGGTACATAACTCCACATGCAACCAGAATAATTGGAGAACATATTTCTAGATGGTTTGTTTGTATATGGAGTAGCTATTGCTTCCAGGGTGTTTGATAATAGGACTCAAGCCTAGTACTCTGGGATTGGTATAAACACATGGATGGTGTAGTGATGGCCTGTGATTCTTCCAGGGTATCACTGATAGAACAGATAGAGTACTTTCAGTGAGAAATAGAAAACAAAGAAAATGTAAATGCTACAGTGTGTCTTACCTTTAAAAGAATACTTAGAAGAATTATACAAAGCATGTCACATCAAATAAATTTTATGTTTAAAAAAAGTAAAAGAGCAAGCATTTTCCCAGACAGTTTTCTTACTTTCTTTGAAGTATTAACAGGTTCTGGAATACACCAAAAATGAGTGTGTCTTTAGATTGATTAGTGGTCATTAAAGTGAACCAGGTGTAGTAGGTAGGTCTTGCCTTGAGGGGATCAGGATACCCTGAAATGATACAGTTGGTAAATTTAGGTATAGTTGATTATGAAAATCGAAATCAAATGATGATGGATTATATGTCAGAAGTAACCATCGCCAGTGAAAATTTTTCTTGCAAGCCTATTAATATATTTTTCTCTATGTTTGTTGGATCTATGAATTTGAACCATTGAAGGTATTCTCAGTGGACCTAGATGTTTGTTTTTTCTATTTGTGTGGTTCAGCCACTCCTTGGGAGTGTTTAGCCAAGTTCCCCATTGACTCTGTTTAAACCTCAGCTGAAGACACTCCCTTCCAGCATTATCTTCTCCAGATGGGGTATGCTCCTTAGTTCTATGTTTACCCAATACTTATTTGGGGACTTTTAAATTCTTTCCTTCTGATTGCCTTAACCCATCTTTACGGATAGTCTGATTCACACTATTCTCATGGCTTTCTTAGAAGAGACCGTGAGCTGTAGTGTACTGACTGTATGATATACTTTTACTGCTGGTAGATTTTTACCTTTGGCATTAATACTATTCCAGTTGTGTGCTAAGAAAGAGAGGAAGGATACAAACAATGATTAAGAACATAGATTCTATAATCTGCCTGCATCATCTGCACACTCTGCCCTCTAAGCCTCAGTTTCCTCTCTATTAAATGGCCTTATCACCAGTCCCCACCATCTAAAGGACTGAAGGAGGTAATACATGGGAAACACAGTGCATAAAACATACTGTTTAACATACATGCTGGCCACTGTCTTTGTGCTTTTGTTGTTAACACCAGCATCATTAAGACTGTGGTTCCCACTCTAAAGGCCATGACCCCGGTTTCCATTTTTTCTTATAAACTTCATTTTAAAAGTTATTCTACCAAGTCTTTTTTTTTTTTTTTTTCCTGTTCTACCAAGTCCTTATTAATTAATACACTTCCCCGTCTTTAATATACCTATCTAACTCCCGACAACCTAACGTCAGCTCTTCTCTGTGGCTTCTGCACGCTCTCTAACTCTTGGGATCACCCACTTTGTAAAGCAGCAGTGGGTCCATTGTTTTTATTCCTCAGCTGAGTGGACCAGCTTTGGATTTGTTAAATGTTGGTTCCTCTGATGGGGGAAGAGGTGCATCTCTTCATGGATTAGGTAATTGTAAAACAAGTTTCTTTCTTCTTTTTAAAGCAAAGTGGCCAAGTTGGATAAACTTCCAGTTCACGTCTATGAAGTGGATGAGGAGGTTGATAAAGATGAGGTAAGATGATCACTTGCAGATTTGAAAGCTGATTTCGTTTATAGACGCTACAAGATCGGTTGGAAAATTACCAGCATTTAGCCAAAAGAGGAATTGGAATGTTTCTTGAAACGGGGAAAGAATTTTTATTCAGTGTATTACTGGATTGATTGAAATAAGGTCCCCGTTTCACTTGACTGTTTAGCATTGCAAGTTCTTTCTGTCTTGTTTATTTGTTCCCAGATCATTTTCAAAGGCTTGGATAAGATTTGGCTACATTGTTAAAAGATACCAAGATTACTTAGACCTTAAGTTTAGATTGTTTTTCAATAGGCTATCTTGAAACAAACTGCCAGTAGACTTTAAATGGCTCTTTCTTCAGTGATGTGTTTGAGTGATATATATGGTATCAAGAAGCTTTTTCCTTTCTTTTTTTTCTTAAGCTCACTCCCCCTTCCTTTGGAGAAATCTATACAGAGGGCTAAGCATTGAGGTGACTATGTTCACTGAGCAAGGGAAACCTAATAAAAAGTCAGGGCTACCTGTCTTCTTCATTTCTCACTCACCCCTGCTCAGTATTTGATGCCTCATTGTGAGTTTAGGGGGAAGGGGCTCTTCCCCCCCCCCTTTTTTTTTATCATCAGGGTAGACCATAACACCAGCCATTCAGGAATGTTAACAATATCCGTGGTGGGAAATTATTCTAGAAGCCACTTTTAAAATAATTCTGGGAAGAGTAAGTGACCATCCAAAAACACTTGGTGCCAGTTAGTAGCAAGTAGAGGACCAGTTAGAATAATGCATGCGAAGGGCACGCAACGAACTTTAGAATCCTAGACACATAAGTTATTTCTATTAGTGCTAATAATAAGAACCATAAGACCACCAATATTAATATTGAGATGGTCTAAAAACAGAAGATGGGCTTTCTGCAGTTGTCTGATCACAAAAATAGAGATTGTGATTGGAGACCAGGCTTCCGGGGTGTGACGTGGGTTACATGACACTGTGTGGCCCTCTTGGCCTGCTGTACCTGCTGAGAGTCTATCAGGCACCACCTTAGAGGGACAGGGACCCACAGAGCCAGGGTCAGGCTGCAGCAGACTTACCGGGGGGTGTGTGTGTGTGTGTGTGTGTGTGTGTGTGTGTGTGTGTGCGCGTGCGCGCGTGAGTGAGTGTACACCTGTCATCCGTTACACGCACGAGTGTGCGCCTGACGTAATTTCAGCAGCAGCCGGCAACCGCACACTCACCTCCCTGCACCGGAGCCCACAGCTGGAGGGGAACCCGCAGAGAAGCAGGTTTCTTTGTTTTTCTGGCCGTGCTCCTTCGCCTTCCTAACTCTCCCCGTCTCCTCTCTCTCTCTCTCTCTGTGCCTTCTTGCCTCTCTTTCCTTCCTTTCCATTTCCCCGTCCTTCTCTTTCATCCCTCCTTTCTCTGTTGCCTCACATTTCCATCCTTTCTTCATTCACCTTCCCCTGAACTGAGCCTCTGGGAAGTTTTCCAGGAATTTGCTTTTGTCCTCCAATTATAGGGGAGTGTAATTTGAAAATATTTTTCATGAAACCCGGCAGGACCTTACAACCTGAGTGGTCAAGTATGGTATGTACTTTCTGTGGCTCGTTAAACACTCAAAAATAAAATAAAAAAAATTGGACTGGAAGGAGCTTTGCCTTTTAATGGACTGGAGTTTTCAGGGATTTAGGCTTCTCCCTCTCTTTTAGTGCCAAGCTGAGTCTAAAGTAACTGCAGCAGATGGTCACTCCAGTCAAGGGGCGCGATGGGGCCACCTGGCGCCAGGTGAATGAGTGACCTTTTGACCAGACTCACAGCAGATAAGATTCGTAGTAACTGGAGATCAACTGTGGTTTTCCCTCTCTCCTAGGATGCTGCCTCCCTGGGCTCTCAGAAGGGTGGGATCACCAAGCACGGGTGGCTGTACAAAGGCAACATGAACAGCGCAATAAGCGTAACCATGAGGGTAAGGCGGCCCGTCACCCTGCGTTCCCCTCTCCGGAAACCCTTTTTGCGATAGGTCTTGGGAATAATGCTCAGCATGAATGGGCATGCTGTTCTTCCTGACAAAAGTGACATTGTCTGGTCAGTAAGATGCCTCGCTGGTGATCGACCTCTGTTGGCACTGTCCTGCTCGCACCCACGTGCCCCACTTCGTGCCCCGACCGCCAGCGTGACGAGATCACCATCGTAGGGCTGGGGCAAAGGTGTGGTTGCCAACACGGGCTTCCTTCCCTGTATCCAAGTAATAATGGCACCTCCGAGCACATCACCCAGGGGCTAAATCTGAGCACTTTTGGGAGGTCTGCTATGGCAAGGTCAAGAAAAGCACAGCTTGGGGACTGGAAGGAAGAGGTTTATATTGGAAGGGGGTCGGAAAGAAGAGAGCAAAACTAGTATAAAAAGCCATTTGGGGAAAAGATAGGAACAGAGAAAAACCAGCATGTCTTCTTCTAAAGAGAAGAGACATAACGGAAGGGAGGTAGGGTGGACAGGGAAAGAAAAAGGAAATCAAGGGAAATGCTGACTGTCATAATCCTGAGGCTGGAAAATCGTTCAGTGTCACGAGGCAGAGAAAAGTTCCTATTCTGTGGGAGCAAGAAGCCCTGGGGATTGGAGAAAGTTTCCATCCTTCTGTGCTGCATCCCAAATTGGAACTCACTGCACTGCTTTTGGGTGCTTATGTAAAAATATCAAATGCTGTGGGTGAGAAAAAATGACCCATGAATGTTAAGTGAACCACCTCCTCAGAATTTAAATGCACTGAAATTATTAGATGTGATGGAGAGTTTTAACTCACCTTTACCTGGGGCGTTGGCCAGGATTGGATTGGTGGTAGAGAGAATAGAAATGGTTTTTACACACGTGTACCGCTGTGAGCGCGCAGTAGAGATTGTGACTCTTCGTTTTGCAACAATAGCTGTGTGTGTATTTTTCTCCCAGTCATTTAAAAGACGGTTTTTCCACCTGATTCAACTTGGTGACGGATCCTACAATTTGAATTTTTATAAAGATGAGAAGATCTCCAAAGAACCAAAAGGATCAATATTTCTCGATTCCTGTATGGGTGTGGTTCAGGTAAATATGCATAGGTTTCTATCATCAGGTTTTCTTATCTGTAGAAGTACCACCTGTGAATCTGCAGATTTAAGCAAACACTTCCAAGAATGATAGTATTTGGGGAGAGAAACAAAATAGCTGTCAGGTAAGTACAGGCTTGCTTTTCATTACGATAGACCTAAAGCAAGCAGAGTTCTATTGTACTAGGCCTGAGCTCCAGTGTTTCAGGTAACGCTCAACCACTTTATAGCTTCCGTGACCTTGGACAGGCTATTACCGAAAGTTTCTTCATATGTAAAACATGGGTAATGATCATGTTTCCTTAATAGGGTAAATTGAGGGGCCTGGATGAATTCTTTGGGAAATATTCAGAGCAGTTCTTAGCATCTCAGGGATGACTTTCATCATTTCTATCATAGTACCAGCAGCAGGGTTAGTCAGGAGACTGGGTTTCAGATCCAGACTGAGTTTGAATCCCTGCTCCACCACTTACCAGCTGTGTAACTTTGGAGATGTTATTGAGCCTTTCTGTGCCTCAGTTTCCTCATTTGTCAAATAGGGATACTTGTATCGAATATGGTTACTGAGAGGATTAATTAGTATATGGAAAAAGAACTTGGAACAGTGCTAGCACATGGTAAGAATTCAGCCAATAGTGGATATTTTTATCTTAGTGCTACTGCAGTTGTAGAGTTATGCTTAAAAATTACTATTTTTTTTTTGAGAGAGAGCAAGAGCGAGCAGGAGGGGGGGGGGGGAGAGAGAGAGAGAGAGAGAGAGAGAAGTAGGCTGCATGCTCAGCATGGAAGCCATGCGGGGCTCAATCCCTTGACCCTGGGGTTATGACCTGAGCCAAAACCAAGAGTCAGATGCTCATCTGACTAAGCCACTCAGGTGCCCCTTATTTTTAGGTCATGATGTAACAGTTCAGTGAGTTCAGGCCCCTCATTGGGCTCACTGCTCTTGGCACAGAGCCTGCTTGGGACCCTCTGTCTCCCTCTCTCTTTCTGCCCCTCTCCTGCTGGTTCTCTCTCTCTCAAAGTAAATAAATAAACTTAAAAAATTATTTTGAATCATGCATAATGTACACCTGTACTCATAAGAAAATCAGACCGTACAAACTGGAGGTCCCTGTTGATCCCCAGCTCTCCCTTTCCCAGAGAGCTCCTGTTACCAGTTTGGTGTAGGACCTTTCAGACCTTCACAGAATTGTTTTTGAAAGCAAGTTGCCAGTTTCCCCATCTGTCTGTCCATCTGCCCGCCCCCCTTGCCACTTTCCAGGAAGGTCTAAGGCAGTAACTTACAAGGAAACATAAAACATAGGAGAGCACAGATTTACAGTGGGTTTGAAAGCAGGAAAAGTGAACAAGGAGTCAAGGTAGGGAGGAGATGAACGGGAATGACGCTAAGAAGAAAGCATAGGTGTTCAAGGGGCCTAACACCTGCTGTGGGTGGGTGACAGACTGGGCTCTGTGCTTTCCAGGTTGGAGACCCGTTCACTCCAATTAGTCAGAAGCTGCCCAAGGCATCTCAGAATGAAGATCATTCAGGCATTTCTCGTGGGGGCCTCATACAGAGGGCCCTGTGTGATTAATGAACAATCTCCTTGACAACTCCTCACAATAGATGCAGTCACCATTATCAGAGAGTTTTTCCTAAAATGACTCAGTGTTGGCTGACGACATTGGCCCGAGGCTCGGTTCTAATAAAAAAAGGTCGTTCTGTGGGACCAGTGTGATTGAGGTTAGAGACACAGCTCTCCGGTCTGACCTCCAGGTGTGTGCACTCATTTATGTACTCACATGTTTAAAATTACATTGCATTTTCAGCCAAGTAATTCATTCATCTGGTTTAAACTGTCAAGCAGTGCAGAAAGGTCATGCTGCATGCACATTGCTGCCCGCGTCTCTCCTACCTCACCTGCTCCCCACTCCCCTGAAATGATCCACTGTTCTTTCTGGGATGTGCCTCCGTAATGCTGGATAAGGCATGTCCGCTGCTTTGTATTCATCACTCATGGACATTATATGGTGGAAGGCAGGATTTTAGCTCCTGCAGCCCCTCCTTCCTGCTCTAATCTAGGTGACTTGTTTTCTCAGCCTCTGGGTAGCCATCGTTCTGGAAACTCTTGCCTTCCT
Source organism: Crocuta crocuta (assembly GCF_008692635.1). Taxonomy (NCBI): domain Eukaryota; kingdom Metazoa; phylum Chordata; class Mammalia; order Carnivora; family Hyaenidae; genus Crocuta; species Crocuta crocuta. Next base: position 3,056,158 of record NW_027528362.1, on the reverse strand, counting down.
CCCTGAGTTGGATCCCCTCTTTCCAAGATCCCATGTCTTCCCTCTTGTTTCACTTTCTTATTTTGGAGAAGCACATCCTCCAAGGAGCTTCCTGAGAAATCGTGTACAAGTTGTGACTGCCTTGAGAGCTTACCTGCCAATATTTTTGGTTTCACATTCATGCGTGATTGATCGTTTGGCTCTACGTAGAAATCCAAGGTGAAAGTTACCTTAGAATTTGTTGTCCTTTTGAGGGATCTGGTGTTACTCTTATTCCCTGTTCTTCTCAATCTTCTCTTTATCTCTAGTGACCTGCAATTTGGGTTATTTTGTGTTCATTTTGATTTTTTTTTTTTTTTTTGGTAAACTTTTTGTTAAGGCGGAACCTATAGATAGAACATGGACACGTAATGAGTGCATGACTCTGAATTTTTACTACTAAATTTGGGTCTGATTTGTCTTACATGCTGAGAACTGTGGAAGAGCTCTTGTTCTGGAAACTGTGTCCTATGTGTGGTACCCACCTTGGTCTTGTGGAGCTCTGCCCAGTCTCTTGAACGCAGGGGGAGCCCAGGGCTCTGTCGGATTCCCCTTCCCGGGCCCCAGCCCAGACACTGCCTCTGGCAGACAGCTCCGATGCTGCTGGGATGCACCTCGTCTATTTCCCGTCCAGCAGGGGTCCCAGGCCTGCCCTACCTGTTGTCAAATATCTGCAAACGGCTGTTTCATCTCTTCTGTTCAGTTTTCTAGTAGTTATGAAGGGAAATTAAGTCCAGACCCTATTCCCCCATCAGACCAGCAGCAGAAGTTAGGAGTCCAGCCCAGAGGCCTGCAGGAGCCAAGCAGGAACCTTAAGTAAAAGCAGAGGCCTGAGGGTAAAGCAGGAGGGAATGCATCCCACTCTGTGACAAACCGGAGCACGGATGGGCCTGTCTCGTGTGGCCGCTGCGCCTCCGCTGTAGCGGCCGCTGGGCGGAACTAGCTGCGCAGGGTTCCCAGGTGATCTGGTTTTGTGTTTTTTTGTTTTCAAAGAATCCAGACATACAAAATCTTACTTAAATCTAGGTATAGCTATTTTTAATTATTGGAAACTAATTTAAAAAACAGAACAAAACCCCAAACACCATGCAGGACATCCCCCCCACACACATACTCACAAATGGTGGAATGCATGAAAGTGGATTTAGATCAAGTCTTTAGATCAAGACTCTGGCACCAAATAATGGTCACTGAAAATTATCTTCTAGAGGCAGCCAATTGGCAGGTGGGTGACTCCCGGCTGGTAACCCATCCTTGGCTGCAAAGCCGCCGTGGTACAAACCAGATCACATCAAAATACGTTTCTTCACCGTGTGGAATAGGCAGGATCGGAGTGCCTTGTCAATGACAGTGAAGCAACTTCTTGTGTGGGATTTCCAAGTGGGTGTTTCATTTGTGTTCTTGAGCTGAGAGACCCTTTTAATTACTTTCTAGTTAAATCTTCTGGCATTGACTTCTAAAGAAAAGTTTAAAGGAAAACTATTAAGTTTTGTTGCCTGTCCTTGGCACCATCTGCGGGTGATTTCTGTGACCGGCATCCTGGGGTCAGCATCGTTCAGCCTGTGCAGTGCTCTTCATGACCTGAGCACCGCACTCTCTTCATGACATCTTCAAGAGATGTCCCGACTTGAAGAGACCTCTCTTTTCTCATATTCTTTTTGCAGATGTGGCTAATGGTGTTTAGCATTTAATGAATAGTATCTAAGACTTCAAAAAGGTTAAATAATTTGTTTTTTTCCACATCTGTTTAGAAGCTAAGCACCAACACCAACACTTGTTTTTGGACATTGTAGAAAAAAAAGTAGTTGACTAATGCTATGGGTTCAAAGAAATGCATAAACTGAAATTTTTAAATAGACCTGCAAGAAATCCAGTGTAGAATCTTAAGGCCTAAAAGCATTTTAGAACCTTGAGGTTGATTATGTTTATTTTCAGATCAGGAAGTAGAGGCTGAGAAGGAGGAATAACTTAGAACCAAGGCCTGATGTCTCCCTCACTTTTAACTTATTTTCTGGGACAGAAAACACATTTTGTACCCAACCTTTTGACCCCTGTCTCATTCTGGCCCTGACGTGAAGTAAGGCACCTACACCGGGCAGTCTGTGTACAGTAGTTTCTGAGAAGCCGTAAAGAACACAGCCACCTTGGGAGGGTCAGGGATCCCTGCCACCTACGCTGAGGAGCCCCCCGGGGACTACTGCTAGCCAGCCAGCCGCTAGTGGGTGAGGGCTACTCTGCCCCCTACAGGTTGCCCACAGCTGTACATGCAAGGAATCTTGTGCTGTGGTCCTGAGAACCGAATTTCTTTCTAGTGCTGTTCCCTGGGGGGTGACTGTGCTCACTAGGGGAGGTTAGGTACTGTCTGGATACATGTTTTACCTTTCACAACTGGGGTTATGTCCTGGCATCTAGTGGGTAAGGCCAGCGATGCTGCCAAATGTCTAGCAATGCACAGGCTAACTCTCACAGCAATTACCAGCCTTCAACATCAGTAGTGCCAAGGCTAAAACCCTGGTCCAGGGCCCATCCATCCTCTGTCCTGTAACACATGTGACTGCTGTCTTTGTACTTGGAGCCAGACACCCCTTCACAGGTATAAAGACTGGCGTTGTGAAGGAAGGCTATGGGCGTGGTGTCCAAATACCTTTGGGGACTGACAAAGGGTGGGAAAGTTCCAGATGAGGAGGTCAGACATACTGACAGATAATGGTTTGCTTTATAAGATGAGATACCGCACGCCACTTCATCAAAAGAAAAAAAGGAGCTAGAGGAGTTGAATTTTCAGTGAAATTTCATTCATTCAGTAAATATTTTTTCCAGAGCTTATTGTATACCAGGCAGTGTTCTAGAAATCTGGATGTAGCACTGAACAAAAGTAATCTCTACCCTAAGAGGCTCTCATTCTATTTGAGAAGACCAACAATAAATAAGATAAATCTGTAATATACATGATGTGTCAGATGGGAAAATAAAATGGAGAAAATAAAGCAGGGAAGGTAGAGAGTGATGGGGGTTTGTGGGGAAGGGACTTGCATTTTTTTTTTAAAGTTTATTATTTTGAGATGGGAGGGTCAGGGGGGAGGAGAGAGAAAGTATTTCAGGCAGGCTCTGCAGAGCCTGATGCGGGGCTCAAACTCACAACCTACAAGACATTCAACCGAATGAGCCACCCAGGCGCACCAGGGGCTTTTATTTTTAAATCGCTTGGCCCCGAATGCCAATGAGATAGCATCAGTCAGCAAATAATAAAGAGGAAAAATTTTAAGGCCATTCCAGTTCTCTTAAAATGTGTCTCTATACCCCTTTTCCACTTCAGAACAACAAAGTTAGACGCTTTGCTTTTGAGCTCAAGATGCAGGACAAGAGTAGCTACCTTTTGGCAGCTGACAGTGAAGTCGAAATGGAAGAATGGATCACAACCCTCAACAAGATTCTCCAGCTCAATTTCGAGGCTGCAATGCAAGAAAAGCGAAACGGAGACTCTCATGAAGGTAAGCAGAGCTCACTGTCTCCAGGTGCGTGCATACTCCACTGATGTCTTTAACTTTATCAGAGAGTTTAGGGAGCCTGTGTATCGCCAGGTACATGAGCAACGGGGCAGACGTGAGCTCTTCCCAGAGAGCTTAGGAGCAAAGATTTTGTCACATTAGAATTTCCTACCCTGACGACATTTTTATCAGGAAACCTTAAATGGGAAGAGCCACAGCTTCGGGGCAGAAAGGAAGACTGAGTTCAAGTCTCCACAGTATCATTTTTCAGCTATGAGACCTTGCGCAAGACACTGACACATGCTGAGCCTCAGTGTTCCCATCTGTGAAGTGAGAATAAAATGGAACCTACTGGTCTATGGGAAACTAAATAAGATTATGTATCTTGAGTACGTGGCAGAGTCAGCACTTAAAATACTATAGGTTTTACTGTAATCATTAATCCAGTCCTTTAGGATTTTTAAGGCAAAGTTAAGCCTCATTACATTGGTGGGAAGCATCTGGCTACATTCCTGATAATTCATGTTTTGTTTCAAGCTCTGAGCCAGGTGAATCTCAACCATGGCTGCACCTTAGAAATTCTGGGTAACTTTTTAAAAAACTCTCTTTCTTATTTGGTTGGCCTGGCGGGGGGACCTGGGTAGGCCTCTTAGTGGGTCTGCTGGCTGTGGCCATGCGGACTGGTGTTCATAACTAATGTCAGTTCTTTTAAATTTTTTTTTAATGTTTTATTTATTTCTGAGATAGAGACAGCATGAGCAGGGGAGGGTCAGAGAGAGAGGGAGACACAGAATCTGAAGCAGGCTCCAGGCTCTGAGCTAGCTGTCAGCACAGAGCCCGACATAGGGCTCGAACCCACGGACTGTGAGACCATGACCTGAGCCAAAGTCGGATGCTTAACCGACTGAGCCACCTAGACGCCCCTAATGTCAGTTCTTTTAGACAGTGTCCATGCTGTATCAGTTATTAAATGTTTGGTTCTCAGCCCTGGGCATAAGTATTTTTTCTAAAAAGTTCTGAGGTGTTTTTAATGGGCATCTAGAGTTGAAAACCACCATCTGAGGGCACATAAGAGAAAAGGCCTTCCACCTCCTGCTTCAAATAAAATACATTCAATTACAAGTGACTCAGGTCATCTGTTTTGTATTTTAGATGATGAACAAAGCAAACTGGAAGGTTCTGGTTCCGGTTTAGATAGCTACTTGCCTGAGCTTGCCAAGGTAATAATCCTCTTAATTTTTCTGCACTTCGAGAATGATATTGGTATATTTCTCATTTCCTGAGTTTGTCCAGGATGGAATCTATTGAAATGATTAAGTTCTATTGTAGTATATTGTTAACAAGACATTGTGGTTACTGCTGTCTCCTTTCTGTCCTAAATGTGAGGGGAGGTAAAATGCTCACCTGAGTCAGATTTTAGTCTTGTTTTCTGGAAAGTGCCTTACAAATTATTCTTTTTATTATTCTCTGTCCCTGCCCCTCCATAATGTTTACTGCCAGATTACGAGTATTGAAGGAATAACCAAGATGCACAGGTAAAGTTTCCCAAGTTAACATGGCACCTACTGTGTTCACACATGTGTTCCCCTTGCTCACGTGAATAGACACACTTCCAAAGAGCGTGGGCTGTGAGAGTCCTGCCACTAAACCAAACGGGTTGCCTGAGTTTTGTAAATTGCCTCTGGGTCACTCTGAATGGGGAAAAAAAAAGAAGTTATACTTGTTTTTGATAATTTTGAGAAACCTAAAAGTTACTGGAAAGCACAAAGATGAAGACAGCCAACTTTGTTCCCACAACCCAAATTCAACCCTGTTACTCTGTTGTCCTTTTAGCTTCCATATTTTTTTTTTAAGATTTATTTTTGAGAGAGAGACAGAGCACAAGCTGGGGAGGGGTAGAGAGAGAGGGAGACACAGAATCCGAAGCAGGCTCCAGGCTCTGGGCCGTCAGCACACAGCCCGACATGGGGCTGGAACTCATGTACCATGAGATCATGACCTGAGGCAAAGTCAGATGCTTAACCGACTGAGCCACCCAGGTGCCCCTTATCTTCCATATTTTTTAAAGAGATAAAACATCAGTTATGGTTAAAGTTCTTTTCAAACACCATCCTTACTCCATCCCTTTCCGCCTTCACAGCCTCAAGGGTGACAGTCACTGTTAGGAGCTTCCTGGGATTACTTTTCATTTATCTCTGTATCTTTACCATTGTATCCATCATAATGATCTACGTGGTTGTGTTTTATAGGTTTCAAAATGTTATATAAATGCTAACATATTATTCTGTACTTTTCTTTCTTAATTCAGCCTTGATTTTGAGATCTGCCCAAGCTGTTATATAGATCTAGTTCATCCCTTTGATTGTACCGTGTAAGCATTTTATTTTAGCTGTTCTGTTATTTCCAATTTTTTTCTCTTACAAACAATAGTGCTACAGTGAATATCCTTGTACTTATCTCCTTGTGTGTTTCTATGAATGATCCTGTTTTAAATGAGAGAAATATCTTTGTCTTCTGCAGCCATTTATATTCTTGCTCTGTTACTGCCTTTCTTTTCTCTTTCTCTGCGAATACAGTGTAATAGAGACCCTACACACCCACATCTTAAACACTGTAATAGAAAACATGGTTTATCCATATACGATTATAAATAGACTGGCATTCAGCATTGACCTTTACTTTAAGACAACATGGCTGTTCTAAAATATAAAATCTCTCTCCCTGGCTAGGACTTGAGAGTATTGTTTTTCTTCAAGACTTGACGGTTACCACAGTATCTTTTTAGCACCTGCCCATTAAAGCTAATTTTAGTGCCCCCATTGTAACCTCCTACTAAGCTAGGCAGGGCTTGTGCGTGTGTTTTTGTCCTATGAACTTCTGTGCATCATATTTTGCATTGAAATTCACTTTTTTTTTGTTTCTGGATGTTTGGGGGCACATAATTTCTCAAAGCAAAATGTTTAAAGGAAAATATTTAAACCCATTTTGTTTATTGAAGGTGATAATACATGGAATGCAATCCAGGATTTGGAAAGTAACTTTCTATACTTATGGGTGAAACCATGGACACCTAGGAGAAGGCTCATATTGTTTGAGCCTAATGTTGATTAATTAGAAATCTGTATTGTTTGTTTTTTTTTTTTCCTGTGAAGAGATGCAGAAGTTGTGCCCTCCTTTCTTCTCTCACTGCCTACCCGTAGCTGGCCAGCATCATAATTTAATATTTCTCAACCCTAAGACCTAGGAACGTTTTTATTTGCTGTATTTTTTTAAGCTTATTTATTTTGAGAGAGAGAGAGACAGAGAGAGACAGAGAGCTCACAAGCAGGGGAACAGCAAAGAGAGAGGGAGAAGAGAGAATCCCAAGCAGACACTGCATTGTCAGCGTGGAGCCCAATGTGGGTGTCAAACTCACGAACCATGAAATCATGACCTGAGCCGAAATCAGGAATTGGATGCCCAACTGACTGAGCTACCAAGGCGCTGTGTAGGAAAGTTTTTAAAGTATATCTAATATGTGTGTGTGTGTGTGTGTGTGTGTATAATATCTCATATATGTCTTATATATGAGATAGCATATATAAGAGAGTTAATACACACACACACACACACATATTTAGAGCTATCTTCAAACTGTGTGTAACCACCAATTTAGTTGAAGCAGTTTTGGCTAATTAAATCAGTTTAATTGGTTTCAACCCCCCATTTCTTTTTATTTTGCTTTGTTTTATCTATCTATCTGTCTATCTATCTATCTGTCTATCTACTCTATCTATCTATCTATCTATCTATCTATCTATCTATCTATCTATCTATCTATCTAATTGAAGTAGAACTTACATGGAGCCCTGATTGGGTAGTTCCATGGGTTTCACACCTGTGCACCTGCATAACCACCTCCCAGATCAATACATAGAACATTCCTAGCACTCCAGCAGACTGTCCTGTACTCCCCTCCCAACGGATACACCTGCTGGTTTTATGTCTATCACCGTAGATCAGTTGTGACTGTTTTAGACCTTCTTATAAGTGGAATCATACAGCATGCACTCTTTCTGTGAGACTTCTTTAACTTAACGTTATGTGACCCAGAAATTATAAAAATATAAATGGAATAGAACTGAATAGGGAACATTAAATACACTACCCTTAATAATGATAGATATTATTTAAAAAAAGTTTTTTTAAGTAATCTCTGTGTCCAACATGGGGCTTGAACTCACTACCCCAAGAGTCTCATTCTCTACCAACTGAGTCAGCCAGGCAGCCCAGCTCACTGTAGTATGTGTATATGTATTGGGTTGTGCTATAAACATACTTCTTACGATGGTCATAGCCAAAGCTTGAAAAAGGAAGCATATTAAGGGGCTTTACTGTTGTTATTTTCCCCTCTACCCCCAGCTCTTAAGTGTTTTAAAAGTATTTTTATTTAAGATAGAAAAAAGGCAGCAAGTAATTTTTCAAAGGGAAGAAGAAGAATGAAGGTACTGCCACGCAGTCAACATGGTGCTGTCACACTTGGGATGCCTGTGTGGGTCTGCTCGGTGGTGTTGGGGGTGGGGGAGCCCAGGCCTGCCTGTGGGGGACTCTCAGCCCTTCACAACCCAGGGCTTCACTCACCAGTGTGCTCTTAGCTTAGTTTGTAACCTTCTCCATTGTATCAGGGTGGGGGCCATTTGTACCTGTTAAGGACGCAAGGAATTGACTGATTCCTCTTGATCTTAAGAGGAATGGATTCCATAGTTGCACATCTGAAGTTGAAGTAGAGGTGGGGGGAAAGGAGAGAGAGACTGTGTGCATAGCTGCTCAGGAGAGGGGAGTTTAATCAGGGGATGAAGAGGCACAAAGGGGTCAGTGCCAGGGATGGAGGTGCAAGGGAGGGTCTCACGGGAGATCAGGCCGCAGGTAAATAAGTTGCAGCAGTGGAGCCAGGCAGGAGGTTTTGATGGTGTGATTTAACAGCAGGCCCCTCTCTGGTCGGCTCCTCTTTCTGCTTCGTTCATTCTGTTGCCCCAGCTTTTGTCTTCCACTGTGACTGGGACGTAACAAACAGGATATGAGTGACGGGAAGTTGTTTCAGTACAAAAATAACTGATGTCTCATTTTGGAATATAATGGAGGAGGGCCCTTGACATATGACAAGGGTGATACGGGCTTAGGTTTTCAGAATATGTTGTATATTCTTGGCCCTTAGATTGCTTGTACAATTAGTACTGAACGTCTTTATTGTTTTCTTATTGAGAGCATACTGTATCTATCCTAAAATCTTTTCTTTTCCTCCTATTGTCTACTATGGAACCAAATATATGTTTTTTGTAAATGTAACAGCATTTATAGTATCAGAGCACATGGTCTCGTAATCATTTTTATTAACTACACAAACTGTAGTTAAAGTTAGTCAATTGGTTTCTTCCCTACAAAGTCCGGGGGTAAGACAGGTTGTAAACCCAAGTATGGTTCATTTAATAATGTCTTTCACTGGTTATGTTTATCCTAGGTGTCATTGGTACATATGTATCACCGCCTTGTGTAAAGATAGTACGAAGAAAACCCTCATGCGTCCACCCTATATTGTCCTTCACAGCTTTTCTATTTTGGGGTTTTTTTTTTGGTACTCAGAGAACAGCAGCTCACCTTAATTTTGGTCTCCCCAAGTGATTCTGAAAGAAAAGCATTGTTTCATGTTAATCCAAAATTGCCCACATTCGGTTACTTTATAACTTCTTTGTAGCGAGTGAACTTAATCTCTCTGGGTAAACCTTCAGTTGAACAAGAGATGAATTAATGTGTCTCAAACTTTATAGTCTCATGAGGTTGAGTAAGGGTCAGGCGGCCAGATTCAGCAGTATTTGTTGGAACCCAGTTACATAGATACCTTTTCTGACTTTTTTAAACCAAGTCTGTAATAGATGCTTCCTCCCCTGTATCCTAATCCAGAAAACGATGTCATTGTATTATGATACAGTGTTGGCTGGTGTTTTGTTTATGAGGTCAGCAGGCATTCCATCTCTTGGGCCTCCTTATTCTATGTGCTTTATTATTGGTTTGTGACACAGAGGACGAGATAATGGTCCCAGGGCATTAGACACCTTGCAAGTAATGGAAACAAATCATGACAAGCTCTTTAAATTAAGAAGTAGACATCCTGGCCTCAAAGGAACTTGCTAAGTCTTCTTGTTCCAACCTATTCTGTTTTAACATTTTTTATTTATTATTGAGAGACAGAACATGAGCATGCGAGAGGCAGAGAGAGGGGGAGACACAGAATCTGAAGGAGGCTCCAGGCTCTGAGCTGTCAGCACAGAGCCCAACATGGGGGCTCAAACTCACAAACTGCGAGATCATGACCCAAGCCGAATTCAGATGCTTAACTGACTGAGCCACCCAGGTGCCCGCCCCCCCAACCTATTCTGTTTAAGCCAATGGTCAGCACAATGGTTTTCTGATAACTCATCCTCAAAATAAGATGCTCTTGGCCATGGTCTTTGACATTTAATTGTTTTGCTTGCTCAGAGATGAACTTAAGACATGGAGTATGCTTAAACCCTGTGGCAGTCCTTCTGGAAACCCTTCGAACATTTGGTCCATAATTGTATCTTAGGTGAGGAAGAAAGCACTGTCAGGGTGTGTCCTTAGCGGCTAAACGTAGGGTTCACAGGAGTGAGGGGAATGGCCTTTGTTTTAGACGAATCATTCTCTGACTTCTAAGCAAGTGTCAGTTTTTACAGACAATGGCTCTGTCATTGTCCGTTTTCTTCATGTTTTCCTTTCTGCTGAACCCAAAGTATTAGGCAGGTTGTGAGCAAGACAGCAGCAGCAGGGGCTGGGGAAAAGCCAGTCCAGTTCTTCCTACCTCCACGGTATGGACTGACCACAGGTTATTTTAAGAGCAGGGCTGGTTTCTATCACATTGAGGATCGCTGGATGGCATAGGCTGTGGATGTTTTTTTGTTTGTTTGTTTTTGTTTTTGTTTTTTTTTTACAGCTATATTTTGTGGGCCCTTAGAATGTGAAAGTACTCATTATAGGAATTTATTTTATCGTCTTTACTAAAACTTAAGTAAAAATAAGTGTGTTTGCTGTAATAAGTAAAAATATCCAAGGGCACCTGGGTGGTTCAGTCAGTTAAGCATCCGACTTCGGCTCAGGTCATGATCTCACAGTTCGTGGGTTTGAGCCCTGCGTTAGGCTCTGTGCTGACATCCAGCTCAGAGCCTGGAGCCTGCTTCACATTCTGTGTCTCCCTCTCTCTCTGACCCTCTCCTGCTCACGCTGTCTCTCTCTCCCTCTCTCAGAAATAAATAAAACATTAAAAAAATATATATATCCAAAGTTGTATAGAGTCCATCTTTTCCCTCCACCCTCCACCCCCACACCCGGGGGCACTGGTGTTAGTAACCTGTTGTAATTCCCCTGCCATCCAACTGATTGCTCGTGGAGACATACACACAGATGTAGTGTGTGTAGTTTTTCAAGAAATATGTTCATGATATATACATTACTCCGAAACTTGTTCCATCACTGAAAAATATCTCATAGATGTCCCTTGGGGGCTGTAGAGGATCTAGTTTACTCATTTTTCATAGCTGCATAATATTACAGATACGGATATTATGCACTTTATTTAACATCTCCATATTCATGAACAGTTTGGGTTATTTTCCTTCCTTTAGCCTCTACAGTCTATGCACAGTAAACAACATTATCTATTTATAAGCTTAGATACTTGTGTTCTAAAGATGTTCCCCAAAGTGGGTCCTCCAGGTCACAGGTTATTGTGTTTTTAATGCTTTCCATCTTGCCAGTTTGCTTCCCCTAAAGGTTCAAACAATTCACATTCCCTTTTCTCTGCGTCCTCACCAGGGGAGTGAAAATGGTATTTTACTGCTTTAATTTGTGTTTTGATGCTTAGTGGTGAGATTCTCTTATTTTCATATATTTGGGTTTCTTCCTCTCTGACTTGTGTATTCATATTCTTTACCTTTTTCTTTGCTTTTTTTTTTTAATTGTTTTTATGTCTTTATTTTATTTTGAGAGAGAGAGAGAGTGTGCAAGCAAGGGGAGCGGCAAAGAGAGGGAGACACAGAATATGAAGCAGGCTCCAGGTCTGAGCTGTCAGCATACAGCCCAACACGGGGCCTCAAACTCACAGACTGTGAGATCATGACCTGAGCTGAAGTCAGACATTTAACTGACTGAGCCCCCGAGGCACCCCTTTTTTTTTCTTTTCTAATAGTTTAAGGCCAGACAGCCCCAGTTACAAATCAGGCTTCTATTGAATGTGTCGAGGTCTTGGGAAAAGTATTAATTCCTTGTGCCTTAATGTCTCTTCTTTTAAACTTTTTTTTTTTAATGTTTTTTTTTTTTTTTACTTATTTCTAGGAGAGAGAGAGAGAGACAGCGTGAGCAGGGGAGGGTCACAGAGAGAGAGGGAGTCACAGACTGTGAAACAGGCTCCAGGCTCTGAGCTGGCAGTCAGCACAGAGCCCGACGCGGGGCTCGAACCCACAAACCGCGAGATCATGACCCAAGCGAAAGTCAGACACTTAACCGACTAAGCCACCCAGGCGCCCCTTAATGTCTCTTCTTTTAAACAAGGATAATACTAGGACCCACCTCTTAAGGTGGTGTAAGATTTAAATGTGCATTTAAGATAATATTTAGCATAGAAATGTTGACTGTTATCCATAAAAATTTGCTTTTATCATTATGATGCTTCCAGGTATTTGTTATTCCCTGGCTCTAAAGCAAAGCCTCCCCTTCCCAAGCCACATTTTCTTTCTGCCTAGGTTTTACTTGGTAATTCCTTCAAATACCATTTATGAGGTATCCCCTCTGTTTAATGCATCATAGCCCATGGGAGGAACCGGGGAAGGAGCTGAGTTTGCTTTTAATCAGTTTCATCACAGCTGCCAATGTATGTAAGGTACATTGTAAGCTTTTAGGTTATTTTTATATCTAAAGTTGTCTCTTCTTTCCCATTAAATGGTTTCTCTAGTGAACAATATATCTCTTGGATATTAGTGGCAACCTCAGGATGCTTTGAGTCTCTTTTGGCTCGTTGTTGATTTTTTTTTTCTTTTAATGTGGTTGCATCCCTGGTTGCCCTCTGATTATACGCACCTCCTGGCAGTCATCCGTGCCATGTTCATTTCTCATCTTGGAGTACAGTCAGTGTCAGACAACAAGCGTCTTTCAAAAAGGCACCAGGAATTGTTACATTAAGAATCCAGTAGTGTCTGAGATCACAGGACTTGCCTTTGTTGAAGGACTCCAGCAGAAATTCAGATGTAGAATGCATTACTCTTGGTGGTGGCCTGCAGCATGCAGTACTGACATTTTTGTTGGGAAACATCATGGATTGTATACAAAGTAAAGCAAATTCTTTTGGGTACAGTTAACTATACACCACACGCCACATGTTCTGGCTCTCGTGATGTGAAAAAGTAGAAACAATGATAGGTAAGATGGAGTTAAAAAGTTGTCCCATCCCCCATAGGGCATCAGCTCAAATCAGGCGATTTGCAGGAATGTTCCTTACCTCCAGAAGCCTTGAAGCTCCCTTAGAGAACATCAAGATAAACTCTGTTGTGCAGAGAGACTCTAGCCATCATCTCGTTCAATATTTTAACTCAGAAATGAAAGTGGAGTCCAGAGAGGCTACGCGGCTTGCTCACACATACATAGCTAGTGAACAAGTGACCTAGAACTTAGTATTCTGGTGGTCATTTCACTTTGCCAGAGATAGATGGTTTTTAAATATAGTTATGATGGAGTTTGGGTCATTGCTAAGAACTAACCTATCATAACAACTGCATGGCTGAGAATATTAGGAAGATGTTCAGTCTTAATAGACCACGTTCAGCCACCAGCAGAGAGGGCAAGACACCCTCTCCACTGTGACTGTCGCTGCCCCATCACATGCTGAGATGTGAGTCGGACTGTGGGGCAAGAACAGATGAGAGAGGACACTCCATTCTGACTCTGTAAACTTCACCATGGAGACTGAGCATAATACAAACAGGATACAGATTTAGAGGCAGCAAGCATAAAAATAATGTGATTGACAATGACTTCCACCTTGTGATAGAAGCTTCTTTCTGTTCCCTAGCTCCTATCTCTGCCACCCTTTGTCTCTCTCCCTCCATGGCTCGTCTCCCTGCCACCCCTTCAGTGTTGGGGCCCCAGGATTTCTGTCTACAGACCCCTTTACGTTTTCCCCCAAGAAATTTCAGCCACTCTCAAGGCTCCTCTATCCCCCCTCTAGAGTGATGTTCTCCCAAGTGTGTAATTTCAGCCTTCCTCCCTACCTCGTGCTCAAGTTCATCTCTCTGTCCACAGGCAACACCACACTCCGCTTTATCACCCTCTCTACAAACCTGCTCCTCTTCCTGACTCTCCTATCTCAGTTAATGGGTTCACTGGTTGGCAGGCTACCTACGTGAGGACTGTGGGCTCTGTGATGGGCTCTGCTGTGGGATGGGGAGGCAGGTGTGATAAAGAGCCCGTGTGGGCGTCTCGGTCTTTCCCTTTTAACCCACCTCCTCAGCCCTACTCAAGGGGTTCTTCTAATACAGAATTGCTTATTTTATTCCCTTGCTTAAAATAGTGCAGAGTTGTTTTATTGTTGTTGTTGTTGTTTGGGTTTTGTTTGTTTTTTTGTTTTTGGGGGGTTTTTTTTGTTTGTTTCCGAAGGAAATCCACAGTCCCTAACATACAAATCCCAGACTCATTTCTCTTCACTTTTCCCATCATGCCCAAACAGTCAGTTGTAACAAATGACTTGATCATTCATTACTCAAGTGTGACTATACCTCTGTACCTGGAGTACCTCCTCCCAGAACTCCCTTTTCTCCTTTTCTGCCAAATGTTCTTGTATTTCAAGGTGGGCCTTCTTCTGGGAACTCTTTCCCACTGTACCCCCTAGTCTGGGTTAGTGTTCACTGTGCCTTATACTTTGCTATTCTTATTGCTGGTTTATATTCTGTCTTTGCTAGTATTCCTTGGATGTAAAGTCTTTGTTTTATTCATGTTGGTGTCCCTTATGCCTGACGTATACTAGGTGCTCAGTAAATGTCTATTGACTAGACCAGCATTGCCACCTCCTGCCTGCCCCAAACATCAGTCCTTCAAGATCTACCATAGTTTCTCTAACTCACCATTCCAGAACTACTCCTTCCTCTTCCTGGGCTTGTACCTCAGTGTTCGAAGGACCCAAAATTCTCTCTGCCATCTGGGATCATTGTCTCAGTGTCTGCCTGTGCTTGCATCCTTTTCGTTCACCCCCAAATGTTCATGTTTTCTTACTTTTTGCTGTTTGACTCCTGCATTCACAGCCTGTCCCCTCTTCCATCGCTTTATGAAACCTTTCTTGAAAGTAATGCTTAATTGTTTCCTCTTGCTCTCTTTGATCGCTTTTGACCCTGCAGTTGATTGCAGTTTCATAAGGGCAGGACTAGGTCTTCCTTTCCCCCCCGTGTCACTCTCGTGCCCACCTCCTTCAATGGTCTCACCTTATTCAACATGCAGATGACTCCAGGATGACAGGAGAGTTGTCTCCTAGCCTGGACCTCCAGGATGGGACAAACATGTTTGGACACCTGTGTAAGAAGAAGAGGGTTGTTTTGTTTTCTTTTGTTTTTTAGTGTAATATTTATTTTTTGTTTATCTTGTTATCAGAGTACCAGAGAAGCAGAAATCAAACTGAAAAGTGAAAGCAGAGTTAAGCTTTTTTATTTGGACCCAGATGCCCAGGTACGAACTATTTTAATGTTTATATGTTTAAACTAAGTCAGGGAAAGAGAACGTCTGACAGATGATATGTTTGTTTTGTTTCTGCAAATGCTTGTCTGTTTACTTTAGACTGATAAGCAGCGTAACAGCAATGCAGAAAATTCAGGGGAAAAGGAAAAATAAAAAACAACCATAAACTCATCCCCATTACCACTACCATCGTGGATGTTCTGTTTTCAGTAGATTATGGAAAACTGAGGGATTTATCCAAAGACGTTCTCAATGCACAGAGAGCATATAATTTACACCATATAATGACCATCAGACAATAATAAGCATCACCGTAGATGCCAAAGTGGCGGTGGTATTTCCTGACTCACCCGAGGTGCATGCGATCCACATCTGTGCCCCCCAAAAGTCCACACCCGACATGGGGGGGCAGGCGTGGGACCCAGGGCAGCCCAGAGGGGATCAGAGCAGCCCAGAGGGGATGACGGCTCTGTAGTATTTTCTCCTGTATCTTCCCCCCTTTACATTTGTGATCTTTTTTATAGAGCTTCTTCCCTGTTTACTTTAACAATAAATGTCTGTGTTGCTTCACAGATTTCATAACCCTATGTTTTTGCTTTTTTGACTATTTTTTGTCTGTTTTGATAAAATACACAAAAGTTTACCATTTTAATGATTTTTAAGTGTGCAATTCAATGGCATTAAGTACGTTCCTGATGTGCAGCCATAACCACCATCCATTCCAGAACTCTTTCATCATCTGAAGTGGAAATTCTGTATTCATTAAACACTAACTCCCCAACCCTCCCTCTCCTCACCCCCTAGTGACCTCCGTGGTCCTTTCTGTCTTTATCAGTTCGCCTGCTCTAGGAACCACATTTATGTGAAACCATACACAAAATCCTTTTGTGTCTGGCTTATTCACTTAGCATAATGTGTTCAAGGTCCATCCATGTTGCAACAGGTGTCAGAATTTCCTTCCTTTTTATGGCTGAATAATATTCCACTCTATGTATATACCAGATTTTGTTTGTTTATTTATTTGTTGATGGACACTTGAGTCATTCCTAACCATAATTTTTAAGCTTTATATGATAATCTGTGGAGTAGATATACCATCATTTATTTGACCACTGTTATAAACTATATAAACTTATAAAATAGTAGCTCTATTGTGAGTTAAATGAGTATAGCTTTTCCATATTTTATGGAGTTTCCTCAAGATACATTTATTATGTGATTTTTTTTTAAAAAAATGTGAACATAATACATTTATGTATTTACGTTTTCTTTTAAAGAAGCTTGACTTCACATCAGCTGAGCCGGAAGTGAAGCCATTTGAAGAGAAGTTTGGGAAAAGAATTCTTGTCAAGTGCAATGATTTATCTTTCAATTTGCAATGCTGTGTTGCAGAAAATGAAGAAGGACCCACTACAAATGTAATTTTCCTCTTAAAAATGAATTTTAGAAAATAGAGACAGCAGATATGCCAGTTGCAATGCAGTCTGGACAGAAAATCCTAGTCCCTGATCAGAGAAGTGCAGCCTTTAAATCCGGATGTGGAAGGTTGTTTAGCCTCAGGAACAGGATATTTGTGACAAAGGGTAGGGATGGAGACTCCTTTCTCTTGAGCAGTAATTTATAGCAACAATCATAAATAGGTTTCTTCTTTGATAGCATATTCTCTTTTCCAGGCAGTTTGAGCTGTAGTGATGGTCTGGATTGTTTTTTGTTGTTGTTCAGGTCGAGCCTTTCTTTGTCACTCTGTCTCTGTTTGACATAAAATACAACCGAAAGATTTCTGCTGATTTCCATGTGGACTTGAACCATTTCTCCGTGAGGCAGATGCTGGCCACCACGTCGCCGGCTCTGATGAACGGTGGCAGGAAGAGCTCACCCGCCCTTCAGGACATCCTTCACGAAGCTGCCATGCAGTATCCGAAGCAGGTGGGGGACCGGAGCCCTGCAGCCTTCCCTACCAAGACTGACCTTGCACCTGCTGTGTGAATGCATAATGATACTTTGTAGTACACAGCTAGGGGAAATGAGACCATTGGTTATATCGACAGCATATATAATCAGGCAGGAGAAAGGCAAGCTGAGAGAAGAAGAAGTAATATTTGATTTCTAATTTTTTTTCCTAAACTTCCTGATAGTTGCCCGCCCCACCCCCCGACCAAATTGCCTTTTTGATCATATGATGACCTAGCGGTAAAGCCCTGAGTGCCTCTGAATAGCCTGTTTTAGCACTCTTTGTTGCTTCAGAACGTTTCATGTTCAGGGGATTTGTTCAACGTGGGCGTGCATTTTTCTCACTCCAGAAAATCGTTTGTTCCCTAGGGAATATTTTCGGTCACGTGCCCTCATCCTGATATATTTCTGGTGGCTAGAATTGAAAAAGTGCTTCAGGGGAGCATCACACACGGCGCCGAGCCATACATGAAAAGTTCAGACTCTTCTAAGGTATGAGCTACTTTCATGCTTTGTGATGATAAACCAGCAATTCAGTAAAAGGGCCCTCTGTGAAAATAGAAAGGCTTAAAGAAATCAGAGTTAAGCCTTATTTATTTAGCCAGTTGTATTTATATTTTTTATAGTTTAAAAGATGTGCACTCTTTACAGAGATTTACTCTTAACCTCATGTGTCCAATTTTCATTGAAAAGTAGTCTTATATGTAAATAAAATCCTTCATTGGTCTAGACAATCCTAACATCCTAAAATAATTGACAAAGCTGGAATCATCAGCTCAACAGTAAGCTTTCTCATTAAAGAGGACATACAGTCTATTCAGATAGAGTGCATTCAGCATGATGTGTCTCTTGGGTTCTGGAATTAATCTTTGGGTCCATTTACACTTAAAAGTGAGGCTGGAGGCTAGGGGATGGTCTGGCTCAGATGGTCTGGCCAGTGAGGTCAGTGCCTCAGGCCCCCTGTTTGGTCACATGGAGCAGGTCGAGGTGACAGAAGTGACCTTGGGTAGAAGAGGGAAAGGAAACATACAAGCTCTCTGGTGTATTTCCCTTACTTTGGTGCAGTGCTCACTACTTGGGGAGCACCTTGGTGTGGACATACAGACATGCATATTAGAGGGGATCTACTCCAGGAGCTCTTTTCTGGCATCAGAAAACTGAGATTTACTAAGGTTGAGTTACCTGCTCGGTGCCCCACAGCTAGGTGACCACAGGCACCTGACCATCCCTTTCCAGCACATTGAGCTACCTGGCACAGTGAGCCATAGAGTGCTGTCTCTGCTGGCTTTACGGTGGTTTTTATAAATGCTCATCTGGGAGATGCCATGATATACTGACAAGGACTGGTCAGTGGCAGGAGGTGATACCTCCAAAGCCTCTAAGGGATGTTTCCTGAGCTGAATCAGAGCTTCCCCTCGTGCTCTCTGTGGCCGGCCGTACACCCCAGCTGTGTCCACCAGCTGTAGGGGGTAGTTAACGAAAAGGTTGTAGGAGTCAGAGACCTGGGTGCTGAGTGCCTAACCAGCCTAGGTACTTTGGAGAAGTCATGTCACCTCTCTGGGCCCCAGTGTCCCGTTTATTGTTGAAAGATGATATGACTACGTGCCCCACCTCCTCTCAGGAACAGCACTGAGATCACACAGATAATATACAGGACATTGCTGGGTGCCTACGTGGCTCAGTCAGTTCAGGTCTGACTGCAGCTCAGGGCATGATCTCATAGTTCACAGATTCGAACCCCACGTCAGGCTCTATATTGACAGCTTGCAGCCTGGAGCCTGCTGGGAGCCTGTGTCTCCCTCTCTCTCTGCCCCTCCTCCATTCACACTCTGTCTGTCTCAAAAATAAAAATAAAACACTAAAAAAAATTTTTTTTAAATATACAAGACATTACTGGGGATGCTACAAATCACTGACACTGACACAAGATGAGGTCATCATTCTCATCTATCACAGCCCCAGCCAGGGGAGAGCCATTTCCCCAGGCACACTACCTCCACCAGGAGTATGCCTTTCCGGCTGATATACAGCCGAGTCAAGTTCGGTCTCTGGAGAAGAAGCTATCTTATTTTATAAATCAGGTTTGTTAAACCTTGGATGAGAAGCTCTTTCAGCTCTTCAGTGTTTTAGTTCAAAATTATTGAAGGCCCAAGATGAGATGGGCTCCCCTGACTGCGTATGTGGTATGTTTCCAGGGCCCCAGGGCCCCAGCTTTGCTCTTCTGCCTGCCATATGCACGGCTTGAAATTTGGCAGCTCATGACGGTGCAGAATCACATTTCACCCTGGGCTGCTCTCCTTCACGCCCTCCAGTGCCCGTTGAGCACCCATGGAAGCCGGCTCTTCCCTCCTTACGTATGCGACGCAGAGCTCTGCCATGTGTACATTCTTCCATGCGTTCACTCCTCCAAAGCATTAAATTAAGGCAAAGATTAACCTTTTTATATCAGAATAGGTTTTCTATCTCTCTGCTGTCAGCCATGTTCTGTCAGAATAGAACTTTTGGCAGAGATATTACTGAAGGAGGATTTTCTTACGTATGCCAAAATCATTTCTCTCCTGTTTTCCAGGATGGTCTAGAACACCATTTAGAGTAAAATTTGTCTTGGAGAAGGAAATTCTTATGAAAAGTCTCTGTAGGTGTCGATCATGACTAGACTGAAAAAGAAGAAGAAAAAAAAGGCGGGGGGCGGGGAACCAAAGGCAAAAATGAGTTTTTCAGTCTTTTACATACTTTATGTTCTATTTGCGTCCTCAGTAAGTCTGTGGGCTCAGACCCTGTTTGCCACAGGAAAGAGTGGAACTTATCTGAAATCTAGGTTTTAGTTTTAAGTTTTATGGAAATACTGCATTTGACTCCACAATATGTCATTATTGTTATAAACCTAAAAATAATAGTTTCTATCTGAAAATAGAAGGTAGGCCATTTTCCCCTGTGACCATGTGTCCCCTGAGCCCTGCAAGAATGTGCCCTACCGGATGAAGAAGTGGAGGAATTAGAGGACATGTTTCAGTCAAGACGTGTTTCCAGTTCATTTGTGAGGGCAGCACTCCCACAGCACGACCGTGCTAGAGTCATAATGTTTGGTAACTGGAATGGATAGTGAGGAGTACTGTGGCTCACGCCCTTCGTTTCTTAGGTGGGGAAAATGGAGCCCAGAGAGGGTTGATGGCCTAGATCCACCCAACTGGTTTTCAGTTTGACCTAGAGACAAACGGCTCTGTGTTCCGAGTCCACTCAAACCTAGTGCGCAGATCCCCCAAAGGTGTGGTCAGAAGGCAGGTTCTGACCCACAGGGCCTGGGCTGGGACCTGAGACTCTGCTTTCCCAAGAAGCTCCCAGGCGCTGCTGATGCAGCCACTCTGACACACATTGGTTCACAGGCACGGGATCACAGTCCCCAGAGCTGGTTTGACTTTTCATGTGCTTACGTAATGTAAAAGGCCCTGAACATACCGCTCTGACGGAATCAGACTTTGCATTGGTAGCAGCGCAGTGCCCCGGTACGAGCACCTATAGGGTCTGTCCTCTGCTTTAGCAGTAGGGGTATAGTTGATTGACAGACCTGCCCTGCACACATCTGAGGCCAAAGCAGATCTGCTTCCCTGTGGACAATGGGGTTGATAAGTCAACCCACAACAAATGAAAATTCATCATCAAGAAGTGAAAACAGCAGTAAGTTTATACTTAGAAAATAAGACTATAGCAATTGAAAACCCTGGCCTAACTTAAGTCAGCACCTATAATGTCTTCTAGAACGAATACCTGTCCCCCAAATTGTGGGACTCTGCATAAGCTGGTACACATTAGGAGCTATGCCGGCTTAGTATTTTCATTAGTGTTCTCATTTAAACGTTAAGTATTGCAATCTATTTTGACACCAATTCCAAGAATTAACAGTTGTTAATAACCCAGTGAACTTATAAGTAAGCCTCAGTCATAAAGAACTATGAAAGCTTATGAAATGTCCTACTTGCAGCCTGTGAAAGCAACATCTTAGAAAAGAAAAGACATAACATTTTGGAAACAGTCCTCATTCTGTATAGTCTTTGGAAATCACTGCCACAAAGATTGCATTCAACAGAATACTCTGCACCTAGCGTAGGCCCAGCCGTTTCCTTACCATGCCCTGTGCTTTTCCGTGCATCTGATACTATGGTAAGAGCTTGTTCAGTGGACATGTGATGATGGCCCTTTAGATCATAATTCTGTCAGTGCGGTGCAGCACCTCATATCTTGATTCTCGCGTCTTCAAGGTTGCTCAGAAGGTGCTGAAGAATGCCAAGCAGGCTTGCCAAAGACTAGGACAGTACAGAATGCCGTTTGCATGGGCAGCAAGGTAACAACTTTATCTTTTATGCCTTTGATGTAGATACAGATAGGCGGATATAGATAGACAGACAGACAGACTGACTCATCTTTTCTGTTTATTGCCCAGAGACAAAGAGGATTTAAATGCGTAAAGTTAAAACATAAGTAAGCCCCCTATGTGAATAGTCATTCATCAGAGTCACAGACAGGGAAGATGCCGGCTGGGAGAGCTGTGTGGGGGGCTGGCGGGATGGACGGGGGTTCTCCTTGCAGAGCCGCTTTCTAGCCACGTGTCCCGAGCTCAGCCTGGACAGCAGCCCAGGGCGGGGGCCTGCGCATTACCCTTGTTTGTGGGCTCTGCTTCCTAAGCATCTGACTGTGGATGTTGTTGCCCAAGCACGAGCCATTTGCTGGAAACGTTTTCTGCGTAAATTGAGTTAGTTGTGTTCATCCGCATAAATGTCTCCCATGTTTGCAGATAATGAAATTTTTGTTAGCTACAGCCAATGGAATAATAATTAGCCTTCACATAGAAACCGAAGTTAAGCTGTGGATTTATTTTGGTCTTTTGGAAGCTCTGTTTAGAGCTGTTGTTTGGCTGTTTCAGGACATTGTTTAAGGATGCATCTGGAAACCTTGACAAAAATGCCAGATTCTCTGCTCTCTACAGACAGGACAGCAACAAGCTCTCCAATGATGACATGCTCAAGTTGCTTGCGGACTTTCGGAAGTGAGTCTCAAAGTGTTACTTATTTGCTCACCTGAAAAACAAAAGGTGTTTGGTGGGGAGGAAGGCAGCGGGCTCCACTCAGACATCATAGGGCCTGTTGGGTAAGCGTGAAACTTTACCCTGAGTCCCTGGGAGGGAAGAAAAGGTCTAACACTGAAGAGTGTTCTGGTTAATTTGAGTGACATTTTCAGTGGTGCTGTGAAGGGCAGTGTGAGGGTAGAGACGAGCCTAGGGAGGAAGGAGACAGGTGAGGAACCTTTGGCAAGAGACGGGAAAGGACTCAGCAAAGACGGTGAGAGTGGAAAGGGGAGGAAGGGACTAACTCCAGTCATGTTGGGGAAGCACCATTACTCCACCTGGGGCTCCTGATTGGGGGAAGGGAGGGAGGAGAGAGAAGTGGGGGGTAGTCTCGGATAAGGAGCCCCCCAGTTTCTGACCTGCACCGTGGAGAGACTCAGGTACCGTTAACTGAATGACGGAAGGGAAGAACAATAACTGACTTACTGTTTACCAGCACTGTTCCAAATGCTTTACCTCCGTTAACAAGTGTATTCATTCCCCAGGGCTGCCATAACAAAGTACCACAAACTAGGGGGCTTAAAACAAGGGAAATGTAGCTCTCACAGATTTGGAGGCTAGAAGTCCAAAGCCAAGACATTGGCGGGGCTGCCCTTGCTCCAGAATCTCCAGGGGAGGGTCCCTCCGTGCTTCTCCAGCCTCCCGTGGCTCCAGGCGCTCCTTGGCTTGTGGCAGCGTCACTCTAGTCTCTGCCTGTGGCTGTACATGGCCGTCTTCCTGTGCTTTTCTGTCAAAATGTCCTTCTTATGAAAGAACTTGTCATGTTGGATTAGGGCCAACCCCAGTGACCTCATCTTCTTGATTATATCTGCAAAGACCCTATTTCCAAACAAAGACACATCTGTAGGTACCACGGGTTAGGACTTTAACATATGTGTCCGGGGAAACCATCCAGCCCACAGCGGTAAAGAGAGGGAACACGCCGGCGGGGTCAGTCTGACTAAGAGCCTGCTCCTGTCCCTGTGCTGCTCTGGGGTTCCCTCATGACGGTCCCCTCCCGAACTCGCACAGCTGACTTCCTTTGCTAACGACATGGGTTTTAGAGCTTTTCTGGGGAAATTCTGGGAATGAGAAAGAACTGAGGCTGTTAAAAGGGAAGGAAATGAAAAGCATGGGGACGCCTGAGTGACTCAATCAGTCGAGCGTCCAAGTCTTGATTTCAGCTCAGGTCGTGATCTCACGGTTCCTGAAACCAAGCCCCTCTTTGGGCTCTGCGCTGACAGCACAGAGTCTTCTTGGGATTCTCTCTTTGCTCTCTCTGCCCCTTCCCCTCTCTTTCTCTCTTTTTCTTTCAAAATAAACATTAAAAAAAAAGAAATTAAAAAAAAAACGAAAGGAAGGAATGGTGAAGAGCCAGCCATGAACTATTCTATACCATAGGAAACTTTTAGTCTTATTTTTTTAATTTGGAAAAAAAAACCCACACATGGCAAAGTAACAGTGTCACTTGGCTTAGAACTCAGGACTCACTGTTCAGCTTTCTATTCATTTTCACTTTTTTTGTACTTTTCTCTCTTCTGATTTTTCAGGATTCTTAATAGAGCCATAATTAACATCTCTAAAAAACCTTTACTTACTGATAGTAATATATTGTCACATATAACATGTTTTCATACAGTAATTATTGTCATGTTTCATCCTTGTTTAAAGAATAAAAATCATTTTACTTTTTTTTTTTTAAACTCCAGCACGTTTAGTTAAATAGATTAGAGTTTTCCTGCACTAGCCTACCATGCAGTTCTTAACATTCATGATGTGGGTCCAAACGTAATCACTTAGGACGGTGTGCACTCTATATTGTTAAGGAGGAGAAAGTATATCTATATGACCTCATTTTTGAGAAGAAAACATTTTATATATTTCTTCTTATGTGTAAATGAAGAAATGGATAGGCAAGCAGCTAGCCAGATGGAAAGATAGGCACCAAATAGTCATGTAGGGTGTGTACCAAAATGGTGGTCATGGCTGTCTCTGAGGGCTGGATGTATGGATGACTTTTAACTTCTACTTTATAGCTTTCCACGATTTTACATGGGCTTTTTTTTTTAAGCCAAATTTTTACTTCCATATTCCAACATACAACCAAATGATGAGGTTTTCTACCCGTAATGGTGGTTGGAAGTCCTGTGTCAGAGGTTCTGTGCCAGGCAGGCTAGCTGGGACTGCGCTGGCTGTGGTGGGTCTTGGGCAGCAGCCCCAGCTCACTGTTCTGTCCCTTGGCAGAGGCTGAAGGGTAGGACTCCACAGGGTCTTTAATGAAAAAGTGATCTGAGCGGAGAGCCCGTGGCGAGGAAGAGCGCAAGCCTTCACTGGTTCAGAGCACAGAGTGGCCTCCCTGGCACACCGGGCCTTCATGGTCGTGCTCAGCGGAAAGGATCTTGCGGGAGGAGCATGCTCCGGAGGGCCAGCCAGAGAAACCCCATAGGGATGTGATGCTGTCAGCCTCAGAAGATGCAAAGAGGAGCCTTCGTCCTTCCTTGTCAGCAAAATCCAAAGAAATGCTTGTGTCTGCTCCCTGTGCTTTTCATAGTGGAATTAGGGAGTGGAGGCTTCCTTTTTTTTCTTTTTTCTTTTTAACCTTAGCATTGTTCTTTTTTTTCCTCTTTATTTTGTTTGTTTGTTTTTGTTTATTTATTACAGGAAATAATCTCATGTCACTGGCCTGGGCACCAGCCTGGGTGCAAAGCTGTCGTTGCTGCTCCCATGATTGTCTCAAAATGTCATTTAATAATGGATGGGAAAAATTTTCTCGAGCTGCCCCCAGTCTTTAGAAAATAGCTGTCCAATCTCATAGGCCACTCCTCCCTCTTCTTTGCAATAAGTACCAGGGGTGTTTTCCAAGACTTAGTAGGAAAGCAGTTCTGTCAGATAGACGGCATTGCTGACATGTATGCTTCTGGAAACATTCACCCAAGAAGAAATACTTGCTATTTCATCCTTCTTTGATTTCCTCACAGTGGTATCTTTTCTGACTTCTGCAAGAAATCTGAAAGCATGAAGGCAAAGTATAAAAAAAGAACATTTTCTTTCCTTTTCTTTCTTTTCTTTTCAAATTTTTATTTAAATTCTAGTTGGTTACCACACAGTGCAGTATTGGTTTCAGGAGTAGAATGCAGTGATTCATCACTTACATACAACAAACACCCAGTGCTCATCCCAACAAGTGCCCTCCTTAATGCCCATTACCGGCCTAGCCCATCCCCCACCTACCTCCACTCCAGCAACCCTCAGTTCTCTGTACTTAAGAGTCTCTTCCAGTTTGTTTCTCTCTCTTTTATTTCCCCTTCCCATATGTTCGTCTACCATATACATCATATGGTAGTTGTCTTTCTGTGACTGACTTATTTCACTTAGCGTAATATAGTCTAGTTTTATCTATGTTGCTCCAAATGGCAGGATTCCATTCTTTTAGATGGGTGAGTAATATTCCATTGTATATGTATACAATGACGTGTGTGTGTGTGTGTACACTACATCTTCTTTATCCATTCATTAGTTGATGGATCCTGGGCTTTTTCCATTGTCCATTGTTTGGCTATAGTTGATAATGCTGCTGTAAACATTGGGCTTCATGTACCCCTTCAAATCTATATTTTTGTATCCTTGGGAAAGTCCCTAGTCGTGTGATTGCTAGATCATACTTTTAACTTCTTGAGGAACTTATGTAGTGTTTTCCACAGTGGCTGTACCAGTTTGCATTCCACAGTGCAAGAGGGTTCCCCTTTCTCCACATTGTCACCAACACCTGCCGTTCCTTGTGTTGTTAATTTTAGCCATTCTGACACATGTGAGGTGGGATCTCATTATGGTTTTGACTTGTATTTCCATGATGATGAGTAACGTTGAGCATCTTTTCAAGAATATTTTCTTTCTTTAAAAAAATTTTTTTTAATGTTTTTTATTTATTTCTGAGAAAGAGACAGCATGAGCAGGAGAGGGTCAGAGAGAGACACACACAAAATCTGAAACAGGCTCCAGGCTCTGAGCTGTCAGCACAGAGCCCGACGCGGGGCTCCAACCCACAAACCGTGAGATCATGACCTGAGCCGAAGTTGGACGCTTAACCGACTGAGCCACCCAGGCGCCCCTGTTTTCTTTCTTTTTAAATTTTTTAATGTTGATTTATTTTTGAGAGAGCATGAGCTGGGGAGGGGCAGAGAGAGAGGCACCGAGGATCCAAAGAAGGCTCCGTGCTATCAGCACAGAGCCTACTACAGGGCTCGAACCCATGAACTGCAAGATCATGACCTGAACTGAAGTCCAGTGTTCAACCAACTGAGCCACCCAAGCGCCCCAAGAATATTTTCTTTTAAATGTAAACCTTTTTTTTTTCTTGGTCTGGTGCAAAAGGTGTTTTTATTAAACCACAGGGACAGGACCGTGGGCAGAAAGAGCTGCCTAAATGTAAACCTTTTTTAATGCTACCACATTGGGTAGTTTTTTGTGCTGTTTTGTTTTGTTTTTTGGTTTTGATAGTGCTTATTTATTTTTGAGAGAGAGAGAGAGACGGAGACAGAGACAGAGAGAAAGCATGAGCAGGGGAGGAGCAGAGAGAGAGAAAGAGAGGGCAGAGCAGAGGATCCAAAGCAGGCTCAGCACTGACATGGGGCTGGAACTCACGAGCTGTGAGATCATGACCTGAGCCAAAGTCAGACGCTTAACTGACTGAGCCTCTCAGGTGCCCCCACATTAAGTGGGTTAGGCAATAATATTTATTAATAGGGTTTGTGCATGAGACTTATATGTATATATTTTTATTTGTACCGTTATTTTCTTTGTGCCCAAGTTTGACATTCTTACTTCCATTTCCCTCTGGTTGCATTGCACTCAAGCCAGGTGGGGCTACTTGCCTTTCTCTGCAGCCATCATATACTTTCACTCCACCATGCTTTGCCCTCTGCCTCAACCATGCTCCCTTCTGCTGTTGTCAAGGGACCCCTGTCCTCTTTCAAAGTCCAGTCTGTAACTCATGTCCATGTTGGGAAGCCGAAGCAGGTCATGTGACTTCTCTGCTTGAGTCCCCTCTTCTTTTTAAGGGGGAGCCCTAATAGCCCCGCGTCCTATAGCTGTGGGGGGGAGTCAATGAAAATGCACTTCAGGGTGATGTCTCTCACTGAGAAGACTCGGCTCATTCCCTTCCTTCTCCGTACACTAGACACTCGCCTTCCTGTGGAGGTTTTGCACACCCTGTGTGCATGTGGTTGCCACCATCTGTCTGGCTGAGCACAGGAATCTATCGCATTAGTATTCTGTCAGTGGTGCCTAGTCTAGTGCATGTCGTATCCCCATAAGCACTTGATAAATAGTTACTGAAATTTCTCAGAGACATAAACTCAGTGATTTCGTTTAAACAGAAGCATCTCAAATTTCTTTCAATCACGTACACATTTCTTTAAGTGACTCCAAAGCTTTTTAGATTCTATTTCCTTTTATAAAATGCATGTTAGAAGATTTCACCACACGCCTATATTGCGTTAATCCCTTTAATGGGTCAGTGCAGAAGATGGAGAAGGGAGGACCGGGCTGCAGAAACACAGAGGTGAGGACACCAAATCTGTGGGCGTGGGATGATTGCTGGTTTGTGATTCTCCCCTGGCCTCTGGAACTTGTTGAGTCAGCAGGATTGTATGGGCAGTGGGAAGAAAAGACCTTTCCTTTTCCTCAGAGTGAGAGCCTCACTCATTCCAACACTGATATGTAGATAAAAGAAGTTCCCAAACTCCAGATACCCTATGTGTGTCTACTGTATACATTTCTTTAATGCAGTTTTAGAATGGGCTTTCATGCTCAAGGTATTGTAAGTTGTGCATGGAATATATATACTTTTCAGCATTAAAAAAAAACAGCAATGACTAATCCCAGTAATAAGAGAATTCACTTTGTGTAACACACACACACACACACACACACCATCTCTTTGGAAATGGCATATTAAAAAGGGCAGTAGAATTTTCATTGTTTATAAGGTTTTGAGGTTTAATAAGCTGGGTTCCATAAAACCCCTAAAGTTCTGAAGTAAATTTAAGATTATATTTAAAAAACTAAGTTGGTAGAAACAGCTTCCACAAAGCCCATGTGCTGTGTGCTTTGGAACTAAGCTCAGATCTGCGCTTTCTTGGAAATACATGGACATACTGCCTCTATAGAAATAGCAGCCAGAACTAAAAACTTTCATCAGGAGAAAGAAAAGAGTATAGTTAGACACAGAAGAATATAACACATTGTGCAAAGAGTTCCAGTAACGATTGTTTAGTTAAAACGTGTTGCTTAGAAATCCAGTTATCCAAAGTTTATATGAGGATAATGGCAGAGTAATAGAAAAAGTGAAGAAGGGACGTATTCACTTATTGGCGGAAAAAACCAGGAAGGGGTGAAATACAGTGCTCTTGAACACTTACATTTGGAAATACTCTTTGCAATGAACAGAATAGTTCAGATTCTAGGAAGCAGAAACAACTTCCTGGGTGTCTTAAGATTTGTGGGAGGCAGGGTTTTGTGGTAAGTGACAGTGTTGAGGTGTTTGAGAGAAGAGGTGGAGCGAGACACTCTATGTCAAGAAAATTTATAGCTGCACAGAAACCCATGGGTCTCAGGGTCGACATCCCTGAAGAGCCCTATGTAAAGTTGAGAGCGACCCCGACAGTATATCATTGTGGGAGCCCACAGTGTGGGAGGCAGCAGCAGCAGCAGCCAGGAGATGATTGTCGAGGGCACAATCTTCTGGCTAGTAGAAAAGAGTATTGTGGCGGCGCCTGGGTGGCTCAGTCAGTGAGGCGGCTGACTTCAGTTCAGGTCATGATCTCATGCTCGAAGGGTCATGAGTTCGAGCCCTGCGTCGGGCTCTGTGCTGACAGCTCAGAGCCTAGAGCCTGCTTCAGATTCTGTGTCTCCCTCTTTCTCTGCCCCTCCCCTGCTTGCATTTTGTCTGTCTCTTTCTCTCAAAAATTATAACATTAAAAAATATATAAGGAAAGAATGTTGAGTTTTTTGAATAAATCACACAGTGGACATAGGGACAAGATAAAACGGTGATGCTAGGCTGTACTTAGACATCTTTTGGCCAGAAATCTTTAAAAAATTGTTTTAAGTTTATTTTGAGAAAGAGCAGGGGAGGGGCAGAGAGAGAAAGGGAGAGAAAGAATCTGAAGCAGGCCACACTGACAGTGCCTGGGGCTTAAACTAACGACCTGCGAGATCATGACCTGAGCTGAAATCAAGAGTCTGATGCTTAACCCACTGAGCCTTCCAGGAGCTGCGGCCAGAAATTTTTTTTACCTGAAGGCAGAATGTGTGAGAAACCGTTGACCTGCCTTCCTGATAGTTATCTCCCTCAGGATTTCAAGAAATGCTCATTTAAACTCTGATGTAAACAAAAGACAAGTGGAAAGGAAAGAAACCCTAGGAGAAAGCGATTCTGCAAGTTGAAGCTGGCCATGGGCAAAGCTCAGAGTGTGCTTGGCCCGGGCTCTTGTCACAAGGAAGCGAGGATTTAGGACTGTTAGGAAATCCTGATACAAAAGGAACTGTACCCTGGGTTATATGGACACGTTACACGTGAGGCTGCTTATTTACAGATAACAGGAATGTCTTCGGGGTCTTCACATCAGGAGCTAGGAACTTTTCAAAAATAGGAGTAAAACCAAATGCAGAATCTGCAGGCCAATAGCTTTGATGGTCTTTTTTGGCCATGTTTTAAAAGGCATTATTCAACAGGTGGCTTATGAAGAACCATGAGGCAGCATTCTGTTTTCTAGGATTAAGTCATGTCATGTCGAGCTTCTCATCCTAACCACATTGCTGCTTTTCTCTTTTCAATTGGGTTGCTAACCTGGTACCACAGAGGAATGCAAAACCTTTAACAAGCGTATATGCCAGGGTGTCCTGTGAACAAGTCAGGGAAGCGTAGTGTGCACGAGCGGACAGGTATTCCAGGTTCGGTGGCGAAGGGGCTATAACATCAGTCTGGCGACGGACCTCTGGGGGTTTGAGAAGGAGCCTGTTGTTGGCCATATTCTGTGCGGTATCATCATCACTGACTTTTTTTGAGAACATAACATGCTGGTGAAATGTTCTAATGACATCAGGCTCTTAGGAATATCTCCTACATTAGATGTTAGAATCTGGGTTTGGAAAGGTTTTGATCAACTCGAAATGGCTCAGATGTAAAAAAGTGAAATTTCCGCAACCAAAAATCAAATCCTGTTCTGAGTTCCCAAACCATAATTGTATGAATGTAGGAGAGAGATGTAGCATGAAAGTAAAGCCTATGGAAAACGATTTCGGAAATTTAGGTAGTTTAAAGGTAGTGTACGTCACTAGGAGAGTGTGGCTACCACCAAATAATAGAATCCGGCTACATCGGTAGAAGCCAGATTGTTCAAAACCAGCTCGCTCCTCTGTCCCCACCTGGTCAGACCTCACTGGGCCTGATCTATGCAGTCTGGGCACCTTGACGTAAATGGAACATTGTTCTAGGGGAGAAATGGCATTGGAGGAATGTCCAAAAGGGCTGAAACCACAGAGGCCTTCAGCAAGGTGTGGTTGCTGTTTATAGGTGGCTGAAAGGTGTTACGCAGAGAATTAACCAGGCCCCTTGGTGAGCGCAGGTTTCAGAGAGGTGAGATGAGGAAGTGCAGTCTGGGTGTGAAAATGGCTGTGCTGAGTTTCCTTGCAACTAGGAAGGGGTGAGGCGGAGTCACCCCTGTCAGGAATGTCACAGAGGAGATACTTGGATTGAGTCACACCAAATCTAAACACCAAACATTTAATTCAGTACTTTCTTTGTGTCCTGCATTTTACTAGATACTAGAGCCAAAGATGGCATCCAGCTCTGTATTTTCATGATTCTAAATGAGCCAAGAATGTGTGGATAAGGCTGGAGTGTGGTTCACGAAAACTAACACTCTTAACTAGATTTGTGCAGTCCAACGCAGTAGCCACTGGCCATGGCTGACTATCGAGCATGTGAAATACAGCAAGTCCAAACTGAGATGAGCCATAAGTGTAATACACGTCTGCATTTGAACAATCAGAATAACTTTTTATACTGATTACATATTGAAATAATAATAGTTGGGATATATTGGGTTAAGTCAAATGGATTCTTAAAACTAATTCTACCTGTTTCTTTTTACTTTTTAAAATGTGGCTACTGGGAGGTTTAGAGCGTGATTCACACATTTCTCTAGAAAGTGCTGCTCCGGAATTAGGTTTTAGAGCTAACCTAACTTATACACGTGTGATCTTTCTCTTCTGTTTATAGACCTGAGAAGATGGCTAAACTCCCGGTGATTCTGGGCAATCTAGACATTACAATTGATAACGTTTCCTCAGACTTTCCTAGTAAGTGTTAGTTCTTTGTAATAACGAGACAAAATTTTGTTTGGTTTTTACTTCAACTTGTTTGTTGTTAATTTTCCAGATTATGTCAATTCATCGTACATTCCCATGAAGCAATTTGAAACCTGTAGTAAAACTCCGATCACTTTTGAAGTCGAGGAATTTGTGCCCTGCATACCTAAACACACTCAGCCTTACACCATCTACAACAACCACCTGTACGTTTATCCTAAGTACTTGAAATATGACAGTCAAAAGTCTTTTGCCAAGGTGAGCGCAAAGATCGAGGTTTCAGTTTTGAGATTAGTCTCTCTTGGGTTTTGGCTTCTCATATTCTTTTATAAACATTTACATTTTCTGGCTTGTTTTGCCTTATTTTCTTTTTCTTCTTTCTTTAAATATTGCTACAGGCCAGAAATATTGCTATTTGCATTGAATTCAAAGATTCAGATGAGGAAGACTCTCAGCCTCTGAAGGTTTGTTTTTTTATGTATGCTCGCATTTTTCTAGCTTAAAAGTGGACTTGAGCGATAAATTGCAGAAAGAAATTTTTAACTGACACAAACGTGAAGATCTGTGCCACCATAATATACCACCAGATGGGCTGAACCTTACAGAATAGGGAGTAGATGAGTTCTTGCCGTTCATTGACTATTTCTGTTTTGTTACAACTCTTTAAGGATGCAGGTTTCTTAGGCTTGTTCAGTTCAGTAAATAAATCATGTGTGTGGGTGCTAAGAATTTTTCTTAGTATTGTATTAGTATATTGTATTAGTATGATCGATAATAGAAATAATAGTAAGGATAGATTAGTATGATTAGCATATTGTATTAGTATGATCGATAATAGAAATAATAGTAAGGATAGATTAGTATGATTAGCATATTGTATTAGTATGATCGATAATAGAAATAATAGTAAGGATAGATTGATATTTATTATAGTATGATAATAATAACAGCAGTAGATTCTTGGTGATGTTTATTGAGTACTTAGTATAATCCAGACTCTACTTTTAGAGCCTTAGAGGTGTTAAACTCCTTTAATTCTCCTAACAGTAATTTTTAGATGAGAGTAATGCACAGAATTTAAATAAGATTGCTTAGGGCTATGCATTAATGGCACCGCTGTTCAAACCCAGGTAGCCTGGCTCCACAGCCCAAATTCTTTCCTGTAACGAGGTGAAGATGACTTTCCAAGAAGGGAAGGAGACAGAGATGTAAAGAAGAATATAATAATCATTTTTGCCCCCCAGAAAAAGAAATTCATGGTTTACTGAGAAAGCTGGCCAAAGAGAAAAAGCTCCTGGCACATAGAAGGTCCTGAAATGATTTTTTGTCAAAAGTGAATAATTAGTGTAAACAATGCTAAGGGAACCCAGAGGAAGGAGTTCATCATTTCTTGACGGACACGTGGAATGTGGTCCACATAGAAGGGAAGGCCGTTCAGACAAGGGATCGCATGAGAAAGGGAGCCATGGGCAAGCCCGTGTCTAGTTACAAGGCGGGCGGGGTGCTGGGAGGTGGGTCGGACGTGGGTGGGACGCAGGAGTAAGGGGGTGGAGGGGTCTGGAGTCTCTTAGGCAGAAGAAATCCATCCATCAGAGGTGGTTATAGGCTTATGCTGTAGGAAGGCCTCTTCACACCACATCTGAGTTTAATTTCTGACCCTGTTAATTAAATACTGGTGCTTTTCTCTGCTAACTCTTGCTTTAGTGCATTTATGGCAGGCCCGGTGGGCCAGTGTTCACAAGGAGCGCCTTTGCTGCGGTTTTACACCATCACCAAAACCCAGAATTTTATGATGAGGTAAGTGAGGAGGCTTTCAAGGGAAATCCCAGTTAACCAGGTTTAAAGAAAACTCCAAGTTCTTTGCTTAGTAAAGCAAAATTCAAGAGAAACTGCATACTGTGCTGGAATTACAGTGCGAGAACTAAATGCTGAAGTATTTATTTTACATCATCTTTTCTAATTACAAAAGTAACATTTATTCTAAAAACTTGGAAAAAGCACATCATAGAAAAGGAAAAGTCATAAAGCTCTCCTCTATTACTACCACAATTAATATTCTGACATACTTTCTTTCAAGTTCCCACTTAAGTGTAGTTATGTTTGTTGGACCCGAGAATCTTTTTTTCTTATTATTGGGTTTCTTTATGTAGAATGATAATGTACTTCATTAAAACTACTATGTGAATCCTACTATTTATTAAAAATTTTTTAATGTTTATTTTTGAGAGAGAGAGGGAGAAAGGGAGGGACAGAGAGAGACACGTACAGAATCCAGGGCAGGCTCCAGGCTCTGAGCTGTCGGCACAGAGCCCGATGTGGGGCTTGAACTCACAAACTATCAGATCATGACCTGAGCCATAGTCAGACACTTAACCGACAGAGCCACCCAGGTGCCCCTGTATGAATTCTACTTTCAAATGTTCTATCCTGGTTTTTCATCATGCCTTGGCTGTGTTAGGTTAATGTAGTGGTGTTGATGTCACGTGTTTTCTAGTTCTTTCTAGAGTTGAAATCCCAACTCTGCCATTTCTGGTCAGTGAATGTCTTGGTCTGTTCAGGCTACAGCAGAACCACAGAATAAGTAGATTGGAAATAGCAGGTATTTATTGCTCATAGTTCTGGAGGCTTCAGTCCTAGATCAGGGTGCCAGCATGGCGTGGTGAGGGACATCCCCAGGTCACACACTTCCCAGTTGTACCCTCACGTGGTGGGATGGGCAAGGAGACTCTGTTGGATCTCTTTTAAGAGCATTAATTGCATTCATGAGGCCTCTACTGTCATGACCTAATCTCCCCCAAAGGCCACACATCCTAACACCATCACCTTGGGGGGTTAGGATTTCAACATACGAATTTGGGGGTGGGAGTGGGGACACACACATTCAGACCCTACCAGTGCGTTATGGATCCATTTCTTCTTTAGCACAGTTTCTGTTCTTTGAGTTCTTTGACTGCAAATGTCCATACCAGTTTGGAGACCAAATGCACGTTTGTGCATTGGGTGACATGTGTGCCTGCTCTTATTGGGAATTTTCGTTGTTGTAAAATATTAGCAAGACTGTTATGTGGTCTTCTTTGCAGATTAAAATAGAACTGCCCACCCAGCTCCACGAAAAGCACCACTTGTTGTTCACCTTCTTCCACGTCAGCTGCGATAATTCGAGTAAAGGGAGCACAAAGAAGAAGGATGTTGTTGAAACACAAGGTTTGGGGTCTCATCATTCCTTTGATTGTCTATAACTTACATAGTAGGTTCTTAAATTTTATTTTATTTCTTTTTTAAGTTTTATGTATTTATTTTAAGAGAGAGAGGAGAAAGCATGCGTGTGCAAGTGGGGAAAAGGCAAAGAGAGAGGGAGAAAGGGAGAATCTCAAGCAGGCACCGCACTGCCAGCACGGAGCCTGAGGGGCTCGAACTCACGAACTGTGAGATCATGACCTCATGCTTGGCTTACATATGTAAGCTTTTATGAAAGATCTTTTCAGAATTGTAATCCCAAAGAGACCAAAGTACATTGTAGACAGTGCTGGGCAGAGACGAGATTTGGGGCCTTAAAGATCAGGCAGTTTAGTAGCCCTGACTTTCTTTCACACGTGTTCCAACAACCTGCAGTGAAATTTTTTGTTTTGTTTCAACAGTTGGATATGCCTGGCTTCCTCTGCTGAAGGATGGAAGGGTAGTGACCAGTGAGCAACACGTTCCTGTTGCAGCCAATCTCCCCTCTGGCTACCTTGGCTACCAGGAGCTCGGGATGGGCAGGGTATAGAACTTTAAGACTGATTGATTCCCGTACCTTCAGAAAACATGAAAGATCAACTAATGCAGGAACAACACAACAAAGTGCACAGTATTTTTGCTGGTCCCAACAGTTTGGTTTTAGTTACTCATTTTCAAGTAAATGCAAGCTATTGGAAGTCAGTGCTATTAACAGCACAATCTAGAATTATAGTTGGGGCATTTTAAGTCCTGAACTAGCAGCACCTCAGCAGGGAATGAATACTTAAGAGATACCGGATGAGGTAGAAGTTTTTTGCTGCAAACCAGCCGTGCTCAAATAAGGAGGTGTTCTTAGAGTCACACAAACTATTAGCAATTGTCTTTCTACTTAGAGTAAATGTAGTAGCAACTCTCGCCACAGGGTAGCCCATTCTGATACCTTTGCTGATCCATTAAGGCCTGGGTTTTCTCAGATTTCTCCAACCGGTTAATTGATTTTGCAGTTTGTTTAGCCATCTTAAATTTTATAGATTTCAGTTTTATAACACACTCAGATAAGGTCTGCTTCATTTTCGTTTTGCATGACTTTTAATATTTCTCAGCATTGAAGTAGTGCCAAATTTGGGTCCATGTTATAGACAAATGGTTAAAATATTCCAAAATCGGGGGAAATTCTGTAACATTCAGTTATAATTCCTAGTCTGAACGTAAGAAAAATGGAGAATTCAGAAATCAAAATAAGCACACAGAGGACTGACCCTTTACCCATGTAGAACGTCTTACTGTCCCATTTGCTGGACAGTCTTCTGCCATCCCTATCAGGATCCTGAACTCCAGTTTGGTTTAGTCATTGGTGACACAGGATTCTTTACCTCTCAAACAGGCAATAACTCATACAACTGCAATTAAACGGTAACAGAAAATCCAGTAAGGAAATCATTGTAGCCAGGGAAGAGATTGGGCAGAAATTAGCACTGTTTGCATTCTTGCAGCGAGCCAGCCATAGCTGTTGAGTCAACGACGCTGTTTGGGCCTATGACACCTCATCAGTCCCCTCGGTGAACATGGTGTTTGAAGCCAAGATGGCTAATCTGTTGGGATTTTTTTCCCTTTCCATGTTTTTTCTAGCATTATGGTCCTGAAATTAAATGGGTAGATGGCAGCAAGCCACTACTGAAAGTTTCCACTCATCTGGTTTCCACCGTATATACTCAGGTACGTGCTGTTCTGTTAGCATTAACTAGCAGTGATGCTCAGTGAATGAATTTGCATGATCTTTTTGGCCAAAAAAAAGAAAATCCTAATTGATATGTTATACATACATATAAGGTGCTCATATGTACTGACATAAATGAATAGTACAAGTAATGTTTCTCAACTACTTCCTCTTTCGTTGGAGGATCTTTGAAATCTTTTAAAAAATTTTCTCTCTCTTGATGTTTTCATTTTTATAGGATCAGCTTCTTAGTCTGAATAAAACATGCATGCTGTAAGAAGCAGGTACTTCTGTTTCCACAGCATTATGCTAATAGGCCTTCTTTCTTTCTCTTCTTTTTTTTCTCCTAGGATCAGCATTTACATAATTTTTTCCAGTACTGCCAGAAAACTGAATCTGGAGCCCAGGCCTTAGGGAGTGAACTTGTAAAATACCTTAAGGTATCAGATAGCTTTCTTAGTAACCCCTTTTTAATGAGATTGGAGTGGGTTGGGTTTTCCGTTTGCTGGCAAGTGTCATTCTTACCTCTTGGGAACCTTATAAGGATGCTCTTATCTAGATACTCTCAGGTTGATAGCCTCTCTGTGGTTTTAGATGGTGGCAAGAAGCTGCCTCAGAAATAGGACAGCTCCAGAGTGCTGTACGTCAACTCTGCCGAAAGTAAAATAAAAAATTTAATTAAAAAAGAAAAGAAATAGGACAACTGATCTGCCTTCATCCTTGTCCCACATGTACTGTTTTTAGGCCCAACTCAAAATACATTGTTCTCTGCCTAGAAAATCACTCACATACGCAGGCCTTGTCCGCTGAGTGCTCACTGGGTGCAGAGCGCAGGGACAAGCACATAAGAAGCAGGGACTTCAGTCCCGCCATTAAGGAGTGTGTAGCTAACTGGAGGAGATAACACAACCTTGGAGAATGTGTGCCAGGTGGGCAGAAACAAAGCAGAACAGAACAGAAAATGTGTGAACAACCCCAGTGCTGGGCAGGGGTTCGAGGCCCCCAGCATCATGGGACAGCAGTAGCAAAGTGGGATTTCTCTAGGGGAGTTTTATCCAGAATGTGGTTCAAGGGGAACATTTTTAAAAAAGGAAAGTAGTTCAAAGAGCACCTGAGGCCTGGGGGCAAAATACAAGACATATGAGAAATGGGATATGTTTGCTTGATTTCAGCAAGGAAAAGGGAATGGGGATTTCTGAAGCCACTTCTTTGGCAGGTGCCCTCTCTGGTAGCTCGTAGAGAGCCGTATGACTTTAAGAAGAGCTTTTGTATTCATTTTCTATTGCTGCTATAACAAATGACTGCACAGTTGGTAGTTTCCAACAGCACACCTCTGTAGGCTGAGTTCCTTTCTGGAAGCTCTGGGGTGAATCTGTTTCTTTGCCCTTTCCCAGCCTCTGAAGGCTGCCCTCATTCCTTTGCTTGCGATCCTTTCCTCCATCTCAAAGCCCATCCTGTTGCATCTCTGACCATTCTTTCCTTAGGCACGTCTCCCTGACCATCCCCTTCTGCCTCCCTCCTCCAATTTAAAGACCCTTGTGTGATGACTTCATGCCCACCTGGGTAATCAGGAGAGTCCCCCTGTCTTAAGGCCAGCTGATTAGCAGCCCAGTTCATTCCCTTTTGCCATGTAACATATTCACAGGTTCTGGGAATTAGGATGTGAACATCTTTGTCCCTTATTCTGCCTGCCACTGCCTCCCATTGTTTTTGATAGACTTCGTCCATCCTTATTTGGAACTGGGTGGAAGTTTGTGGGGGTTGATCTACTTTTAAGAAGAAAACGCAAGTGCCGTTTCTTGTCCTTAGAGCCTGCATGCAATGGAAGGCCACGTGATGATCGCCTTCTTGCCCACCATCCTAAACCAGCTATTCCGCGTCCTCACCAGAGCGACCCAGGAGGAAGTTGCCGTCAATGTGACACGGTGAGAGAGGCAGAGAGGCAGATACCTTCTTCCCTTTCAGTCTGTCCACATCTGGAGCGTGGTCGTACATATCTGGGATGCTAGTGTGTGTTGACCATTCTATTTAAGAAATTTCTGTTGATCCCATGTGTAGGGACCCCATCTAATTCCTCGTTTCCTTGTTTCTTGTGGTGCCAATAGCATCATCATTGTTCTACTACTACTGTGTAATAATGAAATGTGTTCATTTTCACATTACTATTCATTGCTTTATTCATTCCTGTGGTGTGTAGGGTCATTATTCATGTGGTTGCCCAGTGCCATGAAGAAGGATTGGAGAGCCACTTGAGGTCATATGTTAAGGTATGTAAAATAAACTGTCCCAATCACATAAATCTGTGGCTCTCCAATTTTCCTTCTAAGGACTCATTTTCTAAAAAATCTAGTTATTTTGGGGGTGCAACTTAATATCTGTGCTTTCCCTTCTATACCTAAAAGCCAGTGCTTGTACCTAAATGAGAGGAAATCCAAAGAGGGGCAGCCATTCGTTTATTTACTTAATTTTATTTTTTCAACTACGTTTCTCTTCATGGGTTTTGCAAATAATGATGTGGAATTTTAAAGAATTTTAAGTCGCTCTAGGTAGGCCTTTGGTATAGCCTATTTTCTTCTTTTTTATTTTTATTTTATTTTATTTAATGTTTTATTTATTTCTGAGAGAGAGAGAGAGACAGCTTGAGCAGGGGAGGGCCAGAGAGAGAGGGAGATACAGAATCTGAAAAAGGCTCCAAGCTCTGAGCTAGCTGTCAGCACGGAGCCTGACACGGGGCTCAAACCACGAATTGTGAGATCATGACCTGAGCCGAAGTTGGATGCTTAACCGACTGAGCCACCCAGGTGCCCTTTGTTGTTTTTTTTTTTTATGTTTATTTATTTTTGAGAGAGAGAGAGGGAGACAGAGTATGAGGAGGAGAGGGGCAGAGAGAGGGGGAGACGCAGAATCTGAAGCAGGATCCAGGCTCCAAGCTGTCAGCACAGAGCCCAATGCAGGGCTTGAACCCACAAACCACGAGATAATAACTTGAGCCAAAGTTGGATGCTTAACCAACTGAGCCACCTAGGCGCCCCATAGCCTGTTGTCTTCATTTTTCTTTTTCCCAACAAAAATTTGCAGTAAAACTGCTTCTCCTGAATTAGAAGGTTAGCTCTGGCCACCGTCAAATTAGATAACTTTGTGGGATGGCAAGAGATGTCATGAGGTTGAATATCAACAAGTTCTTCATTTATATAACACAGTTCCGTAAACAGAGCGGCGGTTACCCTTCTGAAAAGTTACACACACGTTCTGTTTAGTCTTAGACACCTCTGTAGATTATAGCTGTGGAATCAGCCCCCCAGGTCAGATGACACATTCCTCCAGGTCCTTGGGAGTGGAGTCATGGGCTGGCGGACCGCTGACCTTAGCCAGGTGGTTTCCGTACCAATGGGTTCCCTGAAGGAACCCTTCCCACTTCTGTTTCCACCCCTTCCTCTCCCCGCCTGCACTTGCACGTGGGTCCCTGACCGCCAGCCCCCGAGCCTCTCCTGATTTCAGCCCCCCTCAGATAACTGGGGCATTCAAGTATCTCTCCCTTTTCTTCAAAGTATGCGTACAAGGCTGAGCCGTACATTGCTTCCGAATACAAGACGGTGCACGAAGAACTGACGAAAGCCATGACCACAATTCTCAAGCCTTCTGCCGACTTCCTCACCAGCAACAAACTACTTAAGGTATGTCGAGGGGCCAGGGTTGCTCTGCAGTGTGGAAACGGATGGGAGAAAACCCAGAATGCTGCAGCTGGATCAGTTCTCTGTCCCTGTGTGCTTTTAGAGACCGTCACACCCCCTGAAAAGGGGTGAAGAGTTAGTTCTCCAGGAGCAGCTTTGCTGCATATACTTGGGCTTCTGTCAGTTCTGCAAAATATTGCCATATTCAGAGTTTCGTGGGCTCTGAAGTTTTAAGGAGTCATTATGTTCAAATGAGCGGAGGACACAGAGATTACAAAAGCAGCCTCAGCAGCAGGCGGGCCCAGCTGAGAGGGAAGATCACAAATCTGACCCAGTGGTGCCTCTTACAGGCTTGCACCCAGCTTCCTTCCTGGGAGGCAGCTACCTGTTGTTGGACACGCGAAAGGGGAAACCAGCTGCCTGCCACTCACCTCTGGTCCCATAATAGTTTATTTACCGAGAGGTTCAGCCCCATTTTGGGGTCACACCTGTTTTGTGTCTATAACATTGTCAGCCTAAGAGAGTAAACATGTCACATTCTAAGTTGTTTTTCTTACCGGGATCCTTTTTATTTTTCATTTAGTATTCATGGTTTTTCTTCGACGTTTTGATAAAATCCATGGCTCAGCATTTGATAGAGAACTCCAAGGTTAAGGTATGTCCTTTCGTATCGGGGCTCGTGTGGTGGCTCTTAGGGAAAAGTCTTTTCGTTGTGTTTGTAGCCAACGTTCATTACCGCATTCTGTGTGCCAGTGACAGTGCTGTTCTAACGGCTTTCCAAGTAAGAAAGCACTTTATTCCATGCAGCAAAGCCATGGGCTCTAATAAAGTTCTGTCCCTCATTTTATAGACGAAGATACTGAGGCCAGAGTGAGTTCCTTGGCCAAGGCCACGCCGCTGGCAAATGAAGGGGGCCAGATTTTGAGAACAATCTGCCCCCAAAGCTCACTCTCCTGAAGCATGTGTTAAAACTCCAAAGTCTTTTCCTTTGAATAGCTCAGAAATCTTCAAGTCTGTTGAAATTAGAGTAACAGTTTAAGCATTTATTTTGAATGTAGTTAACCAGTCTTGATCATTGTAGACCTTTCTTGGGGACTTAGCTGAGAGTGTCTGATGCTACTGCATGTCCTCAAGGCAAGGAATGGACTCTGAGATAACTCATTCTCCCCCCACTCGCTGAGGTGCCTGGGTGTGTGTGACACTCTGAGTCCCCATGTGCCCTCTCTGGACCGATGCCTGTCTGGGTGTGACCAGCTATTTCTAGCTGGCCAAGGCTCAGTGTAGATACGTTTTTGTAAGATTCTAATGGGCGGACACAGTGGCCAAGTCACTGGGTCCCTTTCGAGATGTGCAGCCTTTTGGAGTTGCCGTTATGACTCCGAATTCTCTCTGCATTGCAACTGTGCAGACGCAGGGCGTTGAGTCCCGTGGAACCAGGAGGCCCTTGGGCAGGGAGCAGGTCATGGTGCCCAGCGGCCTCTCCCGTGAATAACGGGAGGGGAGGGGAGCCACAGGAAGGGAGGGTGAAGTTCTAGGCCGCCTGGACCAGGGATCCAGGCTCTGGGAGAAAGCCTGGGGAGAGGCTGCTGGATTTTGTCAGGCGGAAGGTTGGCGGCTCAGCACCAAAAACCACACTTCCCTCTAGTGGAGCAGGCGCCAGTGCCCGACCAGGTGGTTTCCTTTTTATTTTTCCCTTCTAATTCCGGTTTTAGTGCCCAGGGAGATGCCAGATGGAAGTGGGCCCTGCTTTCCACAGAGTAATGCCCAAGTAAATCATGCCAGAACAGCCTGCCAAGTAAAAACCTAGCAGATTGTCTGCTTGGCAGTACGCAGCTCAGCTCACCGTGTGTGCATGCACACACACACACACACACACACAGCGCATGCGCGCATGCACACACACGCACATGCATGCACACACACGTGCGCACACCTGCACGCTTGCAAACACATATTCATGAATGCATACACATGCATGTGCGCACACGCACTTACACATGTATGTGTATGCACACACACGGGTCATTTGGATATAGCAACTTTCTGGTAAAAACGTTGTCACGTGCAGGATAGGCTGTTGGCCTGTCTTAGTTTGATTGGGCTTCCATAGCAAGTACCACAGCATGGGGGGCTTTAACAATAGAACTTCATTTCTGCAAACTTCTGGAAGCTGGATGTCTGACATCAGGATCTGTAGACTTGGTTTCTGAGGCCTGTCTCCTTAGCTTGTAGACAGCCATCTTCTCCCTATGTCTGCACATCATCTTCCCTCGGTGTGTGTCTCCTCTTCCTGTAAGGACATCAGTCCTGTTGGATTAAGGCCTGCTTTAATGACCCTGTAGTGACTTCATTACCTCTTTAATTTTTTTTTAAATTTCTGAGAGAGAGAGAGACAGTGTGAGCAGGGGAGGGTCAGAGAGAGTGGGAGATACAGAATCTGAAATAGGCTCCAGGCTCTGAGCTAGCTGTCAGCACAGAGTCTGACACAGGGCTCGAACCCACGAACTGTGAGATCATGACCTGAGCTGAAGTCAGACGCTTAACCGACTGAGCCACCCAGGCGCCCCTTCGTTACGTCTTTAAAGACCCTGTCTCTAAATACAGTCAAATTCTGAGAGATTGTGGATTAGGACTTCAACGTATGATTTTTTTTTTTAAGAGAATGGAGGAGGGGGGGGAGAGAGAGAGAGAGAGAGAGGGAAAATCTTAAGCAGGCTCCCTGCTCAGCACAGAGCTGGGCATGGGGCTTTGTCTCATGACCTCAGCCCAAATCAAGAGTCGGATGCTTAATTGACTGAGCTACCCAGACACCCCCAACATACAAATTTTAGACATAATTCAGTCCATAACAAGGCCCCACTAGATTTTTCATTATTTTTGATGCCAAATATATAATCACTTCAGAAAGATTGGTGGCTTGATTATATTTAAACATAGAACTGATTTGTTCAGAAACTATTCATTGAGAGCCCTTATTTATATGGAGGCTCAAGGGTTACAAAGTTAAATGTGGCGTGGTTTGTGGCCTCACAGAGAGTTTAGCTGGTAAAGTACCCAAATGGACCACAGGAGGGATGGTCAAAGAAGTAATGAACGCTTCTGAAACACCCACAGTAGCATAA
This sequence comes from Crocuta crocuta, assembly GCF_008692635.1. Taxonomy (NCBI): domain Eukaryota; kingdom Metazoa; phylum Chordata; class Mammalia; order Carnivora; family Hyaenidae; genus Crocuta; species Crocuta crocuta. The sequence goes on along the minus strand of NW_027528362.1, from coordinate 3,012,743 downwards.
GTACCACCAATAACATCTCTCTCCAAGAACTGTGATAGAAAATTTTAATAGAGTAATTAAATGGCATCCGGTTTTTCTCAAGGTGCCAAATTAAACCATAGAATCTCAGGGATGGCAGGGACCTGGTCCAGCTCATCCCAGATGCCCCAGAGGTCGAGGTGGCGTAGAAACCCGTGAGGTGCCCTGCCTGGGGTCACACAGCTGAGCGGAGCCAAGAACTCGTCCTCGAGCCAGAATCTGCCTCTCCCAAATGTTCTGATGTTTCCACCCTTGTAACCTGATTCTTCCAGCACCTCTGGGAATGTTTGTTTCTGGAACTCTTTAGAATAGACTGCTCAAATGCTACCATGCACAACCTTGTCTGTACGTTAATTATGTCTTGTTCCTAAAACAATATTCAGAGAGTTTTTAGAAGTAGTTTGTTTCAAACTTGTTATCCAGCATAAAAAGAAACACTGGCATCCAAAAGGAGAAAGCTTAACCATAAGATAATTTACTATAAAAAGTTTCAAAATACCTACTTACCACTTTGGAGAATTTAACATTTCACTTTTAGAGGGTTTTCCTCTGGCTTCTTCCATGTCACCCCATCCGTGCCATTTCTTCCGTGAGTCACACATTATTGATCTAGGAGCTTCTCCCATATTTTGAAGCCTTTATTCGTTTTGCTTCATATGTTAGAAGTCATGAGCTTTATGCGTTTGAATTATTTTCTTTATTTATATCTTAAGAGTTGTATGTCCTAGTCCCTGATGTTCTGAATTTAGGGAACAGGTTCATATTCACCACGCCTGTGCCATTTGTGATTTCCAAAATCATGATCAAATTCTCTCAGAGTTTTTATACTTTTAGACTGATGATAATTAGTAGAATCCAATGTGTTTATAATCCTGACCCTGATTTCCCCCACCTCCCATGAGTGAGTCGTTCTTAAAATGCCAAGACCAGACACACATTTGTCTTGTAGGAATACATGGGCCACAGATTCATGTAAGAGCCAGATAATGCTTTCACTGCAGCTGGAAGTGCCCTACCCAAAGAATATTCAGCATCAGTCAGCATTTGGAGGCATAGTCTATGTTGAGCTGTGGCCTTCAGTGTGCACTCTTGATGTTAATGGGCTCACTCCATCTGGTGCGTATTTACACAGAGGGATAAATTTGATGCTGGTAGGCTTGCTTCTAATGCTGCATTCTTGCTGAAGACGGAGGTGGCCAGGTGTGCCCCTCCCCAGCCCAGCAAGTCACACTACACGTTGTTACCTTTGCTGAGGAAGGCTGTGAATGAGAGCCTCCCTTTGAACTAGCATCTAAAATAAGCAATTTCCTCACTACCGCAGATGGACCTGCAGAGCTCGCATTGATTACATGTGACCATGCCAGACTCAAGTGCTCCATAGGTGACATGTGCTTGGAATTTACAATTAGCAGTTTTCAAGGAGATTGTAAAACAGACCTCATCAAGGCCCACTAAGGAGTTCCCAACTCTGAACCCCACTCTGCGTCTGTGCTTGGCACATTTTAGGTGTTTCTTTTCTGTCACTTATATTTAGCAGCTATAATTTCAGCAGACTCTTTTTGAATTTCCTCTCCTCCCACATTGAATCAAGCCAAATTGCTAGCGTCCCACAGGTGTACTTCAAGGAAGCTGGAAAACGTGGCATAGGATGAGATGAGTATATCACTTTAGTTAGGTGTTCAGCCTTCAGCCAGTTTTTTTCTGGCCTAATTGAGCAATGAACGCGTGTTTGCTTGAAAAGTAGGCAAAGAATGGGATGATTCCTGTTTTAGATGGGCTTCCTGGGCTTCCCCTCAACTGTATTTGTAAACACTGTAAACACGTGATAGCAGAATGTACAGAATGTCAGTATCCGTACTTCCGTCCACGAGCACGTGTTTGGAGCACTCGTTCCCTGTGTACAGAGCACTGAGGAGATCTGCAGGTGGTGTAGATGGTACATCATCAGCCTTGAAGTTGATGTGGTGCTGGGAGAAAGAAGACATTCGGCCGGGCACCATTAGAGCACAGGGAAGAAGGTGTATGTATGAGCTCCAAAATGGTAGATCACTGTGGAGGTAGAGGTGGGTCTTCTCCTGGGCCTACAAGGCTGCCACGTTTAGGGGAAAGAGAATGAGCATGAGGCAGGAGAAAGAGCTGATGCCCAGGTAAGGCCAGGAAAATGAAGTTTATTAGCTAATAGTCTTATTTACTGTCTCCTTGAGCTGTAACGTAGCCTCTAGAAAAGAGTTCTCTAGCCCCTAGGAAGTAGAAGAACAGTAAGGAAAAGAGAACCAAATGTTTGAATACCACTGTGACCCCCTGTACATGAAGCAGCAATTTGGGCGGCAGCCACTGCCGGGGCCCAGACAGGATGCGTAGGACATGGTGGATCCCGTCGCTGACGTCTGCAGACGCAGCTGCTCGCGGTGGGGCTCACAGGATCCTTCGCAGCACAACCGAATGTGGCTCATCAGGGAGATGCCACTCAGGCCAGGGGTCGGGTGGCAGAGCTGAGTAGCCAGCAGAATGGCACAGCGGTGTGGGGCCCACGACAGGGTTGGGGGTGCAGGGCACAGCAGGATCGGAGGAGGCTGATCTGGCGTGGCCAGCTGCCAGGCAGGCAGGCCCCACACTGGCAGCGTGTGTCAGGGGAGCAGATGGGGGTGGCCGGGCCGCTGGGGATGCTGCAGCAGCGCTGAGAGGAGAGCCCACAGCAGGCAGGGTCAGGAATAGGGGTTTTGTTTGGTCGAGAAGCCTCTTAGTGTCTCAGTGTCCTGTCCTCCAAGCGAGCGCTCATATACTCGCCACCTTGGACAGCAGCCCATCATCCTCAGTCATTTTCTTCCATTTCAGTGTATAGTAATCTCCGTAGAAACATCTAGTTACTTTGGTCTTTATCACCTGTAGATGTGTCTTTCCTCACTGTCGTTGCCAAATCAGGACTCTTGACAATAGCGGTTTGTCACCACATGGAGAGCTCCGTTTCAGGCTGCAGGAGGGCTGAGTTGACCTCATCACCAAGCAGCATTGGTGGTTGGTTGGTGGTTAATGATCCACCGTTCATCACCACATTTTCTTTCTTTTTCACAAAAACCTTTTATTATAGAAATTTTTAAATAAACATAAAAAGGAAAGAGAATAGTTTCCTGAATCTCCTGCCTGAAGCTCTGTCACTCCTCTTCAACAGTTATTGGCATGCCACCATTCTGACTTTATATAGCCACCTCTACACTTATTTTAGAGTATTTTAAAAGCAGTTATCAAATATTTTATCATTTATTTATATATTCTTAATATTTTTAATGTTTATTTTTGAGAGAGATACACACAGAATGCCAGTGGGGGAGGGACAGAGAGAGAGGGAGATACAGAATCTGAAGCAGGTTCCAGGCTTGGAGCTGTCAGCACAGAGCCCGATACGGGGCTTGAACTCACAAACTATGAGATCGTGACCTGAGCCAAAGTCAGACGCCTAACTGACTGAACCACCCCAGTGCCCCAGTCTTTTTTTTTTTAAGTTTATTTATTTATTTTTGAGAGAGAGCATGAGTAGGGGAGGGAGAGAGAAAGACTCACAAGCAGGCCCCATGCTGTCAGCAAGGATCCCCACATGGGGCTCGATTCCACGAACCGTGAGATCATGACCTGAGCCAAAATCAAGAGCCAGACACTTAACTGACTGAGCCACCCAGTCACCCCTATTTTATCATTTCATCTGTAAAAACTCCCAATTTGTTATCTCAAACAGATGAAGCCTTTAAAAAAGATGTGAGCCATGTACCATTATGACGCTCAACAAAGTCAGTGACATTTCTTCATTATCATTTGACACCTTGTCTGTATTCACTTTTCTCCAGGTGTCTCTGAAATGTCATTTTACAGTTGGCTGGTCTGAGTCAGGATCTAAACATAGTCTGCACGTTGCTTGTCATTGGTGTGTCTCTGAAATCTCTTGGGATTTTCAAACTGTTCCTTGTCGTTTGTTTTTTTAATGCAGTGTCTTTGTTGAAGAAAGTGGGCCATTTGTCCTGCAGAATTTCTCACACTGTAACCTCGCAGTGTTATGTGACATGGTCCTTTGCCCCCTGTGGTTCCTGTAAACTTGTGGTGAGGTTGAGGCTCACTTCGATTTAGGTTTGGTTTGCTTTTTAGCGAGGATACTTCATAACCCATACTACTGCATCACGTCGGGAGGCATACAGTGTCTGATTGTTCCATTTTTACTTTGATAACAGTGACTAATGGGTTAAGAGGTACCCGCCCTGTCCATACATTATAGAGTTACTTGTCCACTTTTAATGGCTTGAGCAGCCATTGACTAAGACCCATTATGAAAGCCTCAGCTATTTCTTGAGAGACCTTTTTTCAGGAGAACGCAGTTGGCTGTCGGGCAGTCATGCCTGGCGGCTCATGTTGGCCTTGCCTGGAGTCCAGGAAGCTGATCATCTATTGAGGCTGACACCTCAGGATATAGAGTTACTGGCTGTACATATGGAATAAAATCCCTTTGGAATTTCTAATTCTACTGTTCTGTTTTTGAAAGACAGTAAACTTCAAATACTTTCTATTATTGATCCTTCCCTCACTGGATTCTTCAGTTTATATAAGTTTACAAAGATTGTCTTATTATTGGTTTGAGAATTAAGATTATTATAAAGCTATTAATATTTCAAAATTCACAACAGGTTGTGGGATTTAATGCATAAAATAATGCATGCTTTCATGTCAGAAATACCTAGATTTCAGTTCTAGTTTTAGAAAATGCCATTTCTTTGATTTGGCTGCCGCAAAAACCCACAAAATAATGGCTTAAATAAGACAAAAGTTTCATTTCTCTCTTTTGGAAAATTATAAGCCAGTAGGCAGCTCTGAGAGTAGGGGAGATTGTCTCCCAAGGTCATTCAGGGACTCAAGCTCCTGTCCAGTTATCCAGCCCAGGTGTTAACCTCATCTGCGTGGCTGAAGAGCTGGCCCTCATTCCAGGCAGTGGTAAAGGAGACTTGGAAGGCAAGCAACCCCTTTTATGGACATGGCTGAGAAAGGCACATGGCCTTCCTCTTACAGCCCATTGACCAGAACTCAGTCACATGGCCGTTCTCTGGCCTCAGGTTACACTGGGAAATACAGTCTCTAGCTGGGTAGCAGCGTGTACCCATGAATCCCAGGGGTTCCTCCACTAAGAGGGAGAAGGAAAGGAGGGACACTAAAGTTCAGGTAGTACTTACTGAGTCTCTCTAAGCTTTGGTTTTCTCATTTGTAAAGTGGCGATGAAAATACACCCTGGTTATGACTGTTAGAACCATACCCATGAGTGGATAAATGTCATGGAACATCTAATTCAGTCCCCTTCACATTTCAGGCTCTTAGTAAATTGTTCCATTTATTGGGCATGTGGGTGGGGAAACAAAGCATCAAAGAGCAGAAAGAACTTGGGCCTTGAACTCACAGTAGATCTGGGTTGGAATTTTTGTTACTTGGTAGTTATGTGACTTAAGACACATCGACCTGGCCTCTTTAACCCTCTGTAAAATGAGGCTTAGCATGTACAAGAATTGAATGAAAAACACATAAAAATATATTTTAGGGTGATGCCTGATGGGTAGAAAATACACAGTGCATGATAGTGAATTGCTGAGATATGTGTATGATTTCGTAGATAAGCATGCCTGATGGGGAAGAATTGTGATGTAAGCTTACTTTGAAGAAGACTGTTTTTTTTTCTTTTTAAATAACTTATTTATTATTTTGAGAGAGTGAGAGAGAACTCAAGTATGCACATGAGCAGGGGAGGGACAGAGTGAGAGGGAGAGAGAGAAAATCTCACGTAGGCTCCGCACTGTCAGCACAGAGCCTGACTTGGGGCTCTATCTCACAAACCATGAGATCATGAGTTGAGCAGAAATCAAGGGTCAGATGCTTAAAAGACTGAGCCACCCAGGTATCCCTGAAGGGGACTGTTTCTGAGCAGAGTCAACTGGTTACATACAGTCTTTGAACTGTTCATTTTCAGTTTGAATACTTGAAGCTTGAACCTGAGCCACTGTTTTCTAAAGAGATATCTGAGAGGTGTAGGTATTCTAGCCACCAAAAGTACTCAGAGTAAAAACACAGCTCCGATGAGAATTTCCGGAAGTAGAGACACATCTCCACATTTTTAGAAGTACCTCCAAGGAGATCTTTATCACCCCAAAGTTTAGGATCTCAGGTCTAATCCACAGCATTTTATGAAGTACTAGGATACCTGTATATAGTATTTTGAGAGAAGAAGGAATAATTTCCTTTATCTAATTTCAGATAAATAAGATTTGAGTCCTGGGTTTGTTTGTTTTTTTTTACAGATTCAGGAATGAGATTTTTTTTTTCCTCCCCCAGAGGGTTGCAATTTTAAAAATAATTGTTTGCTCTAAATTCTTTTAAGCTGTTGCGAAACCAGAGATTCCCCGCGTCTTATCACCATGCTGTGGAAACTGTTGTGAATATGCTGACGCCACACATCACTCAGAAGTTTCGAGATAACCCAGAGGCGTCTAAACATGCAAACCACAGTCTTGCCGTGTTCATCAAGGTGAGGGCCACAGGGCATAAGGTGTCAGGCAGGGGCTAAAATGTCCATCGTAGCAGTGATGAGTATACGGTAGGCGCGCGGTCGATGTCAATGGCATGTTTTNGAGAGAGAGAGAGAGAGAGAGAGAGAGAGAGAGAGAGAGAGAATCCTAAGCAGGCTCCGTGCTCAGCACAGAGCCCAGTGCGGGGCACTGATCTCATGACCTGAGCTGAAAGCAAGAGTCAGATGCTCAACCCACTGAGCCACCCAGGCGCCCCTCAACCCAACTTAAAAAAAAAAAAAAAAGTTGGGGCCCAAATACTTACCTTTCTGGGTTGTTTTCTCCACAGAGATGTTTTACCTTCATGGACAGGGGCTTTGTCTTTAAGCAGATCAACAACTACATCAGCTGCTTTGCTCCTGGAGACCCAAAGGTAGCGTGTGTGTGACAAGCTGTTCTTTTTGACTCCAGAAACCCATTTGTTTCTCTGGCCTCACATGACAATTTTCTTTCAGTTTCACCAGAGGCACTACTGTCCCCTCTTTTGGAGTTAGTGTCTAGCACTAACTAGTACTGGCTAGTACTATCTAGTACTAACTAGTACTTATATTAATATGGGAGATATCTCACATAATAATTCTAAATGTGAAATACACCTACTTCTTGATTTTCTCATAAATATCTAAGATGACTTCTCCACATCAAAATTAAAGGTATAAGGGTCACAAGTCATAGTTTACTTAACAAGGTAATGGGAGTAACCATGTAGACTTTAACCATGTAGAATGATCTCTCTCTTCTCTAGTGTGTCTATTTTAAAGCTCTGCCTTACTCACTTTTTAATGGTGTTAAGTCTGTACCTATAATTATAAGCTGCCTGAAATCCTTTCTGAAGCAGGAGAAGCATAAAGAATAAATGTCCTAAGAGTCAGTGGAAGATACTGTTTAATGAGATACAGTCCCTACAGCCTTTCTAAAATCTGTAACATAGCACAGGGCATGTGGTTTTAAGAGGGTCAGAAAACTGAAGACCAGGTGTGTGATCTCTAACAGGTTTTTAGGGTACTGTGTATCCAATGAGGTATTTATCTTTGACTAACCATTGTTTCCTGCAGACACTCTTTGAATACAAGTTTGAATTTCTCCGTGTGGTGTGCAATCATGAACACTATATACCTTTGAATCTACCCATGCCATTCGGAAAGGGCAGGATTCAAAGATACCAAGGTAATCTATCTTTACATACATTAATCTAGTCTTTTCACAGAAAGAGCCATTCATTTTTAATAAGAGAATGGATTAAAATGTGACCTTGGAGTTTTCTAATTTTTTTTTATCAATGAGTTAATTTTTTTCTTGTTAAATTCCCATTTTTAAAAATATTGATAAAATGTTATGTGGGAACTTACTTGCCAGCAAACTTGCTAGCCCACAGGTCATGTCGGTGAGGGTCATTTTTCATTGAAAAACTCCTTTGCTTAAATAAAAATCCATTTTACTTAACTGTAGTTTATTTTTGATTTGTTTCACTTTTCCTTTTTTCTCATGAATTAGCTTTTCTTTCACCAACTGTGGAGTCAAATGACACTCCTGTAGGTAGGTGTGAGGTGTGCCCGCTTGCTTTCTTGCATTTTCCTCCTTTCAAAGAAAGAGAATGCAAGTCATTGCCGAGATGCTTACGTATGCTCTTCATTTCGGCGTTTCCCATATGCTACTTGGATCAGTTCTCAAATTCACGATGAACCAGTGGATTTACTCTGACTGCAGCTAAGATATTGCTGTAACACCCCCAGGGGGCACAGAGGGTTTTGCTCCTGGGGTCCCTAGGTCCTCTAGGACACCTCTTTAAGAAGTCAAACAAATAAACAAAAGCCCTGCTTTCCTCCAGGAATGTCATCTGCCACCATTTTCATAGTCCTTGTCCATAGTGGTGACAGGGACCTGAATCATGAACAACACGGCTTCTCACACGCATTTTACGTTTGCACGTTGAGTCTCTGTCATGTATTTTCTTCAAGTTGGAAGAGAGGAACCTCATCGAGATTTCTTTGTCTTCACTATAGTGAAAGTCAAATGAATCAAATTAGTCTGTCAGGTCTGTCAAGTAGTATTACTGAGTTTAGTGTCTTGTGCGTGCTGGGGGATTACTTATTCCAAAGGGGGGAAAAGCTGAAGATGCCACCAAACTATGAATGACACCCAAATCAAACAGCCTCGCACATTGAAAGAGAAACGCATAAAAGCATTTGTTTGGAGACATAAATATCTTTCCCCCAGACAGACTTAGACTGCTTTTTAAGGGGCAAGCAGGGGAGTCGGGGCCCTGGTGTGGGCAGTCAGTCGTTCACCAAACCCTGTCTAGGGTGCACATTCCCTGGCTGTTTTATCGAAGTGAAATACGTGGCATGTTAGTGATGAGTGCTACATTGAGAAAACTAAAGCAAGGAGAGGGGGTATGAAATGGGGGAGGGGGGGCATCTGAGAGAGAGTGGCCAGGGAAAGCCTCACTGCGAAGGTGACTTTGGGGTGATAATCCGCACAAAGCCAGGTGAGGCAGGGGTGAGCATCCCACGTCAAGGGTCAGGTGCCCAGCAGACTCAGACAAGGTCTTAGCAGATTGTAAGAGTATTTGGGGCCAAGAGGGGCTGCCCTGGCAGGTGGGTGTGGGTCACAGATAATGTACCTTATGGCGCTGATAGGAGTCCGTGGTTTTAGCATTCTCCTTCCTCTCCCTTCTCACCTGTTACCCTCTTCTCTGTACACATGCACGCACACATATGCAGTTCAACCCATCGTTTTCTCCTAAGGGTTTTATATGAATTCAAGCTGTCTACCATTTCCATAAACAGAGCTTAAAACAATCATCAACAGTGGACATGATTATTCTGGAAAGATAGATACTTTTTCCCTTGCTTCTGCATAGGACTTGGGTTCGGTATTTTGGATAGGTTTAGAAGTAACTAATATGGAATCAAAGTCAAAGAATCCTCTAATAATGGATTCAGTATAAGAATTGAGACTCTAGCTACAGCTTACTGAAAGGTGTATTTCAACTTTAGAGTGATGTGTAGTTGCTTTTTTTAAAATTTTTTTTATTTTAATGTTTATTTTTAAGAGAGAGAGAGAGTGAGCAGGGGAGGGGCAGAAAGAGAGGGAGACACAATTTGAAACAGGTACGAGGCTCTGAGCTGTCAGCACAGAACCCCACGCGGGGCTCAAATGCACGGACTGCAAGACCATGATCTGAGCCGAAGTCGGCCGCCTAACTAACTAAGCCACCCAGATGCCCCTGTAGTTGCTTTTATTTACCCTCCTTCAGTAGATTTCACATTTCCTTCTATTTGTTCTCCGCAGGAGATTTCAGTTTTATCATTTAGCTTGCTGATGAATTACTAGTTTAGTTTGGTGCTTTGTGTATTTCAGTTTTCGTTTATATTAGTTTTTTAAACTTGCTTTTAGAGGTGCAGAAATATTGAGTAAATTTTTGAAAATTCTGTGTTAAGTAAGTTCTTCATTCAGTGATAACAGAATAAATAGGTTACATGCTAGCATGTTCATTTTAATCACATTGGGTTTTAAAGAGAGTATATAGGCTTTAATGACCAGGAAATGGATTAATGAACTCAAGTAGTAAAGAACAAACATTTTAATAGACTGTGTTTATTTATTCTTTCTTTAGTTACGTGTTCGTTAGGTACAAATTACTTCTCCATAATATGAGTTAGACAATAACTTTATTTTCTACTTTCACATCGGTAATAAAATTTCATTTGTAGTATAACGTATGTTGTGTAGTCTAAAAATTGGTACTAAAACTATTCACTAACTTAATATTTATGCAAGATGTAACGTCTTCTCAAATTGAAATCCAATACAATTATCTATATTTAAATTTTGTTTAAGAGTTTGATGTGATAAGATGTAGAGCAGTATTTTTTTTTAATTTATTTATCTTTAAGAGAGAGAGAGAGAGAGGGCAAGTAGGGAAGGGGCAAAGAGAGAGAGAGAGAGACAGAGTCTGAAGCAAACTTCAGGCTCTGAGACGTCAGCACAGAGCCCGACATGGAGCTCGATCTCATGAACTATGAGATCATGACCTGAACCAGGTGCCCCAAGAAGTAGAGCTGTGTTTTAGAAAATCAGCTTTTTCCCATTTGAAGCTAAGTCTAATCATCCGTTGACACATAGGGTGGCCTAAATGCCGAGGGCGGGCTTGGCTTCTGTTTTATTCAAAGTGCATTATATCCTCTGGAACTAAAGCAGTTTCTGTCCATCATTTCAGATCTCCAGCTTGACTACTCATTAACAGATGAGTTCTGCAGAAACCACTTCCTGGTAGGGCTGTTGCTGAGGGAAGTGGGGACCGCCCTCCAAGAGTTAAGGGAGGTCCGGCTGATTGCCATCAGCGTGCTCAAGAACCTGCTGATAAAGCATTCTTTTGATGACAGATACGCTTCGAGGGTGAGTGGCCCCAGTGGAAGGAAACATGGATTGATACGTGTCCTTCATTTTAAGTATTATAAAGAAAGTAACCAATTAGAAAATTAGTGGAAACCGCACTAAGACCCTTCGCTGTTTACACAATAAAATCAAATAGCAGTGTTCATAGGAAGGATCTGAGTATAGGAGGTGGTCAGGGCCAGCTCGGTCCGTCATGAAGTTCTCAGAGTCTCAGGATAAACTTGCACTATGTGCCTCTGTTTCAGAGCCATCAAGCCAGGATAGCCACTCTCTACCTGCCTCTGTTTGGTCTGCTGATTGAGAACGTGCAGCGGATCAACGTGAGGGACGTGTCCCCCTTCCCCGTGAACTCCGGCAGTGTACGTAAGCACATACACCTAGATAACGGCCTGAGTTCGTCCCTGTGGCTGCTGTAACCAACTAACATAAACTGGGGGGCCAGAAACCACAGAATTTCATTCTCTCACAGTCAGGAGGCCAGAAGTTCCAAATCAAGGTATCTACAGGATGGGTCCCTTCTGAAGGCTCTGCGTGAAAAGTCTGTTCCGTGCCTGTCTCCCAGCTTCTGGTGGTTGCTCCACACCCCTGCATTCTTTGGCTTGTGGCCGCATTATTACAGTCTCAGTCTCTGCCTTCACAGGGCCGTCTCCCTGGTGTGTCTCTGTGTCCCTGATGTCCTCTCCTTTTCTTATAAGAAACCAGTGATTGCATGTAGGCTTCCAAACCCAAGATGATTTCATTTCACCTTGCATCTTCATCACATCTACAAAGATCCCATTTCCAAATACGGTCACATTCTGAGGTTCTGGGCAGATATGAATTTGTAGGGGACACAACCATTCTTTTTTTTTTCCCCCACTAAACCCATAATAATCCATAGTATTCTTGTTTAATTGCTCTTCTGGGTAAGATGAAGGCAATCAGTTAACCTTCAACTCTTGGGTTGAAAATCATTATTAAAACCATGCTTTCCTGGTGGACCATATCTTGTAAGGTGTAAGGACCTTCACTGTGTAGTCAATAAAAATTTATGGGGAGAGGAGTTTAAAAGAAAACAGTGGAGTTCTAACTTGTGTACTATGAGAGCTCAGTGCTTGTAGCCCTAATTCTGATAGTAACATGCTAACCAGTCTTGGAAAAGCCACATCTTGGGGCTAAAGTTTCTCAGCATCTATAAAATTAGAAAGTTAGACTAGATGTGTCAGGGAGCCCAGCGTGAGTGATACGGGCCCCACCTCCAAGAACAGACACCTTCATTTATATAATCTTCTTGTAGTCATTGGAAGGTGCGTTGGAAATTAAGTTGATTGAAGGATGATCCCAGAAATGATCTCAAAACATTTGGGTTGGAGACTATCCACCATTCGTTTGCACACAGGCTACCAGTTAGCGATTTTCTTTTCGCGTTTATTCTGGACCCATGAAGTGGCTCAGGTGTTAGTCTTGGCACTTAGTGATTATGGCAGATACCTGGGGACCCGTCGTGTGTGTTTCTGTCCCTTTTCCCCCAATGCTGCGCGATCTCATTTTTTATACCATCTTTCCTCCTCTGAGTACATCTCCTAAATCAAGGTGTGCTGAGATACCCCGTGTGTATACGGTGTGTTCTGTAGTTCCTTAAATAAATGCCCTGCGCTAATCTCACCCTGTACAACACTGCATTCACACGTGTATTCTCTGACCTGTCCGCTCTTCTGATCTGGATAAGTCCCTCGGGGTATAATGCTACCTCTCTGTACTGCTTCTGAGAAAATCAGTAAAATTCCTTTTTATCACATAACTTCAAAATTAACATAATTTCTCCACTGACTGGGAGTTCACACAAAGCCGCAAGCTCGCAGAGCCTTTCGGTGCTGCTAAGTCACTTTTCAGTGTTGCTCATTTGGGAGGATTTCCCACGTCCCAGTTAGAAAGGACATGTGAGGCTTTTTTCCCTGAGGAAATAACATTCCCGAACAATCTAAAGAAATGTTGGGCATCGGAGGTCTAGAGAGGGAACGTGCTAGACCTTCTGGGGAAACGAACAGTGACTTTAGGGACCAAGGCCCCCGGGCTTGTGCCTGTCCCCACGCCTCCGCCAGCCTCCTCCCTCGGCCGCGGTGCACCCGCCTCTCCCACGCAGCGCAGCCCACTTGTCTGCGCATCTCCTGCGACAGGCGCCCTCACGCTTCCAAGAGCAGCTGATGGCTCTTCTAATGTCGCCTTCGATTCTTTCTTCCCCCTCTCCCCTCGGGCAGACTGTGAAGGACGAATCGCTTCCGCTGCCGGCCGCCAACCCGCTGGTGACACCGCAGAAGCCTGGGATCACGCTGGACAACAGCCTGCACAAGGACCTGTTCGGCGCCATCTCCGGCATCGGTAACACCACGTGCTCTGTTTGCTTCTCCCTGGCCTCGTTCGGAGAGCGCCTTCATCCAGGAGTGTGGGAGCCGCTCCGGCTTTCACGTTAGGACCTTAAACTCTGCGTTTCTCCCTTGAATATTCTTCTCCTGGTTTTGATATTTAANTCTCCTGCAGTGAAATTTCAGGACACTGAATCACATATCTGTGCTGTTTGCTTTTTGTTAATGATTAAGTCATCATTTAAAAGTTTAAGGGGCACCTGGGTGGCTCAGTTGGTTACGGCTCTGACTCTTGGTTTTTGGCTCAGGTCATGGGTTTTGGCTCCTGGTTTTGTGGGTTTGAGCCCTGAATGGGGCTCGTTCTAGCAGCATGGAGCCTGCTTGGGATTCTTTCCTCTCTGTCTCTCTCTCTCTCCCCCTGTCTCTCTCCCTCCCTGTTTCTCTCTTTCTCTCTCTGCCCCCCCCCAACTCTCACTGCCTCTGTCTCAAAAAAAAAAAAAAAACCTTAAAACTTTCAAATTGGATTATGTTTCTATGAAAGGAGTATCTTTGCAGAAGTGGGAAGGGGGGCTGTGGGTAGCATTTATTTGTGGTGATAATGATTTCAATGAAACGTGATAGAATAAGTACCAAGGAGGTAGTGGTCTATGGTAAGAATGCAATTCTAAAATCAGTTTTCTGAAATCTTCTTTCCTACAATATTTTTTTCTCTCTGACATATTGTAAGAGCCACCCCCATGGGGAAGAAAACAGCCGGCATAAATCAAGATTCAAATGGAGTGGTTCTCTGTACGAAAACACCTAAGAAATGTACTTATTAATATTCTGAGTAATTGAGCATCTGTGTCAGATCCTTCTTAAAGATAATGGTACAAAAAAATAGATGTGTCTTCATAAAATTGTCACTTTCACTACACTTTGAAGAAATGAAGCCCCCTGCCATGGCCAGTGCTTAGACACCCAGGAGTGGAATTAACTCATTAAAAAAAATTTTTTTTAAGTTTATTTATTTCTGAGAGAGAAGGGGAGGGGCAGAGAGAGAGGGAGAGAGAGAATCCAAAGCAGGCCCAGTGCTGTTAGCACAGGGCCTGACATGGGGCTCAATCCCATGAACCGCAAGATCATGACCTGAACTGAAGTCAAGAATCAGACATTCAACTGACTGAGCTGCCCAGGCGCCCCTTGTGTTGTTCTTGATGTCAAGATGCTATTTCATGTAGGTGATGAAACCGAGCAGAACATAAAACCAGAAACCTCACACCAATGCCCAGATTTATCCTATAGTACCCAACCCTTAATCTTATTTACACTTATGTATATATATTCTATTTTTTTCAATGTTTATTTATTTTATTTTTGAGAGAGAGAGAGAGACAGAGAGCAAGCAGGGAGGGGCAGAGAGAGAGAGGGAGACACAGAATCTAAAGCAGGCTCCAGGCTCTGAGCTGTCAGCACAGAGCCAGACATGGGGCTTGAACTCACAAACTGCAGGATCATGACCTGAGCTGATGTTGGGCATTTAACCAACTGAGCCACGCAGGCGCCCTCTGTTTTTTATAGTTGCAGTTGTGTCATTAGGCGTCCTAAAGATTAAATGAGTTAATTCACGCGCAATGCTCCGAGCAGAGACTGGCTTGTGGTGTTTGTACTTGCCTTTCTCCTGGGGCCTTCACTCTGTCTTCTTGGCCCTGCTCTGCCCGCACCCCCAGCCACTGCTTCAGGAGTGGGAAAGGGACTTTCCTGGGAGGATTTTGTCTACAGGAGTTCACAGAACTCGCTTTAAAGTCAGACAGTGGTGGTTTTGGATCCAGGCTCTGTCATTCACTAATTGCCCTGGAGAGCGTGTCTCTCCTCTTCACTGCCAGTGTCCACATCAACACAGAGTTGGGGCGAGGGACGGGGAGCCCATACGGTGTGCACAGAGCTCAGCGTGGTGACACTCAGTGTTATCATCTGCCTGCATTATAACAGACACAATTCTTCAGTTCTGGGATACACTCTCAGTAGCCAGTTTCAGGACTATCAGGGCCCAGGAGTGTGTTGAAATCTTACCTCCTTAACACTCTAGGATTCAAGACTTTATGGAAGTAACCAGACTCGAATGAAGTAATGCTTTGACTCTGCATTTATTCTCCAGCATTCACCTTGTTAGGGTGTGGGATTCCCTGAGAACGTAAAGATGAGCTATTGGGTATCATTAGCAAGACTCGA
Organism: Crocuta crocuta; assembly: GCF_008692635.1. Classification (NCBI taxonomy): domain Eukaryota; kingdom Metazoa; phylum Chordata; class Mammalia; order Carnivora; family Hyaenidae; genus Crocuta; species Crocuta crocuta. Next base: position 2,997,184 of record NW_027528362.1, on the reverse strand, counting down.
GTGGCATTAATGACCTTCAGTTGCTCTGTGTTCATGATGAAGTTATGAAAAGTATGTGAGACTAATTTAATCCCTTTTCACTTTCTTAAATTTCAAGATCTGCATCCGCTTTTCATAGGAGTTCACCATGACGGACTTCTTTATACTCAGGCTTCATGTCTACTACCCCCATCTTTAAACACTTAAATCCTTGTTCCCTTACAGGAACGCCTTCCAGAGAAGCCCCCACCTTTGAACTGAGTTTGCCGCTTGTTCTCTGGTGGCTTGAGCAACTCTTCTTGAATTCTTCAAGGAGTTTCCAGTTACCTTGAGTCCTAGTACTTACCCTTCAAGAGCAGACTGTCTCCTTACATCTCTATTTAGTAGAGCTCCTTGAGAATGCACCTTCGGCAGTTGTTTTTAAATGCCTTTGGAATATGGTGCATGAGGATTTCTAGAACAGATTCATTGCCTGCAGGAAAACTGCTCTGAGATTACATTTGCTTTAAAAGGTACACATTTGGGGCGCCTGGGTGGCTTAGTCGGTTAAGCGTCCGACTTTCACTTAGGTCATGATCTCACGGTTCGTGGGTTCGAGCCCCGCGTCGGGCTCTGTGCTGACTGCCAGCTCAGAGCCTGGAGCCTGTTTCAGTCTGTGACTCCCTCTCTCTCTGACCCTCCCCTGCTCACGCTGTCTCTCTCTCTCTCTCTCCTACAAATAAATAAAAAACATTTAAAAAAAAAATAAAAATAAAAGGTACACATTCGTGGGGTGCCTGGGTGGCTCAGTCGGCGGAGCATCTGACTTGATTTTGGTTCAGACCATGATGTCATGGTTGTGAGAACCTCGGCAGGTTCTGCATGGGGCGTGGAGGTTGCTCGAGATTCTGTCTCTCCCTTTGCCCCTCCCCCGCTTGCACACTCTCTCTAAAAAACATAAATGAAAATTTAAAAATAAAATAAAAGGCACACACACATCTTAGACTAAGGGTTTCTTTTTCCATCTACTCTGTTTTGCATTGGGCTGTCTGTACAAAGAAGACAGAGGTGAATTAAACTTCTTTCCATTTTACTTAAATGTTTAAGATTTTTTAAGGTTCTGCACTGGGCTGAGATATTAAATACCCCCCCACACACACACACACAAAAGGAACATAGTTCTCCTAAGCATGCTGATTTTGATTTATTGCATTTCCATCTGTTTGCCTTAGATTAGGACTCCATTTCTGGAACTGATCCTAAAACTGGGAATTCAGAGTCTAATTTTACTTTACTGAGGACCTCTTTCTCATGATCATTCTGTTATACATTAAATATGAACCCCGGTTATATTAGGAGGACTATAATTATAATTCGGTCATAATGTGTGTTTTATCTCTAAGTATAAAAAAAAGGCTCTAGATTTTTCATAGATTTTTGCCTTTTCATCATGACAGTCAGTCACACAGCTTCTGTTCTGGGATGGGGCAGCCAGGGGCCAATGGTTCACATGTTCTAGCCATCACTTACATTTTCAAATTCTTCTGGCCCCTCTTTTCTTAATGTTAATATGCGGGGTCAGTTTCAGGGATGGCCGTGAATCTACCTGATTGCCAGGTAGAGGGCAGGATTAATTTCCAAGTGGCTCAGGCCATGGCAGCTAACTTGCATTTGGGAATTTGAAAATGTGGGTCTAGTGGGGAAGGCATCTTCAGCCTGGGTGCCGGAGGCCAGGCTTACAGCTTGCTGGCGCGTGGTACCAAGGGCTCCTCATGCCATGTGCACAACCAGCAGGCTGTTTGGAGTGGCGGTGGGGGACGCCTTTTGGTTCAGCACGGAGTGTGTAAGTTTGACAGTCATTTTAAATTATGCGAGTGAGGTACTTAAATCTTATCTAAGCAGGACATCCATCCATTACTTTTAAAAATTCCAGAGTAATGAGGTATAGGGGCTGATTTCCGCCTTCAAGTGCTGTTTTTTCACAGACGTCACAAATTTTACTTCTAAGTTAAATTTCATTTCTGCTCGTAACTGTTTGTTGCAGATTCCCAAACATTCTCAGTTTGTAGCATGCTTACCGTCACAGTAAGTTTCTCATGGCGTCCCCAGGCCAGAATAAACACCCAACAGTTCTGTTAAAGAGGTGCTTAGAGCCAAATAACCCAATAAGGTGGAGGTTTTTTAGTGTTTGTTTATTTATTTTGAGAGCATAAGCTGGGGAGGGGCAGAGAAAGAGAGTCAGTCCCAAACAGGCTCCTCACTGTTGGTGCAGAGCCTCATGTGGGACCCGATCTCACAGACCATTAGATGCTGACCTGAGCTAAAACCAAGAGTCGACACTTAACTGACTGAGCCACCCAGGCGCCCTGAAATAACCTAGTAAGTTCTCGTATCTGAACAACTTGGAAGGCGATTGAAAAAAATATACATACATTTAAAGAAAAATTATTTTATTTTTAATAAACACCACCATACTGATGGTATGTGTAGGCACTGTACCACTTCTCCAGTGTGGAGTCAGATTGCTTCACCACCATCTTCACCTTCGTGGTCCACAGTGATTTTTCACCCAGTACTTGCTTTTTGTCACAGCAGTCACCAAATACCTAGCTTCACAAAGATACGCTGTCATCGACAGGAACATAGCATGATCAAACTTTGAAACTACAGTTTTGGCAGATCTCACGTATCCCTGTGTTTTTCTTGAAAATGTAAAATATCCCAAGATACCCTTCTGAGGTTTTTAGATCACCTTAGCATAAAGTTTGAATACTGTGGTTTTATTGAGATGGTTTAGTTTTTTGATTTGACAGTTGCAGGGGGATTTGTTTCAATATTTTTTTTTTTGAGTCTTTATCACATCCTGAAACAGCGTATGCTCCTTTAGTCGGAGAAATCAAAGGTGGCTTCCTATAAGTGAACTGATGGTTCTGTCTGAGAGTTTCAGATGATGGCCTGGCTCTTTGAAGATGAGGTAGTTAAATGCAATGCCTGAGCCAGCTTCCTAACAGAAAAAAACAAGTGTCATAAAAGCAATTTCCCTTAAAGTTCAGTACTTACCTTTATTTTGTCCTGTCTCACCAAATCTTTGGTCTTGGCTTCAATTTCATTTAGCTTCTCCATATACGACGTCAACTCCAAACATCAACAGTGTGAGAAATGCTGATTCGAGAGGATCCCTTATAAGCACAGATTCGGGGAACAGCCTTCCAGAAAGGAATAGTGAGAAAAGCAACTCCCTGGATAAGGTGATTTCTTGTCATATAACTTAAATGTTTCTTAAAACTCATGGATTTATCACAAAGTAAACCGTGCTTCATGTTCTAGTGTTCATTAAGTGTGACTCTTTTTTTTTTTTTTAAATAAGCCCATTAACCTGGAATAGATGATCAGAGTGATCTAAGGATGGAGCCAATTTCCTGAAACCCCCTGATTCCTGTTTCCAGGAGTTCAGATGAGGGCGGTGTTTATATTGGAGACCTTGAGCAAATAGTTTTGGCAGGTTGGACAGGGAGGGAGATCAAAATGTCACTCTTTTAAAATCCTCTGTACATCAGAGAATACCATTTATACACAGTTTTCCATGCAAATGAGTATTGGGTCCAAAGCCCACTTCAGAAAAATTAGCTCATGATATAGGTGATTCCGGGATAAGACTTTACTGAAAACCTTCTCACGCTGATACCCCTAACAGAATGCGTCCTCCTCATATTTAACTTTTTTTTCTTGAAATAATCAAGGGCCAGCCTATTTGGAACTTTGTGGGAATGGATAAAGCTTAGATTTAAACCTGGAACAATGGTAGATTGGTTTGGCCTTAGCCACCGTTCTCCTACGTTATTTCAGGTTTTAGGCAAGCACACTAATAAACAGGTGGACCTCATAGGGATGGATTTCTAACCCCCAGACACGTGGAAAATGGCCTTCTTCCGCGTCAGGGTTGTAATCATACCCATATTTCCACGGCTGGCATTGACGCGATTCTTCTCCAGTGCTGTTCTGTAGGGGCAGCATTTCGGTGTGGGTGTGTGTCGTGACCTGTTGACCTTCTCCCTTGACCATGACTTGCCTTCACGTGTAGAGTGAGAAGCTGCTCAGACGGCATTCTGCTTGCGTCATACGCAGTGTTGGAGAGGAGGAAGAAAGCTGCCAGTCAGCCAGGAAAAACCGGGTCACTGTGGACTTTTCCCTTCTAACCATTCCACCTTTGCCAGAGGAAACTTTGCATGCCGCTCCTTCCCTCCCACCGCAAGAAGTCCTGGGTGTTCCCAGTGGCCCTGGCAAAGTGGGTGGCGAAACGATGCCTCTGCACGACACTTTTGCCACTAACTGCACCTGTGTTTCTTCCTATGATAAAAAGACACTCATGTATGTTATTAATGAAACCTGTTTATCGCTAGGTTTTTTCCAATTGCCCCCCAATACCTTGGATGAAAGATTTTTTAAAATTGATCTTTCTGTTTTGGTATTTGGGCAAAAAAAAGAAAAATCCTGATTTCGATTGGAAATGTAACTTTGAAGATTTTAAAATCTCTGAGGTGCTTGTTCTTTTTTTTTTTTTTATGTGAACCCCTGGAGCATGTGAACCTGCTGTCTAGTGGCAAAAGTGCTCTCCCCCTGTGTCCTGCGCTTTCTGAAGTTTGCGGTGTTGAGCTAAGCTGGCGAGGGAATGATCTCATCACCTTAGGGTCTTGGGCCACACTATGCTGAGCTGGCCCTTTCTGGCCCTAATTGGGCACCTGCCAATCGTTTTCCCCCAAGGGTGCCCCACGATGTCAGCTGAGTGACAGTGACTCGGCACCAGGCCTTCGTGGCTGGTGCGCTGGAGCAGGATGGGTCGTATTTGCTCCTTCAGCCGCTGGCATTCTCCTATATTTGCTCTCAGCCGTATCCTGCAGTGTCTTCCGAAGGAAGTGTCAATTCTATGTGTGATCCTAGCACACGTGCTCTCTGCATGAGGCTGGACTTGGCATTTCAGAACTAAGCTGGTAGCTACAACCATGATTACCCCGTTTGAAAAGCCTGGGCCTCTGGCTCGTCTCTTAGGAAAGTATGTGAAGGAGACGAGTCAGAGCTCCTGCGCATCGGCACCTGTGTGTGAACTTGGTGAGGGCGCACCTGTCGTTTGTGGACAAAGTAGTTCTACCTTCCGATTTGTGTGATTTGACTCCGTTCTAAGAATCTTCCTCTTTCAAGGAAGAAAAATGAGCCTAATTTTGTTTTATTTTACCTATAATGCCTATAATGAAGGATAAAAAAAAAATCACCTGTATTTCCTTTTTTCTTTTTTAGCACCAACAAAGTGGCACTTTGGGAAATTCTGTGGTTCGCTCTGACAAACTTGACCAGTCTGAGATTAAGAGCCTGCTGATGTGTTTCCTCTACATCTTAAAAAGCATGTCTGATGGTAGGTAAAAATGAGGATGTCAGTTTTACTTTCTTTGTTTCAGTAGTTAGGTTATTTTTAAAAACTTAATCATTGCTTGAAAGGATGTAAAGATTTAAAAGGCTTTTCTTCCATGTTTGAAATACGTGTTAATTTACTAAATGTAGTAGAAATAAAAGTCTTAATTTGGAAAAAGATTTTTACTAATTATTCTAGAAAATGAGTTCTAAAGTGTGCATGGGCCATTTAAACATTTTTTTTATTAAACTCAAACCTACCATCTTAATTAAATGAGAGAGAAGCAGATCGGTAAGGTAGCTTTTGATTTTTTTTTTTTTAAGTTCATTTGTCCAAACAAACTTACTGTCAACTTGCATAACTTTCTAGTCAAGCTCTTGAATTGGAATATGCAGTGTTGGGGGAGGTCTAAGCATCTCTTCCATTTAGAGTGTAGGTGACATTCCTGGCTCTAACTGGAAGTGAGATGTGAGTCTTTCATTTCCTGATGGAAATAGTAGTAGCATAGGAGATTAAGGGTTTTTTTTTTTTTTAAGTTTGTTTATTTACTTTTAGAGAGAGCACACATATGTAAGGGTGGAGGAGGGTCAGGGAGCCAGAGAGAGAGAGAATCCCAAGCAGCCTTAGAGCCTGACACAGAGCTTAAACTCACGAACTGTGAGATCATGACCTGAGCTGGAATCAAGAGTTGGATGCTTAACCTACTGAGCCACCCAGACGCCCCAGTAGATTAAGTTTCTGATGAAGGGTTTGACAGCCATATTTTTTAATAGAATAAAGCTTGTAAATATCCGTGGTAGACGTTTCAACTCTGGTTCTGTAATACAAGCAATCATACAAAATCATGCCATGGTACAAGTTCATGTTTCTTAACTTGATCAGAAATCTTGTCCTGCTTTCCCTGCAACATATCAGAAAGTGTGCTGTGCAGCATTTTGAGTGAGTGAAGTCTTTCGAAAACAAAATGTTGAAGCCCTCTCATGCTGGCTGTGTGCAGCAGCATTAGGTGTGGGCATTAAACATCTGGGGGAAGGCATTTCTAACTAAAAAACAGTATTACTTTTATATCAAGCTTCCATTTCCATAGTATTAACAGCCTGACCTTAGTACTCAGATGTTAAGAACAGCACACCTGTCCTTAAAATGCTTCAGGACTGGGCTATTGTATTTTTCTGTCACTTTTACTTTAAAATAGCTTTAAATAAATAACAGACAAGATTTTCCTTGAATGGTGACCGAATTGCAAAGCACTGGACACTTATTCTGACAGTTGAGCTGTAAAATTGAAATTCTTCCCTTAATGTCAAAAGTTTTGAACTTTACATCATGGTGATGAGTGAGTCTTAGCCAGCCTTGTAATTCTGTTTTTTCCTTTGCTGAAAATTTTCTTTAAAACCTCTTAAGTTTCAAGTAATAAATACAGTATATAACTAAAACAGAACTACTTTTTTAAGTCCAGTGCATCCAAAATTTCACATCCAAGTGAAAGCTTTCCTTCAAAGTCAGCACTTTGGAAAGCCATGTGCACACTTGAAAAATGTAACAACCTCTGCAAAACAGTTTACCTTCAACGTATCAGTTTCCTTCCTGTTATAATTTGAATGTTTGTGTGTGTCCTGTTTAAAAAATCCTCACCTATCCCCAGAGTCATGAAGATATTCTTCAACGTTTTCTTTAAAAGTGGTATTATTTAAACTTTCATGTTGAAATCTTAACATCTACCTGGACTTGATTCTTGAATATGGTCTGGGGTGGGGGAGACCTTTGGAGTGGTTTACGAGACAGACAACCAAAGTCAGCCATGTAACTCTGTAGCTACTCTTTTCCTGTCCCGCATTCAAGGATCACCTTCTGTGTGTTGGGCCCTTCACCTGTCTTCCCCAGTCTCCTTGGCCGGTAGCCTCAACCTCAGCCTCAGCCTCAGCCTCAGCCAATGGCCAAGAGCAAGGAAAGGTGGCTTGTGCCTCTTGTCTGGCCAGCCGGTTCTCTGTGGTATGTGCTGGGGTGACTACACCTGTCTGCAGGTTGACTGCCCCCACCACAACCTTCCTGTGTTCACTTGGCTCTTTGGGTTCTCACTACGTGAGGACGGCCAGCCTCAAGTAACCAGACTCTGTGCCTGTGGAATCTAAACTCAGAATCCCTGAAAGATCATCAAACTACCCATCTTACTTGTCTAGTAGACGACACGGCTTTTTTTTTTTTAGTTAATTTTATTTATTTACGTAATCTCTATTCCTACCATGGCACTTGAACTCAAGTCCCTGAGATCAAGAGTCACACACTCCTTCAGCTGAACCAGCCCAGACACCTCTCAATGTGGCTTTTAAACTTGGGGCACCTGGGTGGCTCAGTCGGTTGAGCATCTGACTCTTNGCGAAAGTCGGACGCTTAACTGACTAAGCCACCCAGGTGCCCCGAGCATCTGACTCTTGATTTCATCTCAGGTCATGATCCTAGTGTTATGGGATCAAGTCCTGCGTCAGGCTCAGTGTGGAGCCTGCTTAAGATTTTTTTTCCTCTCTCTCTCTCTCTCTCTCCGCCACCTCCCTCACTCGTGCTCTCTCTCTCTCAAATTAAAAAAAAAAAGGATGTGAGGGTGATCTGGCTGTGACATCTGTTGCCCCATTGATCACCCGGATTGATTCGGCCAATCTGGCTGGCTAGGCAGGTGTCCCCTTCCTCCCTCCCCGCTCCATGTCTCTCCCCAAGCTGTGCGCTCGGTCAGAGAAGACGACCCTCCCTGACAGAGGAGGACTGTTCTTCCATCATGGGCATATGATAGATGCTTTCCCCTGCTGGAACCTCCCGACAAGCTCTCAGGGTCCTTTTGTAGGAGAACATAGGGGAGTCCAGCTTCCAAGACTCCAGGCACATCCAAGTGAGGTGCTGCCCCTGGCGGTCTGCCTGAAAAATATATGCATAGGCGTAAATATGTACTCTATGGTGCTGGGTTCTGCAGGGTGAGATTAAAGTCAGGTGTTCACATGTAGCTTCTTTTATTTTTTTTTTAAGTTTTTATTTATTTATTTTGAGACAGACTGAAAGTGCATGTGGGGGCATGGCAGAGAGAAAGGGTGAGAGAGAATCCCAAGCAGGCTCCGCACTGTCAGCACAGAGCCCGGTGTAGGGTTCGAACTCACGAAACTGTGAGATCATGACCTGAGCCAAAGGCAAGAGTCTGCGCTTAACCAGCTGAGGCACCCAGGCGCCCCCAGGTGTAGCTTCTTTAAATTGAATGTGCATGTTGTATGTGTTACCGGTATAGATTGGTCACTGTGGTTTGTTCTTTGATCAGCTGTAAAAGCAGGCAGGCGGGTGTGGAGGTTTACGCTCCCAAATCTCTTCCCCGTCCCCTAATGTACATAATACACATCGTGATTCTGACCAAATTAATGTTTATTTTCCAGATGCTTTGTTTACATATTGGAACAAGGCTTCAACATCTGAACTTATGGATTTTTTTACAATATCTGAGTGAGTAGTTTTGTTTTGCTCATTGATTTTTTTTAATCTTTGTTGTTCCCGGCTGATTAAGAGGTGTGAGAAATACAATGTAGTTGAACCAGGAATGCTGGATACTCACACTGAGTTTTGAGCTCTTTCTCCCGGACCCGACCCCAGCACTTGCTCTCGGGAGCACATGACTCAGGGGGCAGTGACCAAACCTAACTTAAGAGACATGTGGTTGTTACAGATGAGAGCTAGCGGTGTGTATAAGCCATTTTAATAAAATAACACAGTTTATCAGCCAGATTGGGAGGATGCTGCATTTCTAAGTTGAATCTAATTTAGCTCAAGCAGTTGTAAAAACAGACAGAAAAATAGCTATAATTTTGAAATGTAAGTGAAATCTTACATTTTATCTATATTATCTCGTTTTATGTCTCTAAGCTAAATTTCTGATTTCCTTTAAACTCTACTTTAAAAACCACAAATTCACAATCCCTTATCCAAAACCGGTAGGGCCAGATGATTTTCCAAATGCAGAATTTATTAGATTTTTAGAAAATTTACTTATAGGGCATATTCTATAACACCCCAGCAGGGCCTCAGCACCCCACAATTAAACACATTATTGTTTCTGCAGTACTATGATTGTTCACAATAATGGGTAAATTATAAGTAGCTTTATATCTTTTCGTTGGGGTAATGATTTTGCTGCCAATGTATTTGCATAAACTCAGGTGGAAAACAACGGTATTCAGAGCTTTGTGCATTTTTTATTGTGTTTCTTGGATCACAGTCTCATAATTGTTCTCTCTGCTGAATTAAAGGTGGGAGAGACAGTTGGGGTTCAGCACCAGAAGAACTTACTGGACATTATTGTGGCTGCTTCTTGTTAAATACATGATTTTTTAAAATATCAGTATTGTGGATATACTATAACAAACCAAAAAACTGGATACTTGATGTCTATAAGAGACCAGTCCATTTCCAAAAGCCAAGAGAGGGAGCTCCTTACCCAGATTTGAATGAGGACAAATAAGCAATTTGGAAGAGTGCAGCAGTGCCTAGGCTTTCCGTCCTGATTTCTTTTTTTAAATTAATGTTTATTTATTTTCAAAAGAAAGAGAGAGAGCGAGTATGAGCAGGGAAGGGTCAGAGACAGAGGGAGACACAGAATCCCGGGCAGGCTCCAGGCTCTGAGCTGTCAGCACACAGCCTGATATGGGGCTCAAACTCACGAATCCATGAGATCATGACCTGAGCCGAAGTCGGACGCTCAACCGACGGAGGCCCCCCCCTCCCCCGACGCCCCTCCATTGTGATTTCTGTGGCAAACCGCCTGAGCCGGTGGACAGCCCTCTTGGTCCCAGGCCTCCCCCTGTGGCTCTGACCATGCAGTGCGGTACCGACAGCAGCACAGGGTAGGTTAGCAATCTTCCCTAGATGAGAGAGACCTGCCTGAGAATTTTTGAACACCAGAAGCAGGAGGCTAGTGGTAGGTCTACGAGTTTACTAAATATGTTATTGTTGGTGGGTTTAGATAAAACAACACATTGACCACAGTTTTTTTCACGTTTTCCTAATAATCCTTCGTCCTGTCTGCAGAGTCTGCTTGCGCCAGTTCCAGTACATGGGGAAGCGATACATAGCCAGGTACTGTGGGGTTTAGTCTGCACCGTGTATCATTCTCGGTATCACTTGGGTCTCAATGTGTGGGAATCATCGTGTGATGATTGGCAGTTGGAATTCTCATAAACAGCCGTGATGTCTTTGGATTGCTGCCACGAGATCTGGTGGCATCTTTCGCCTACATTCCCACACTCCTTCTGTCTCATTTTGCCTCATGCACATCTCTTGGAAGGATTTCCCTTCATGGCCTGCTTCTGCTCTCATACTTCATACACTTCCTTCCAAATCTCCCCCCCCCACCGTGTTCTCTTCCTTCCACCTCCCCTTTCTCATCTCCCAGCCCCTCCGGTGTGTCTTCTTGCTCTTTTCTCCTCCCTTAGTGGTTTGCCTTTCCCTGTTTGACTTTCAAAGGTCATTTTTTACCATTCCTTCTCCCAGCTACAAAGATGTTGATTTCTCACATAACTACTTCCCTTTTTTTTCATTTTATTAAATGTTTCTTATTTATTTTTGAGAGAAACAGACAGTGTGGGTGGGGGAGGGGCAGAGAGAGAGAGAGGGATACACAGAATCCAGAGCAGACTTCAGGCTCCAAGCTGTCAGCCCAGAGCCCGACGTGGGTCTCGACGCTGGGCTTGAACCCATGAACCACAAGATGATGACCTGAACCAAAGTCAGACACTTAACTGACTGAGCCACCCAGGTGCCCCGCCTTTCTTCTTTTTTTTTTTAAATATATTTTTTTAATGTTTTATTTATTTCTAGGAGAGAGAGAGAGAGACAGCGTGAGCAGGGGAGGGTCAGAGAGAGAGAGGGAGTCACAGACTGAAACAGGCTCCAGGCTCTGAGCTGGCAGTCAGCACAGAGCCCGATGCGGGGCCCGAACCCATGAACTGCGAGATCATGACCTAAGCAAAAGTCGGACGCTTAACCGACTAAGCCACCCAGGTGCCCCCGCCCCGCCTTTTTTTCTTAGTGAAAGAATGTTTTCAGTCCATCTCAGATTTGTTTGGACTTCCACAAAAACTATCTAAAACTGGGCCTTTTCTCCAGATAAGCTGACCATGCCCTGCTTTTGTCCGACCACGACTCTCTGCTGAGTGTCATAAACCCTCATTGCCCTGCCCCACACCAGGCTCTTGATCCCTCCCGAGCTGAAGGAGAGCTGGGGACTCTGCTCAGGGACAGCCAAGCCTCAGGGCACAGCCTGTCATTGCCAAGTTCTCACTGCTGCGCTGCAGCCACTCAGTGCATCTGTTTTCCTGTGTGTTGGGGGTTCTGTGATAATGTGTCTGTGGGCTCTCCGTCTAAGTTTCCTACTTTTGTATTGTTACTGTTTTTAGCAGTTTATTTATAAGTAAACACATTTTACATTTTAAGAAAAACTTTAAAATTTAGTAGTAATGGAGGGCTTTTTCTCTTCTCTACGATTCTGTTTTATAGCAATGAAACAGGAATGAGATTTTTTAAGACTATTTGAAGATGAAAATTTTACTTTTTATGTTAACATTGTTCTTTTCTTGGGATAGTTGAGAAATTTCCAAAATTCTGTTTTATGTTCAATGAAAGGTTGTGGGTTGGTTTGTTTGTTTTTTTTTAAAGCAAACTTAGCATATTTTATGCTTTCGTCCTATTGATATTTTTTTATTTTTAACTGAAACGTAGCGGCACTTACAAGTTCTCTAATGTTAACTGTTATCTTTTATCGTAACATTAATTTTTACGTTTGCACTTTTGAGTACCAAAAGCAAGTACATACAAGGTGATCTTATACAGTCACACCTCCCACCTCGACTTCATTCGCTTTGACTTTGTCCTGTGAAGATGGGCAAACACGTACATTGCTGGCACTGTGCCCAGCAAACTTCACAGCCTCCTTGGAATAACCATCACCCCCATCACAAGGTGGCATTTAGAGAGTGTTGTGCAAAATGGGATGAAATGCCATGGATCTGAGCATGGCGAATGTGGGAAGCTGAAGATTTCTGTCCAACGGAATATTTTAGAATTTGGTTTTGTGTAACTGTTAACTCTTAATGACCATAAATTTAATTTAAAAAAAACAAAAGCCTTCTGACTTTATAAGCACCCTGTATATATTTGCATATAAAAGTATACTTCCTTGAACTGTCCTAAAACCAGACGGGCCGTAGGGAGGCAGGAGCGGAAGGTAGTGTTACTTGTTACGCGCACTGTGGAAATCACGTGCCCTGCCCTGCCCTATCGAAAATTTTGCCATGGTCTCTGCTACTCGTGAAAAAGGTCCCGAGCAGTAGTGTAAATGCTGTCGGTGTCTGCTCTCGGGGCAGTCCGGTCTGATCAATATCGCGCCTTCTCATCATGTCACTCTGAAATCACCCAGCAGCATGTTGCCCGAGGGTACTCCGTGCATGCCCTGTTCTACGCAGTAACACAGGGAGGGAGACGGTTGGCTACGGGATGGGCAACATGTGTCGTTCCAGCACGGGTCTCATTCTTCATCTGCTCTGGTGATGGTACACAGTAGGAAGTTTAGCTATTTGATTGCTAACCCAGATCACTTTTCTATTTTCTTTACTTGACTGCTGACAAGTTTAACAAAGTGTGTGGCTCTTCTCCTTCCTGCCTGGGTAAGAATAAAGGTGTTCAAACCGCCTCATATAATCCCTCTCATTGCATGTTGGTTCTCCGCTTCTTCCAATGCATTATTTTCATTAAAAAAAATTTTTTTTTTTTGTTTCTGCTCTTTGATAACATCTTTAATCCAAAAAGGTTTGTGGTGTCTGGCATTTGTCAGAACACTAACCTTTGACACCACATCGGATGGATGCTCAAATGTTTTAAAGCAGCATCTCAAAGGAACTTTCTAGAACTGGAAAGTTCCCTGCTTCAGCTTGGTTTTTGCTTCTCTGTCGTCAGGTGCTTTGCCATGAACGCTTTTCGAGCCAAGGCCTGTGTGTGTGCGTCTCTGGCTTATCTGGCCCCAGAAGGCTGCGCTGCTCGTGGCCAGCGTGTGGCCGGCCCCTTGTGCCGTGTCCTGGCCTCACTAACCCTCCTCGTCCTGCCGCAGTGTAACAAGTCTAACTTTTGCTTCTATCCCATTTCACTCATGTTGCAGGAACCAGGAGGGGTTGGGACCCATAGTTCATGATCGAAAATCTCAGACATTGCCTGTTTCCCGTAACAGAACAGGAATGATGCATGCCAGATTGCAGCAGCTGGGCAGCCTGGATAACTCTCTCACTTTTAACCACAGTAAGTCTCATGACATACCATCGTAACAGCCAGCCATCTCACGTGACATCTCCAAGGGCAGAGCCCCAGGCCGCACCGCGCCACCTCACCAACCTGACTTTTCTTCCAGCGCAGAGCAAGCGGGATGAAGAGCTCATGGCGAAATTCCCTTCTTTGGAGGAGAGTGACATAATGTGGAACGTGGTCAGCTATGGCACTAGACCTGAAAGTGTCCCAACCCCTCCGTTCAGTTTTCTTAATGTAACATTTGGCAGGTTTGACAGCCAGACGTTCTCTTGATATTTTTACCTTGATATTTGGACCTTCCCTCTGGAAGTCCTGAGGACACCCAGAACAGGCTCCTTTTCACTCCTCTGAGCCCATGCATGTAACTGACCACGTGTCCACATTCTGGCATTCCAGCTGTGAATGTATGTTAATCCTTAAACTGCTGTGAAAACATGAAGCCCATGAATCAATTTGTGAGGGTGTGGAAAAGCCAATAACAAAGTGACTTTTTCTGTGTTTTCAGTGTGAGAAAGATATCAAGTGTGCTTGGAATTTCTGTAGACAATGGTAAGATTTAATCAGGTTGGAGTCTGCTTATGAGGCTGCTTCACTTGCAAACCAAGACCCTTTCGTTCATCTTGCCTTCCTAACTTTGGGGCTTTCTAACCTCACAGTAGAGATTCTACCAAACAGTGGGAGCATATTTTTAATTTAGTTGTTTCACATCACCAGAGGGGACATGGCATCATCTACTAGTTCTAGAAACTTACGTGCTTCATCTTTCTAAGGGTTTCTCAGAGCAGAAAACCTACAAGAGTAACAGCCATGCAGCATTTTCAAAACTAATGGCAGTCATTTATAGTAAATACCATTTCTGTAGTGACGTGTTCTCCGAATTGTTTCATACTTTCTCCAGGCATAACATAGCTAGTAGTTGTTTTATCTAGAGAAGTATTTGTTCTCACTCCAAGTAATATCTTTAATGTATAGTTCTTAGTTAATATATTCTCATCATTTTTAATCATAATGATTGCACTCACTGTGATTTTTTTAGACCCCTTTCTTACTATAGGCTAAGAGTAAAGACAATGTTCTCAGTGCTTTAAGTTGATAATAGTTCAGAGTAAGAAGGCCGAGGAATCGAAATACAGCAGCTATCCATTCTTCCACCGCAACGAAGTTAAATGCAATGGGTATAGACTCTTTATAAAATTCTGAGCTTAACTTAGATCAGTATTCTATTTGCCTACCACACACTGAACTGGTAGTTTTCAAGAGCTAGTTCTGAGTCCCATACTCAGCTGCAGAATGTACAATACATCCGAGGCCACGGCACCTGATTTTTTTCACCTCTTATCTGTTAGGGCTTTTTCTAGCTCTGCAGACAAGGAATTGAAACAGACAAAACAAGGAATTTTGTTACTTTTCACTTTCATTCCTATTTAGCGAACAGAACTAAATTCCCACTGTTCTCCCTTTGCCCGGATGGTTTATAACACGGGGACTACCTCTCTATCAGTTGAAATAAGTACTTACAACTTTAAAGCACTTGAAAAAAATATATCAGCAGACCGAGCCCCCGCCTCCAAAGAATCACTCAGGAAACACAGAAAACAAACACAAGTAAAAGGAATGATCAGCGCGTGAATAAATGACCTTAACCCCCTGAGATACACGGCAGCTCCTCCCACTGCAAACGGATTTTGCGATGGGGGCTTGAACTGGAGGAGAGAGGCAGCGGGTTGTGTTTCGCAGCCAAGGACCATATTGCTAACGTGGTTGCTTTCCATCCTCTCTTCCTGCTACCCACGGAGAGCCCGTCCTTCCTGCCTCTCTCCTCTTTCTTCCCGTAGTTTCTGCTTCAGTCAGTTTTCAGTGACACCAGCCTCCACCAAAGTTTCTCCTTCCGCTTTCCCGGTAAACAGTGTGTAGCTGTTCTCCTCCTGTGTTCCTATACTTCCTCCTCCCCCCAGACTGGTTCTGGTGTCTCACAGTCCTGGCATTCTGCTTCAGGAACTCAGTCTTGATTTCTGTCTCTAAGTCTGATGATGTATTTGGGTAGCTTCAGCCTTTCCGAAACCCTGTTAGCTTTTTGAGCTCCAAATTATCAGTTTGCCCAGAAGTCACAGCGAAGTATGTACTATATGTATACATGTGTGTGAGCATGTGTATGTACATATACATAACATGATTATCTTTACACCTGTACCTAGGTATTTTACAGGAAATCTGTAGGCATATCTGTCTTCTTAAAAAACTCTTCTTTAACAATGAATACAGTATCTTCTGTTGGACCATCCAATACGACATAGATCCACTGTGTGAGAGATTTGCAGGGTGCCAGAGTCTAAAATGAATTTACTTTAGAAAAGAATAAAGATAGAAAGAGTCCCCCGTACACCACCTGCGTTTTTTATTTTGCCTTTTTCTTGGAGTAGGAAAGGCTTTGCCAGGCCTCAGCTCGACCAGCAGGGAGCAGCAGAGGACCACAGGAAATTCAGTGGACACTGACCTTCACGCCCCCTTTAGCACATCCCCGTAGGACATGGCAAAGGACACCACATGCAGTACACATGTCACCGCGGCAGGTTCCTATCTTTCCTCTTGGATTTTGATAGGAAACAATGAAAAGTAGAAATCCTGCTGTGCACAAATAGTCTCAACTATTTCAAAAACACTCAAAAGATAGAGGTTCCTTATCTTTGGGTCATTACCCAGGTACACAAAAAGTAAATGTGTATAACATTAAGACATTGACCTTTTTATTGTGAAGTACATCCATTGTGATACTGCATATATTTTACTTAAGCCAAGAGATGAGAGGGAAGCTAAGTGAAACATGTTTGCAAATAAATGATAGATGTGCAAAACATATAAAATAGCACTTTGCATTTACTGTGATGTTATATGTTGCCCTGGGAATATATTAAATCTATTTGTATGATAATTCATATTTCCCACTGGTGTGATGGGGAAAAAGCCAGCAAGAGGTAGAAACACTTGCTGAAAACCTATGTTTCATATAATCCAGTGTAAGAGAGAGTTCAGGGTCACTGGAATAAGTTGCAGAGAATTCGATTTCAGGTCACTGTGCAAAAGCATTTTCTAACTGCGCTGCTCGTTAGTTAGTGGGCACTAACTAACGGAGCTGGAGCTGGAGGTGTGAAAACTGGATGAGGACACACTGAGTATATTGTCCAGATCACTTCAGCATCACAAAAGGAGGTGAGGAGGTGGATGAGTTGTCTTATCAGACCCTATCTAACTTAGAAATTCTTTGATATCTATGAAGTACAAGTAAGAACATGAATATCAGTGATAATTAAATTCCTTTACTGCATATAATATTGAATTAGTAGGAAAAAATACAGAGAATGCATGTAGCCTCTGAAGTAAAATTAATATTTTTCAAAAGGTTTTAAGCCTGGGGATGTATTTTTTAAAATAGGTAAAAATGGACTCGGATGCTTTAAAGGTATATATACACTCAAGAAGGTAAATGAAACGTTTGTTTATAAAGCCACTTTTTTGAATTCTAAGACAGGTTTCCTTGATTTAGAAATGAATTTTTGCACATTTTCTAGCATTTATGATATCAGATTATATCTTCGAGGTATAACAGACCTATTTTACACCTACATCTTGCCAATTACATCTAATGTGGCAGTCAGTCGTTGGTACTTTTTGTAATTGATGTGGTTTTAGAACTCCAAAAGTCTGGCAAAATGCCTGTTCAAAGTCAGTCATGTTTATATTTTGAATATCCTTAAAAAGGACTTTAAATTAAAACGTATGCATAAACCAAGTGTTTGCACAGCTTGAGATGTATGCTTCATACCAGGTACTATTTTCAGATACCACTCAACATTAGGTTGAAGCATTCATCAGAGGAGAGAAAGCAGATGGATAGCCATTTCCTCAAGCATAAACTCTGAGATCTTAGACTCATTCCACAAATCATTTTGAGCATACTTACTTTGTGTGTGTGTGAATCAGAGGACAGACAGCAAAATCACAGAAGTTTTGCCCTGGAGCATTACTCCTTATTTCTACTATCTATCTATTCTCTGCTCATTCGTGAGGAAAACCTTTTCAGCAATAAAAGTGGGGTGGAGATCAACAACAGGTGATGTAGAGGTTGGCCCACCTGATATGTTGCAAAAATACATGCAGTTAGTAAGCGCTGTAGACCATGAGCTGCCTAGGAGAGTGGGTCTTCAACATTTGGGGACTTTTTAAATTGATTAATTTTTTAATTTACATCTAAGTTAACATACAGTGCAATAATGATTTCAGGAGTAGATTCCGGTGATTCCTACGTATAACACCCAGTGCGCATCCTATCAAGTGTCCGTCTGCGTGCCCCTCACCCATTTAGCCCATCCCCCCACCCACAGCCGCTCTAGCAACCCTCAGTTTCTTCTCTGTATTTGAGAATCTCTTATGAACATTTTGGGGACTTCTTTTAGCAAGATGATTCTTTGTCATTTAGTAGTATTTACATTTTTCTCATAAAATGTATTGTTTTTTGGATTTATATGGGCCAGAGGCGGGAAAAAAGTTAACAGTAAAAACAAGAATTCATAAAGGGTAGAGGCAGCTGTTGAAAAGAAAGTGTCCCCTACAAAAATATATATCTGACTTCTTCGAGCTCAAATGTCCTCTGACATTTGGAAAAGACAGTGGCTGTGTTCCTCCCACCACATCACCTCTGATGTCGTGGCAGTGGGAAGGGAGAGACAGTTGACAGATGTGGCCACGGCATTAGTCAGTCAAGCTGTTCTAGTAACAGTTTATTAAATAGAGCAAGGTTAATTAAGTCTAACATAGCAGATGACATTGGAGGGGGAAAAATCTCATTCTTGGCCTTTGAGTGTTTAAAAGATCTGGAGATTTTTAGAATAAATCCTTTATCATAGAGTGACATCAGAATGAAAATTGTGTAAACGTGAGCAGTCCAAGATGCGCATGCCAAAGATGGTGCCCTGGGGAAGGGAGGAAGTCCTCTCTCTGAGCAGCCTGGCTGAAGACAGCCCAGAGCACTGTCCCCTAGGGGAAATCAGTAGGGTTAGTTAACACAGCACTCCGTGCTTGCTGGGGTCAGAATCCACTTAATCAACTTCAATGAGTTGCAGACTGATCCTTTAAGAAGTTGCTTTTTCTCTTATGATCACTTTTTGGATGTACCAGGTCAGTTTCATTTCCCTGTGGTGACCATTGACTGAAGCCTTCCTTCGTGCACGACTTTGTTCCAGATGTTGAGACAAGCCTTTCCCACGGGGACATCTGTCAGTGAACTGTCCACGTAACCTCTCCATGCTGCCCCTTACTTTTAGGGACTTTTTAATAACACCAGCTCAGGAATCCTGCTGAATTTTTTTTTTTTAATTTACATCCAAGTTAGTTAGCATATAGTGCAACAGTGGTTTCAGGAGTAGATTCCTTAACGTCACTTATTCATTTAGCCCACCCCCCACCTCCTACATCCCCTCCAGCAACCCTTTTGAGATGAGAGCTTAACCGAAAGCAAAATTATAACCAACCGTGGCTTAAAAGGATCATTTCTTTTATTCTTAGATAATTCAGACACAGGCAGACAGATTTCTGTATAAATCTGACTGCCCGCCATAAGGAGATCAGATAGACAATGTCAAGACTCAAGGATAGTGTAAGAGCTTAGAGAATTTTTGTCATTGTCACGTTTCCATATATGGATACATAATTATATAAAAACTTAATTAGCATGGCCATTGATTATATGTTTTAAAATCAACACATTGCCAAATTTCAGTCCTGGGTTGGTCCAGACCTCCAGCCGAAAGTAAACACGGTGGAAATCCTTCAGTGTGTAGGCGATCACACCTGCATGCACTTAGCCAAGACGTTACCTAGAAAAAGAAAATGTCAGTTCTGTGCCAAGAAAGAAGTTAATCGCCAGAGCCAGTTCTTTGGACAATTTAACCCAGATTATTAAACGTCAGTAGGGGGTAAACGGCAGCCCTCAATAAAGGGTCTTTCTGACCTGTGATACTTTTGGTTGGTCTGACAGAAGGTGCTCTATTTTTTTTCCCTCTTGCCCCACTTTGTGACCACTTTAAGAATAATTAACCATCTGTTTTCCTCTTTCATCATCTCTGTATCTTCCCAAACAAACCACGCCGAATGGGGTGATGCCTTGGTTAACATTAGTACCGAAATGCATCCATCTTTCTTTCTCTGGGAGCTCTGTCACCAAAAAAGCAACCACGAAAAGATAGAACTAGCATGACACCAGTACGTTACATAACCCCAGGGAAGGCACATCGGCCCTGCTGCAGTGTGGGATTCGTGCAGTGCGCAAGCGTAGAGCTTCTGAGCCACCTCTCTAAAAGCCCAGCAGCATTGGAGGAAAACACATTGTAGTATTTTTAGCACGTTTTCAAAAGCAACTCAGTAGCTTGGAAAGTCTTTTTTGCAGTCTTTTGAAAATCATTCTTTAACTCCGACATTTGCTAAAGTGAGAATAACATCGTGCTAGTTACTGTATTTTATCCTAATATCAGGTACTGATACAGTGACCTGGATCAGGAATTTAGGGTGTAGTTTCTGGGTTCTTCTTTTTTATCCCCATTACTGGCCTCAAGAAAATTCTCTAGGCTTTCTGCACTTCATTTTCCTGATCTATATACAAAATGTCCTCCTCTCTGGAGTATAAAGAAAATTAGCCACATTAAGTGTTGATTTGTTTATGCTCCTTGGAGAAAGACATTACATGACGTTTTATTATACTGCCATCTTTCTTTGTCATCTAGATCAGTCCTGTAACATCTCTGCATCCTGTATGTATTTCTGCTAATGCATATCATTTCATAATGTAATATCTCAAATTGTATGTCAAGCTACATTTATGTCAGTACTAAATTGAATTTTACAGCCACATATAATAGATATCAGTTTGTATTTAAATTATGATTCTTCAAGTCCTTTCCTTTCCTTAAACGTTTCTTTCAGACATACTGGCTTTCGTGCTTTTTGATAAAGCAAGTAGAATTCTGTTAGCAGTGCAGTCAACTCTTGATTATTATCCCTAGTTCTTCATGTTATCAATTCAACATTTACATAGCAGTCACCATGCGCCAGGCACTCTTCTAAGAATTTCACAAATTGTAACAAACTTAATGCTCACTACAACCCTCTGAGGTAGATACTATTATTATCCCCATTCTACAGGCCGGGACACCGAGATATAAAGAGGTCAAATAACTTGCCCACGGTCACACAGCTAGCAAGTGGCTGAGCTGGATTCGGGGACGAGCAGGCTGACCCTCGGCTCATTTTCTTAATAACCTCTGTGCTGCTGTGTTGCCTGTGTCTGTGTGGGAAGCTTGGGAAATCCCAGCTTCCTTCTCCACCC
The DNA here is from genome assembly GCF_008692635.1 of Crocuta crocuta. NCBI lineage: Eukaryota > Metazoa > Chordata > Mammalia > Carnivora > Hyaenidae > Crocuta > Crocuta crocuta. The sequence continues at coordinate 2,976,128 of NW_027528362.1, read as the reverse complement.
CTCGCGTCCCAGCATTTCAGCCCAGTACTCAATGGATTGGCCCCCACTGTTGACTGTGCAACTTAAGACAAGCTGTTTAGCCTTCCTGTGCCTCTGTCTCCTTACCTGCAGAAAGGTTTTAATAACGTGCATACTTCATAGGGCCGTTGAGGGATTAAATGAGCAAATACATGTAAAGTTCATAGAATGATTGCTGGCACATGGCAAGCAGACAATAAATGCTTGCTGCTATTCTTTCCCTTCCAGAATTAAAATGAGTTATAATCGAACAGATACGTTATTAATTACCTACTCCCCCCCTCAACCACCACCAATGAAAAAGGCAAACAGGGAGACAAGGCCACAAAGGAAGCCCTCCCTAAATAATCAAAAGTTGACTGTGTAACTTTCTCGGGCCACCCCCTCTCTGTCTGCAGCCCCCGCAGTAACCGTGTGTTGTAATTCACACAGGCTATGGCCACTCAGATGCTGACGTTCTTCACCAGTCCCTACTTGAAGCCAACATCGCTACGGAGGTGTGCCTTACGGCTCTGGACACTCTCTCTCTGTTTACACTGGCGTTTAAGGTTGGTATCGAACAGCTGTTCATGGTCAGAGCTTTACCTTTTAAATTCATTCTGTGTGTTTAATTGAACTGGCAAGAACTTCCGATTGTAGTTTCTTATTTCAGCGACTGTTTTTGCCCTTGTAAAGAAACCATAAATCCTTAAAATCCTTTCATGAAATCGTTCCATGGTTAATGACTTGAATTCCCTGAAATAAAATAAAGCTTACTGGTGAGGGTGTGATGGAAACAGTCCCTGGAGGTGGTTAGCTCTCGGCCAGAAGAAAGGATCTATCAGGGGAACACGGTTTGCTGGGCCCTCAAGGGTGATAAATCCAGAGGCCTAATCAGACATTGCTACCCCTACCACCTTTGAACACATCCGAATGGAGCAGCAGTTAAAATAAGTACTGAGACACATTGACCTTTTACGGTTTCTAAAAATCTGTCAATAACTTCAGTGACAGAAACATTTCAAGGATGGAAAATAAAAGGTTGTGGTGGTCTTATTTTAGGTTTTAGCAAGTAATAGTCAAGTAGGTAGAGATGGTCTCTTAAGCCACTCACTTGATTTTAGGAACTTAACAATTCCTAGTCTTGCTAAATGATTGCTTCCATTCCCAGCGTGGAAGGAGGGAATTGAATTTGTGTTAATTTGCTATGAATGCTGAAACATTGTGTTTGTTTCCAGGATATTTGGGAAATGCAGCCAAAGTCATTCTCTGCTTTACTTATCTCTGCTTCTCATAAAGCACATTTCTTTATTAGGATAACAATAGTTGCCCTGATATCATGTCACTTTATTATAATAGACTTTTATTCTTTGTAGCAGCCACACCACTCATGTCCCCACGAAATGTCATTACTAGGGACCCAGTTGAGAGACAAGAAAATACAGACTCTAATCGAATATGTGTGGGGACAGCCGTGTCTTATTACACGGAACCTCCACTCCTGTGGCTCTCGGAGTGTGGTCCCCTCCTAGCAGCAGCGGTAAACCCTGGGAGCATGTTAGAAGGCAGATTCTCAGGCCCCGGCCTGGACTAGCTGAATCCGAAAGTCTCTGGGTGAAACCTGAATGCTACAGCTTGAGAGCCTCTGCTCTACCAGAACCACGTTTGGAACCTCTTTCTAGTTTATTTTTTAGTGTTTTTAGTTAAAAAATGTTGTCCAAGTAGGCAATGGCATTTTTAACGTGAGTATTAGCCAGGTATACCTGTACCACTGCTAACTGAGAATCTGAAGTTCAGAACAGTACATGGGACACGGTCTTCTCTCTGCCTGGGCCCCACCGTGCCGATGAGCGGGAAAGCCGGGTGCTGCGTGGCGGGGGATAAGGGCACGTGCAGCAGGGGTGTGTCTGCTGGCACGTGGAAACAGATGGTGTCCTTACGGCACAGCCTACAGTCCTTACGTGGGCCCCTTAAAAATGCTTGCCTCGTACTAAAGAGCCTTCATCAAGGTTCCCGGGCCTCCAGCCTCTGGCCACCAGGGAGGTTCTGCCCAATTCTCGATAGAGAAACTACATCTGATGGTCCCTGATTGTGACGTTTATTGTCCGAATGTCTTCGGGGAAAAATCACATCACGTCTCCAGACCTAAGAGTTCTCGTTTGTAAGATAAGAAAAGTAAGATCTGCCTCCCAGTGTTTGGTTAAAGTAAGATGACCTTTGAGAGAAACTGCCACTTTGTGGGTGCGGACCAGGCCTTATTCCCAGCTCCACCATTAGCCAAGTCCAAGCCTGGGCTGGGTCTCCTTGACATCTGGAAACCCCGGTTTCCTTACCTAGAACTTGGCGAAGATTCCTGCTATTTAACGTATTGATAAGAAGTATCCAAAACATCTACTCTGTGTTTATGCCTTCCTGGTCCTATAACAAAGGGTCTAACTCCTGAAACCCACAGAGAAGACTGAGCTTTAGTGCAGAGGTGATCTCTGCCAAAGTGTATTCGCCTGTGTGCAAAAAACGTTTAAAGCTCGGCACCTGCATAGTAAGTGGGAAGGTGGGCAAATGTTAGGGCATTATTGGGTGTCACGCCACACCGCAGGCTTACCCACCTAGATTCACAGGTTCCTGAAGCCCCTCGCACCGCAGCCGCTAGGACCTTCCTCTGCATATATTTACTTGGCTGAAGCGTCATTTGGAGCATCTCAGAAAAATTAAATTATTACACTCAGTTAACTGACATAATTGGAGAAAAATCATCTTCCACAGATACAGCCCCATTGTTACTGAGTCTCTTAATTGACCACATCTAATAAGTTGCCACGGATAGTCAAGAAATCTTACTCTTTTGTTTTTTAATTTTTTTTAATATTTATCCATTTTTGAGAGAGTGTGTAAGCAGAGGAGGGGCTAGAGAGAGGGAGACACAGCAGGCTCCAGGCTCCGAGCTGTCAGCACAGAGACCAATGCGGGGCTCTAACTCACAAACCGTGAGATCATGACCTGAGCCAAAGTCAGATGCTTAACCGACTGAGCCCCTCAGGCGCCCCAAGAAATCATATTCTTAACAGAGAAAATGTTTAAAAAGGGGCGCCTGGGGGCCTCAGTCGGTTAAGCATCCGACTTTCGCTTAGGTCATGATCTCACGGTTCGTGGGTTCGAGCCCCGCGTCGGGCTCTGTGCTGACTGCCAGCTCGGAGCCTGGAGCCTGTTTCAGTCTGTGACTCCCTCTCTCTCTCACCCTCCCCTGCTCACGCTGTCTCTCTCTCTCTCTCTCTCTCCTAGAAATAAATAAAAAACATGAAAAAGAAAAAAAGAAAATGTTTAAAAAGACTTAAGCCCTTAATAATAACATTATTATTGTTGTTGTTGTTATTAATTATTATATTAGTTTCCTGCTATTTACTGAATGTCTTCTGCGCCTCAAGCATTAACCTTCACATTAGCTTGCCTTGGTGGATCTTCTTCTCACCCATTTCACAGATGAGCTTGAGGCTGAGACAGGTTAGAAGATTTGCCCAAGATCACTGCACATTTGACCTGACAAAGTTCTTGTTCTCCACTAAGCCAGGCATGGAAGGGAGGGGGTAATAGGGGACAGAAAGAGAGAGGGAGAGAGAGAGGAAAAACTAAGCTGAGTGATAACAAGGTGATTGACTGATCTCTCCTATAAAAAAAAAAAAAAAAAGAAGAGAATTACCAAGCACTTACCAGTTGCTGGTCCTGTGCTAGACGCTTTCACGTGTGCCGTCTCATTTAATACATAGCAGGATGTGTTTTATAAACCAAGGTAATTACACGCAGACAACTAGTGTTCGTTTCTGGCTACTTGACAGTGTCTGTGATTAACACAATCCCAAGTCAACGGCTGCCCTTTGATGATCTTTTTGGTGGGTTTACAGATCTAATCTGAGAATTTTTTTATTTTAGCAATTCCACGTTGTGCCTTTTATTGAGTTGAGCTGCACGATCAGTATGCAATGTTGAGGGGCACTTGGATCGTTTGGTTCTTCTGGGGAGTTTCTGGCCTGGTTCACACAACCGTGAGCCTGGGCTGCAAGGATGCATGAAATCAGGTCATCTTAGTGATCGGTGAACGTTTGCAGCTGATACAGCTCTTCTCTAAACTGGTTTTTAAAGCAAGGTCTAAATAAAACTAACTGCTGTTTGCCTAGGAAAGGTATATCTATTTTAAATAACATGGCTCTAGACATCTTCTATTGATACCCAAGGTTTAAGTTTGTTTTTATCCTGTTCCTAAATCTTTAAAAACTACTGATTTTGAGCGTTCATTCTCGGAAAGGCTCATTCCACCGAGGAGGCCATGTTACAACAGTCAAACCTGCATGCACATCCAACAGCTCCTGACATTTATTTACAACCTATTCTCCATCTTGTTGCTAGAGAATAGCCACGCTTTCCGTATTGTCGTAATGTCTCGTTTAATTTTCTGAATGAACTTCTGCTACCATCAGTACAAGTCTGTAGGGATAGAAAGGTGGACGTGAGATACCCTCTGTTGCTACCTGTGGTTATTTCTGAGTGGAAAAGCGAAGGGTGGTTCTGTTTTGCTTTCCCCCCAACCCCCGTGGTCCTTTCTGAATGTTCAAAGAGGTTTTTTTTTTACATTTACTGTATTTAACTTTCTAATTAGTGAAAAAGAGACAGACACACAGAGAGATGGAGAGAGGGAGAGAAGAAGATTGATGGGAAGATTACAGAAGGCAGCTGGTACACGGGGGTGTGTCTAGGCTGAGAGGTCCTCTACCCCTTTACGTGGGGGATTATTTATATTTTAGTGTGAGTGAGTTTTAACTGCGTTCTTGCAACTGGGCTTTAAGATCAGAACCCAAGAAGACTAAATCCTGAAAATGGGAACAAGTACCTTTACGAGAAAGCGAAAGGAAGGAAAATTGAACTCCAGGGGTACGAACCTGGAGACAGGCCAGTTCTGACAGCAAGGCCAGGCTGCTGGCGATTTTTGTACGCAGCATCTCTTCTGGATATCACCCCCAAAGAGTGCTAGGAGAAGGAAAGCTCACACCCAGATCTGTGCAAACCTTAATCCAGCCGGAAGCAGGGAGGACAGTGGCCCGTGGGAAAGCAACGTTCACAGACAACAAACCATGTAAACCGTTCCCCAGACACTGGAAACAACCTTGCCCACCCCCCCAGTTGGTGAACAGCTGCTCATGGTTGAGAATTCTGTCATATTCAGTTAATTAAGTCATATTTTCTACTCATTAAATTGCTTCTCTTTCACATGATGGAATTCAGTACTGTGCTCAGTATTTCGTGTCGTAAGGATCACTGTGAAATCCAGGTGTCCTACCAGCTGTGAATACATCTGTGAGTCACTGGACATATGAAAACAAAATTTATTCCTTGGGAAAAAATTTTTCTCCCAAAATAAGGTGAGGTCAGTCTTAAAACTAATACTCCAGCCATAATGGGCTATGTAACAGAATTATTTGGACATAAGTTACCTCCAGTCATTTGGCAAAATGGTAAGATTGGGTTGGGATACTGGCCTCCCGACATATTTTTATCATCCTTATGTTTCCCTGCTGGTCCAAAATGCACACGTGTGCCCGTTCCCAAAAACACCTTTGTGCAGCCAGGCTTATCTGTATGTGAAGATACAGCTCTTAAGTGTCACATACGTTTAGGTACAGTGGCTGCATGACCTCTCGCTTGGTGACACCTATGTCTACCCATGTGTTCAGCTGTCGAGAGTTTTGAATAAGGTGTTCCGTCAGTGTGAACTTACTGCTGGTGTGAAAACCCTTGCAGAATGATATGCAGCATGAATTGTGGCCCTGCTGTTTTGCTTTGTCATGTAAAATCCATGACATGTTAAAGTCCTGCCAGCCACCACTTATTGAGCCCAACCAAAGTGTGCCTCAGATGCTTTCTGTACTTGACTCACGTCTTCGCGGTAGCTGCGTGAGGTCCATTCTAGGGTCGCCATCTTACAGGTGAGAAGAGTAAGACTCAGTTGACCTGTGCCAATCCATGCACATGATTAGTGGGACCTGATCGAAACCTGTATGTTTCCCACCTTACCAGGCTGTCTGGTTATTATTCATCTCTTAACAGGGTGCCCTGAGAAGCCTGGGAAAAAGCAAATTTACTTTTAGAGGACCTCACTTCAGTGGTTTTTTCCCAGCCTGTTAATCAGCCAGAATCTGTAATGGCACTTATTGGTTGCAATTAAGAGGCCAAAGATTACCTCGGTATTGGTGGCTGGTAAACAGTAAAAATAAGTAAATGAATACAAGCCAGACCAGTACTGAGGAACAGATATCCTGTAAACCATGTTCCCGTATGCTAGGAAGTTTTATGATTAGTCCCTCCCATATTAGAAAAAAGCAGGGGTGCCTGGATGGCTCAGTCCATTAAGTGTCTAACTTCAGCTCAGGTCGTTATCTCGTAGTTCATGAGTTCAAGCCCTATGTCGAGCTCGGTGCTGACAGCTCATAGCCTGGAGCTGCTTTGGGAGAGCCCTTTCTCTCTGCCCTTCCCCTGCTCATGCTCTTTTTCTCTCTCTCAAAAATAAATAAACGTTAAAAAAAAAATAAAAGGAAAACAAAACAAGCAGACTCTCCAAAGTATGAATTTGTTGTAGGCTTATTTGTACCTGTGTTTTCCTAGAGATTCATGGCAGAGTTAGTTTAATTATAAGTTGTCATAGTACCTGGAAAATGTATCCTTTGAGTCTGAAAATTGTGTGCCACCCAGTAGAGGTGACCGGTGCCTCTCACTAACCGAGCTGTCCTTGTGTGTTTTAAGAACCAGCTCCTGGCCGACCATGGACATAATCCTCTCATGAAAAAAGTCTTTGACGTCTACCTGTGTTTCCTTCAAAAACATCAGTCTGAAACGGCTTTGAAAAACGTCTTCACTGCCTTAAGGTCATTCATTTATAAGGTGAGTGGGCTGCTTCCCCAGGGCAAGTCCTAGTTGATGATCATACTTGCCTGCCTCCCACCTGGGGGTTGAAGGGAGCACCAATCTCCACATGGGCTTCACTCTCTCCTGTTCCCCCCAGTTTCCCTCGACGTTCTACGAAGGGAGGGCCGACATGTGTGCCGCTCTGTGCTATGAGATCCTGAAATGCTGCAACTCCAAGCTGAGCTCCATCCGAACCGAGGCCTCCCAGCTGCTCTACTTCCTCATGAGGAACAACTTCGACTACACTGGAAAGAAGTCCTTTGTCCGGACGCATTTGCAGGTGTGTGTAGTCTCACTTTCCAACGAAGGTGCACCTGTGGGATTCTGTTTTAGCAGGAAGACTTTGTCGTGCTTACCGATTTAACTGTGTGTGAGCACGACAAGGTCTGGCCTGGCGGTGGAAAACTGGAAAGTCACGTTCACTGGTTTGGTTTGTTTCATTCTCCACGGTGTAAGATTTGGACCTAGAGTGTGTTTCTGTTGGCAAGGTGACATTTAAACATTGACTCGGTATTGGACCGACTGAAATTCCATTGAATCACAATCTATTAGAATCTGCGTGGGGATGCCCGATAGTGAACGTCTTAGCCAGAACATAGAAAGTCCAAAGTGGTTCTTTTCTGTCTTCCGTCTACTGACACACCTGCCATCCCTCCAGAGTTAACATGTCTCAGATGCTCTGCCTTGGGAACCGTGCATGATACGGAAAAGGCTTAAGTATTTTTGTAGACTTTTTCTACAAACTCATGTAGGAATGCCTTCTCCATCTCTGTATTTATTCCTTTTTTAAGCAAATACTTACTGTTTGCAAACTACATGCTAGGATTCACAGATGCAACCATGAACAAGACGGAACCCTCCCCTGCCCCTCATGGAGCGTACATGTTCCCCACTGGAACACAGACAGACCCCAAGGCTTTTGTCAGTGCACTGTCCCCAGTGCTGTGAAAGAGGAGCTTGAGTGTACCACAGAGGGGAGGGGCATCTGGCTGGGGCGGAGAGGCTTCTCAGAAGATGTGAAGGATGAGCCCTCACTCTAGAGGGTGAGCATGTTTCAGGCCATAGATGCACCAGCGGAAGGGCCAATCCAGGGAACTGGACACGGTCCTCATGGTGAATTAAGAATATGGTTGAGAACAAGTTGAGAAGACATCATCACATATTTGGAGGGATTGCCTGGACCTGGAGCTGAGAATGGATCAGGGGAGTCGGGCTGAGCTGGAGGGATTTTGAGGAAGCCATGGTCAAACCCAGGCCAGAGAAGATGGTGCCCTAGACCAGGCATGGTGAGGTTAGAAGAAGAGCATGAGTTCACAGGGCTTAGTGACTGATTGTACCTGGGGATGGGTAAGGAAAAGGAGGGAATAAGGATGGCGTCCGTTTTTTTACTTTGAATAACTGGGTAAAGGCAGAGCACTTGACAGACCTCAGTAAAGACACATCCCCCACATTACATAGTTAATATGCAAATGTTTTAACAACAAATACAAAGGACAGCCCACTTATTGAATATTTAGTGTGTATAAGTCCCAAACCAGTAACCATTGAGGTAAGTGAAAAGGTCTCCCATTTTATTAGAGAAAGTGAGTAACTATCCAAGTGGTTTGGGCTTATCTGACTCTCGTGCCTCTGTGCTCTCCTGATTAGCATTTTGCTGTGCAAACAGAATACTTAAGGATAGCAAAATCACCTTCTGGAATGATTCTTGAAAGGGGAAAAAGATGACTCAGGCATTATTTCCTGCATTGAAATGATCTCTGCTCAGAACTTTGCCTTGTTTTCATGCACATCCTAACTGAAGACAAGGGGCCAAGTCTGGAGGGTCATTTGAAGGTGAAATGATCTGTTCACATTTGTGTGTCCCTAAGGTCATTATTTCCGTCAGCCAGCTGATAGCTGATGTTGTTGGCATCGGGGGGACCAGATTCCAACAGTCCTTGTCCATCATCAACAACTGTGCCAACAGTGACAGGCTCATCAAGGTGGGTGGCCCCCCAAGCCTGCCTCCTGGTCTAGTCCGTGTGCGGACAGGCAGAGCACAGCCGAAAGCCACGTGTCCTTCCTCTCCCTTGCTTTAGCACACCACCTTCTCCTCGGATGTGAAGGACTTGACCAAGAGGATCCGCACGGTTCTGATGGCCACCGCCCAGATGAAGGAGCACGAGAATGACCCAGAGATGTTGGTGGACCTCCAGTACAGTCTGGCCAAGTCCTACGCCAGCACCCCCGAGCTCAGGAAGACATGGCTGGACAGCATGGCCAGGATCCACGTCAAAAACGGGGATCTCTCCGAGGTAGGCCTGCAGGCCTCTCTGTCTGGGCTTCTAGGAAAAACTAGTTACGTCTCATTCGCCAAGCAAAACCGATTTTAAGGGAGTGCCTGGGTGGCTCAGTCGGTCAGTCTGACTTCGGCTCAGGTCATGATTTCATAATTCATGAATTCAAACCCCACATCAGGCTTTCTGCTGTCCGTGTAGAGCCCCCTTCGGATCCTCTGTCTTCCCCTCTCTGTCCCCCGCTCCTTGCTCACTCAAAATAAATAAACGTTTAAAAAAAAAAAAACTAATTTTAAGAAAATATCCCAGTAATTAAAGAAGGGATGCTTCACAGTCTTGTAAGCATCTTGGTAATTTACAACACAGTAGGGGGCATGTTCCTGCCCCAGGAGAGCATACCCTGAAAGCTCTTCGCATCCGTGCTCACACGGATGCCTGCTGACTCAAGTGTGCTCAGCTCCTGCATCGAAGCTCCTCTCTTGTTCTAAAATTCAGCCCTTTTATGATGTTTAATTTTCCCATTAAAGCAATGATAGGGCATTGCTTTTTCCTTTTTGAAGTGGTCTGTTGTCTGTGGATGTAGTCAGTATGAGATTGCTACCCTTGTCCGGAGCGGCCACGCTTCTCTCAGTCGATAGGGTGGCAGCAGAGAGCTGGACGTGAGGGGTCCAGAGACAGACTGACTATCACATCCAGCTCTTCCTAAGTCTGTGACATTGGGCCCTTTGTTAACCCCTCTGGGTCTCCATGACATCAGCTGTAAAAGGAGCGAAATTAAAGAAAGCAGTAGGCCGTATGGGAGGAAAAACCGTGTTTGAGATTTGTGCCTAAGACTTTCAGGTGTGAACAACAGTATTCCCGAAGAACCGTGCTTTTACTCTTAAACGTCTGATAATTGTCTAAATTAGCAAAATTATGTTCTACATCTGAAAGCTTCGTGTAACTATTTTTATATATTGATTATTCAAGAAGTCCATTCTGTTTGACCATAAATTTAAATATTTTAGCTATAACAGTGAATTACGTTTTACTGCCAGTAGTAGTTTTTCTGTCATTCTGACAAGAATCGGGGCTCAGGCATCAGAATCAGGTTCATTTCCAACAACTATTTGTGATTTTTTTATAACACTGTGGCAACTTCATAAGAAAAATTTATTTTTTTTATTTCATTTTAAGGTGTTTATAATGTTATCTAATTAACATCAAATTATAATTTTGTTTTATAATTCCATGTTGGGAAGTAGTTACTACACCTTTTTAAGTTGAGAGAAAAATATATTAGCTGCTGAAATATGAGCAGTTTTCCAAAAATCTAGGAAGACACACGTGTTTTCTTCAAATGGGCCTCTTTTTACCTTAAGAGAAATGATGCAGAAATCTTCGATAGTATAAGAAAAAAATGCTTTTTTTATCTTCTGTGATCAAGTTCAGCAATCCTAAATAGAAGTGAGCTTTAGTAAATGTACTACCATTTGTCTCAATTTGCAATTTATTTCAAAATTTCCCTCTGTGAATTGTTCCACTTTTTTCAAAAGGTAAGGTGTCAGCTCTTAGAAACCGTAGCTCCTTTGAGATCTATTGTAAGTATGTTCAGTCGTTAGATTCTTGTTTGTGAGCATTATGACAGGCTCTACAGTCGTTGATTCTGAAGCATGTGTCTTTTTTTGTAGGCAGCAATGTGTTATGTCCATGTCACAGCCCTGGTGGCAGAATATCTCACGCGAAAAGGTAAGGAATGATTCCTGTGTTCTGTGAAATGAATACAAAGCTGTATGAAGCAGCAAAGACAAGTGAGAGCCGTTCAGAAAGATCGGGAGATGGGGGCTTTGGGTGTGTGTGTGTGTGTGTGTGTGCGCGCGCGCACACTATATTTATTATGTTATTCACCGGTAAGACATTTGCTTGGCTTGGTAGGCACAGCAGAAATGCCAATATCAAAAACAAAACTATATGGCATGTTATTGTATAACCTTTAACTAATGGCCCTCCCTATCTTGTAAAAAAAAAAACTAGTTAATGAGCTTTGCATCTGGGTGTCCTTGACTGCCCAGTCTCAAGCTGAGATTTATTTTCCCTTAAGATTCCCACTAGAACTGTTTATCAATCAAATGGCAGTTGTAACAGGAGATTATTAGACAGTGTTTTCTGGAACCGCGGCCCAGTTGGCTCTACCGTGTGGGAAGGCAGCCTTGTTGGCTAGAAACTCTGGCCTCCCCAGGGAAGGAGAAGGCAGGAGTGTGTGGGTGCCGCTCATTTGTGCATCACATATAGTTTGTTCCCAGATGAGCAGGCCATAAATTCGTTCACGGGTTCTTTTGGTTAAACACCAGTTGCTCATTTCCATTTTGAAATCAAGAACAGCAAGGTTTCTAGAAAAGCTGGTTGCGTGTGCCTGTGTCCCAGATCACAGCAGCCCCAGATCTGGCTGACGAGTACATTTACAATGTGAGAAATGATATAAAGTCATGTGCCAAGGCCAGGGAATTTGTGTATTTCTGGGACAGCTGGCTGTTTGGAATGGAATTTGAGGGAGTCTAGGGTTGTACCTACATCAGAGCCCAAACGAGAAAGAACTTAAAGAAGGGCTCCGTATTCTCTTGCTACTGGCGTGATTTGCTGTTGAGACGTTTTGTCAGGTAACACATTTCCTCGTGTTTAGAAGCAGACATAGCCCTCCGTCCGGAGCTGCCCCTCTTCCCCTACAGCCACAGCACGTGCCAGAGGAGGCGCCGGGGAGGTGAGCCTGAGGGTGGGCCCGGCCCCCGCAGCCCCCACGGCCCTGTCCGCAGGACACTTAGAGGTGTGGGGGCTTTCTCTTGCAACGCTGCATGGATAGGCTCGGCTCTCCTTCCCTGCCTTCCTGTCCTCTCCGGTTTCCATGGCGGTCTGTTCCTGTGCGAGGAGGGGAAGCATTTGGACCCCTAGAGCTGAGGTGCATATTTAAACGTAGCTGGAAACCTAGGTGGTTGGCTTCTGTCATTTTGCTTTTTGTACGTGAACATAGCCTCCAGTTCCTAGAGTAATGCTTGTCGTAGGGGAAGGTTTGGTCTCTGAAGAATAAAAGTAGGTCTGCAGTGGGACAGTGGCAGAGACCTTAGACAGCCTGTGAATGGCTCGGAAACCTTGACCGTCACGTCACAGAAAACTCCCTGACTTCACAATCTACTCTTCCGGGACTTGATGCCAGAATATGCTGTACTCCTCTCTTCCCGGACATGGGGGAGGTCTCCATTCAAGTTTTGACTTCTGTTTTGTTTTATTGTAAAGTGATCTCAAAATAGAATGGCAGAGGCATTTGAGGTCCTTCTGTACTTGATTACCTTTGACCGGCTGACGTTGTCCAGCAGACAGAGGACTTCTCCCCAGTGACTCCAAGTTCACTGAAGGCCCCAAATAGGCCATTATCGCTGAAGGGCTTTATTCTTATCCTGGTTGTTTACCCCAGTCCAGCCTCACACCATTTCCCCAGGAGAATCAGAGTGCACAGGCCCTGACTTCATGCTGTGTGGGCTCTCGCTCTGGTTTGGGGGAAGAAAGGAGGCCTCCCCTTACCCCTCAGACAGCAGATCTGGAACCAGCTAAGATAGGCTCTCAGCTCGAGGCTGGGGCCGTTGAGTTACATCTTGGGAGATTGCTTTGTGAAAGAGAAGAGCGAATTCTAACCTGAGTTCGGGGTTACCCCCAGCCAGAGCAGGGGAGGTGACAGCTTGAAGGAAACCGGTCTTTTTGAATCCTGTGTTTCTCTTTGATTGGCTTTGGCTTTATCTTTCTTGGTCCCTGAGCATGGCCCATCTTACCAAACCAAAGTAATGTTTTTATTTTTTTAACTATTAATTGGGGATCCAATACCTGTTGCAGTTTATTTACAGTTTGTTTAAAGATTACATACATTTTCATAAAGGTGGGTGAAAACTTGAAAGGATGAGCAAAGAATTGAGGGCGGTGAAGGTGAACTATGAGGAAGCAAGTGAAGAGCGCACAGAGGCTCCCCGTGAGAACGGGAGCCTGAGACATAGAGATTTCGAAGTCAGTCATGTCGCTCAGCACAGAAACGTGGCAGGCGGGAAGAGCCCCCTAGGTCCGGCCGCTGGCAGGTCACTGACCAGCTCTCTCACCTGCTATCTCCATTCCAGGCATGTTTAGGCAAGGATGCACAGCTTTCAGGGTCATTACCCCCAACATAGACGAGGAGGCCTCCATGATGGAAGATGTCGGAATGCAGGACGTCCATTTCAACGAGGTGAGCGCCTCAGCGTGCCGGGGTGGTTGGGCCAGTGAGGATCTCAGGGTGGCTGTGCTCTGCGTGCATCACACAAGGCTGTCCCCTCAGCAGCGGCCAGCTACACACTTCGCCCTGACCAAAATAATACCCCAGATGGCTGACCCAGAGCAGCGAAATTCTGCCATTCCCCTTTCTAGGGAAAATTCCCCTTTCGAGGGTTTCCTCCTTTTCTCTGGAAAGAGCTTGAGGAGCTCGTTTAGGAGGCTGAAGGCTCAACCACTTGTGGTAAAAGGTCCAGTATTCTGACCAGAAGGTTTCTCATTCTTTCCAGCAATTAATTTCTCCAGTTCATGGGTTTTATTGCTATTTTAATTTGACTTTTATTATTAGCACCACGTTCCACCCATCCGAACTAACCGGCCTCTCTGACTTTTAAATCAGTGTCTCCAACACTGACCTCTCTCCCGTGTCCACAGACACTCAAAGCCATGCGAGGCCAGACTGGGCTCCAGGGCAGAGCAGGCCTGGTTCCCTGCCTCCGTTTGAGTGCCTTCGTCCAGATCCTTCTCACCACTAGTAAAGAAGACCACCCTGTCCCACCCCCAATAGGGATCAGAAAGTTTGACTTAAGATCATTGTGGCAGTTTCTGTAACTTTCTTACCAAAACAGGATCACCTTGCAGCCACTTACCTGGACTTAGAAAGGTTTGAAATAAAGCCAAGAATCTAAACAAATGCCAGTTGTCTGCTTGTGTTCCCAGAATTTCCTCTTTGGCCAGTGTCTGCCGTTCACGTGTGCCCGCCTCCCCTCAGCTCAGAACAGAATGAAACAGTCAAGGGAAAGCTTGTTGATCCTGCCTGTCTTTTAAATAAGGAAAAATAAAATTGTTTCTTCGTGTAGAGAGAAGGAACAGAGAAAGAAAGAAACACGTTCTTCCTCTGTTGTATTTGTTTTATGAGGTTGAGGTCCTACTATTAACATTAGGATTTTTAATCATGTTCTTGCCCAGTAAGTAGGACTAGGATCAAACATCCCCAGTTACATTGACCAGTACATGTTAATGGAGCCAGTTCTCAAAGTGTGGTCCAGGGAGCCCTGGACCTTTTAGGAAGCCTTTGAGGTCCTTTCTTTTCCAACTGAATGTCTGCGTGAAGCTGGACTTTTCTGTGTATACGTCATCCACAAGAGCATACTGAACAGATTGAAAGCAGAAGCAGATGACACCAGATGTTAGAGTTGCAGAAATGTAAAATAGTGCTGCTCTTTCCCCTAAATTTTTAGGGGGAGGGGTGAAAATATTTTTTTTTATTAAGAAATGTTATTTTTTGTTAACATAGAATAGGTTTCTTATTTTAATTAAATTAATAAACCTTTTAGCATTTTCCAGTTTCCATTCCATATAATATTGATATAATAAATATTGAAAGATAATGCCCATATACATAAAAGTACTCAGTAATTTTTAAGGAATTCTCAACAATTTTCATGATAGAGGGGTCCTAAGCCCCCAAAGTTCAAGAACCACTGTCATAAATTGGTCTCAAATGAACCTCTCAATTAAAAATTAAGCATGAGAAAGAAGGATAATATATTGAGTGCATTTCACATGTAAATATTAAAGTAATTTTAACCACAATAGATAAAATTTTCTGAGTATCTGAAGGATTTAAAAAAAAAAAAAAAGGCCAGTTATTACATGGCATTAACAGTTCAGCTCCCTCTCTACCTTGAAATGCCTGGTCAGATGGTAATTTTTAAGTTTTGCTCTGAAGTGTGAAACCTTGCATGCTCTTGGCTTTGAACTCCTCCTTCAAGGTGAGTTTGACTGGGTTCTTCTCTGAGAAGAGGCTTGAATGTATTGTCTCCTTGCAGAAAGTACCCTTATCCCCTCGTGCCTAGACAGACCTCCAGGGTCCAGCATTTTGTTTAGAATTTGATAAGGAAAGCAACGATGCCAAGAACAAGTAGAGCTGAAAGTAAACAGTCCTCTGTGACCTGTCCCACGGGGATGATAAGATGAAGCTCAGCGTTGCTCATCTGATTAATACCAGGCTGGAGTAGTCACTGCAGGCGAGGGAAGCCACCTAGGAAATCACACACAGGCTTTCTTGAGGAAATTTGTGAATGGCATCCAGTCTGAGTGATAACTAAACACATGAGGGGGGTAATTTTATCAATTATTTCCAGAATATGGATTTTCCACCCTGTCCTTGAAGCATAAAGTTGGTAAATATTTAACAAGGTCCATAGTACGTGACGATCTATAACGATTAGGGTATGACTCGGTGGGGTTATAAAGTCGTCAGCAACCCCTGCACCTCAAGACTGAAAGTAGCTGGGAGTTGAAAGAATAACATGTTCTAAACAAATTTTTTTTAATGTTTATTTATTTGAGAGAGAGAGAGAGCATAAAGGGGGGTGGGGCGCAGAGAGAGAGGGAATCAGAAGCAGGCTCCAGGCTCTGAGCTGAGCACAGAGCCTGACGAGGGGCTTAAACTCACGAACCACAAGATCATGACCTGAGCTGAAGTCAGAGGCTTAACCGACTGGGCCACCCAGGCGCCCCAACAATAACATCTTCTAAAAGCCAGGAAAACAGAAGTTGCTGCACACATTTTTGGCTTTGGCTATCAGGACATTTCAAGAAAAAGAAAGTTGAGCATCTCCTCTCCCAGATGGAGTTTTGGGAAAAGCTGAGGGGAATAGTTGTGTAACATATAGCTTAATAAAGATCATTGCCCCTTTAATCTGGGTTATTAGATGTACTTAAATGCCTCATGCTCTCCTAATAGGATTTTCGTGGAGCTGCATAAAAGTACACAATTCTCCTCTAACAGCAGACCTTAGATGTGTTTTTATTGATCTCAGTTCATCTTCCCTGACTCTGATCTAAAGAGCAGACTCCCTCCCAGCTGCTTTTGATTAGATAAAAAGAAACATCCTATTTCTGTTTACAGTTCTGTTATGCAGTTTGGATCCTGTGCAGATTGAAGACTTCCTTATCCCCTGTGGTGTCAGAACTCCACACAGCCCACGAAGTTTTGGGGATTCCTTGCTCAGGACCCCGTGAAGAAATAGGCAGCATACTCAGGACATTGAAGAAAGGCTAATAAAGGGACTATTTTTGCAAAGTTTGGACAGGCTATAGGGAAACCAATAAGTAATATCTCAGTACCCTTGAGGTGAGCGGCAGCTGGGTTACCATCCATCCCCCTGTGGGCCAGGGGAGGGGAGAGAAACCACACAGAGGGACCGCCTGACAAGTTTTAGGGGAGAGCTCAGTCCTGCCCCCTGGCAGAGAGGGGTAAGTGCAGAGCCACCCCATCCTCCCTCTCCTCCTGCCCTCCAGGCTCCTCCTGAGCCTTCTGTTGTCTGAACTCAGCCAGGAGCCAGAGGACATGCAGGCCAGCGGTCTGGTGCGCTGACCTCCCAAAGCACAGAGCAAGGAAGGACGGGGCCAAGAAGGATTCCAGAAGCAGGGATAGAAAATACAGTCCATCCTCACTGTTTGCCCACTTGGTGAAATTTCTTCCTAACCCCCAAATCAGTGTCCATGGAGGCCCGTTTGTAGTCCTTCAGGTCAGTGCAGTAGTGCAGTAGTAGTGACTGGTGGACTTCGCCCATGGAACTGGTCTAACTGCTCTACCCTTGGCTCACGCCAGGACCTAAATGTCCCGCTTCGTTCTGCAAATATTTACATGGCTTCCTTGGCACTGAACTAGGTACTGGAGATAAAAGTGTGAGCAAGATGTGGTCCCTGCCCTGGCACACTGTACTGCATTTGAGGCTTTCTTCCCCTTGAGGACAAACACTGAAACCACGGTCCCTTACAGTCTCAATTGGAAGTTGTCTGAGTTCTCTCTGACCTGGAAATTTCTAATTTTTATTTTATTTAATTTTTGGAGAGGGAGAGAGCAGGAGACGGGCAGAGAGAAAGGAAGACAGAGAATCCCAAGCAGGCTCCGCACTGTCAAGGCAGAGTCTGATACAGGGCTCGAACTCACAAATATTGAGATCGTGACTCAAGCCAAAGTCAAGAGTCAGATGCTTAACCAAAATTAAGAGTCTGCTCAGTTGGCTAAGCCACTCAGGCTCCCCATGGAACTTTCTCTGTTTACACACACTGATTCATTCCATAGACTACCTATGTGCCATGTGTCAGCTTGCGGACACATTAGTGATATGCCTGCCTCAGACAGCTTTACTAGGCACCATAGTCCTCAGGTTTCAGCGTGCTTAGAAGTTACTCAGGTTCCCAAGCTCCCTGCTCTGCCAGTCCCCATATTCAGTTGGGTGAGTGTGGTGCCTGGAATCTGGTTTGGTTTTGGTTTATTTATTTTGGGAGTCTGTATTTTAACAAGCATCCCAAGTGATTATTCTGCTGGAAGGGGTTCTCAACTTAAACTTGAGAAGGATAATATGGTGGAGATGTGAATTAAGCCATGAAGTCTGCCATTACCCAAGCCCAGTCACGCATTTACTTTCTTTCTAAATGGCAGATAATAGAGACAGCATTTTGTTTCATAAGTAAGGTTAGATTCAATTAATCAATGGCAGATGGAACAAGTGACATTTAAATGAAAATGTTTAAGTACCCTGCACGTACACAGGCTACTATAGGCTTTTTTGTGCACAACCCCTCCCACCCCCACCCCGTACACAACATTAGTGTGCTGATCCCACAGACAGACAGGTGCTCGGTGGCCTTCGTTGCATTGCTGTGGCACACTTGAAAATGGAACTGATGAGCTCAGTGTACTGAGATCTTTTTAAGGTCAGTCTAAAAACATAAAATGTGAGCTTTCCAGATGCATTAAGTTCATTGAGGATTTTTTTTCCAACCAGTAATTACTTCTACTTTTCTGCATGGATTGGCAATTTACAAGATCTATCTTGGCATTTAAATTTTAAGCAAGGTGATAAAACGATTAGGCCTTCTACATAATCACCTTTCAAGGTCATCACTGTCTAGCTGCCGTTGTCTGGATTAGCTCTGGATTTCAGGTGCTGTGATTATTGAGAATTTCAGGTAAATTAATACCTGGAATTTATATTAAGAATATTATTTATATATGTCCCAGTGTTTAATTACTATGACATCATAGTTTCTATGACTCTACAATTTTGTATTGACGCATGGTCTCTCGCATTGAACTATCTATGATTACTGGTTTTTTGTTTTTAGGGTTTTTTTTTTTACTGGTTATTTCTATTCAAAGAATTATTACTTGATGCACCAGCTATAAATGTCTAGATATATGTAGAGTTGACATTGGCTTGAATAGTTTACCTGACTAAATTAAACTTTCATGTTCAGTAATCCATATTTTACTTTTATAAAAGGGGTCATCTTTTTTCTCTTATAAAAGCCATTTTTGTTTGTTTTTGAGTAAAATCTGTACACACTTTGCTTTTTATAGTATATATTACCATTTCTTTATAACAATAACTGATATCAGACTGATAAACTACAACTCTGCCACCTGAATCAGAAAAACAAGATAAAATAATGTCCAGTAGCATATAAAAATTGATGACATGTGATTTTCTAATTCCTGATTGCCATCACATTGTGATACTTATTTTAGTTATTTACTAAGCTCTATTCACTTTATCAAAATGGTCCCATTTTCCAACCATTTTGGAGAGTTTCCCTGGTTGAAGTCCATCTTTTTTAACCAAATATGACAGATTTTTCCATAATTAGTTCAACTGACTATTGATATGCTATGAATTCAGGTTTCATCATTATTAAACTTTCCATATGTTTCCAGTTTGACTAAACAAGAGTAAGAACAGTATTCAAATCTTTGTCTCCCAATTTGGGGAATTTGGCACAGGAGATTACCCAAAAACTCTATTTGATACATATTTATTGTTAAGTGACATAATCTAGGGCCATTTAAAATACACCTGAAAGGCTGCTGTAAAGATACCTTACATGGATAGACAGAGATCATTTCAAAATTAAGTCACATCTTCCTTATAGAATACTGCGTCATTGTGGTAGTTGACGTATGTCTAGATGCGTTTTTGTATCTCAAGATTCTACACGTAATTAATTTATTTTTGACATACAAAAGTTTGAGTGTAGCTAGTCTGTTTAAATCCTTTCCGTACACCCACGCCCCCAGCCTCATCTCTTGCTACTCCCTGATTCAGATTTTATACTCTGAATAACCCTTCAGACTAGGTGTAAATTCCTCACCCACCATGCTGTCCTCACCTCCGTGTCTTTTGCCCATGCTGTTTCCTCTCTTTAGAGTGTCTTCCCTCTCTTCCTTCCTAGTCCCACCTTTCACATTTGCCTTACTAAATGCTGATCTTTTTTAAGACTCAGTCACCACTTTCTGGAACATTCTGTGTCTCGCCTTTCCCCCATGACTAGATGGATGCTGCTCCCGTCTGCACCTCTTATTGCCTGCATGCTTCTTTATCAGCACTTATCAGAATTTTTTATAATCTCTTTATGGATCTGTCTTCATACTGGACTCCTTGAGACAGGAAGTACCTTATTCACTGATCATTGGCCTCCCCCGTACTCACCCAGAGACACACTGACTACTGTTGAATAAATAAACCCCTAATGCTCTCAGCTCAGAGCATCTACCCTTGTGACTTGCAGTTTGGACACATATTTGAAATCAGTTTCTTCGTCCTTGGTATCTTAACATGTACCTCACATTTTCCAGTTGTGGTCATGTGTCTAGTACATCAGTTCTTCCTACTTTGGTGAATAACCTCTGTGTCTTTGAAGGCCTCCTCCTCAAAGCAAATTTCATTTATGTGACCAAGCCTAGTAAGCCATCTAAAACCTGCCTTCCACATTAAGAGGAAAATCTATACAGCTGTTTTTATAAATTACGGAAACTTAATTTTATTTCTATAAATTTATTTTGTGACCCCAGTGTCCGGCAGAGTGCCTGGCACATAGTAGATGCTTGGTAAAATGTATGAATGAAATAATTAAGTTAACAATGTGATAGTGACCATGCCCAGTTACAACTTTCATAACTCTTCTCTGTGAGAAGAATTTTCAATCTTCTATGAGAGTATATTAAAACGACTCCAGATGCTTATTGTGCTGTAACTGCTATGACCTGGAATTAAGACTCTTTAGGCCTCATTGATCCCATCCATAAACAGGGTATCATCATTGTATATTCACCTCTCTGGTGTGGGTTATGCCACACCAGTGGAACCAATTGTAGTTTTTTACAAAAAGTTTACGATTGCTCTTAGAACAAAGGCCAGTGTTCTAAGAAAGGAGGCCAAATGAGTAGTCTATAAGTTAAACCTAAGAATAGTTTAAAAATGGGTAAAGTTCCATTTGACTTCCATTATTAGAAGAATGCCTTCGTCGCACAATATTCTTATCCCTGATGGGGAATTGAGTCTTCTCAGAATTCTTCTACCTCTGCTGTAGTCCCACAATCCTGCTGAGAAGGAAGATGCTTAAATACTACCCAGTGGTAACGTCTTTGACCTAAAGTATGCAAGAGATGCAAGGTTTTGATAAAAGGACTGTTAACTCACTTCCCGATAGCAAAGGGAAGCTATTAATAATATTGTTATATTACTAAGAAAAATGCAGACTACTTTATTCATCCAAGAAATTCCTATCAAATATGTGTGTGACACTGTGGGATATTACATAGTCCAGTGGAAGTAAGATAGCATTCAAAAAAGAAAATCAAAGTGGAAAGTAATGGTTGAAATAAGAGAGATTTACTTAACTGGCCTGTGAATTTCACCACACGTTTATAGTTTCAGAGCGTTTTGATGAGTGAAATTTTATTTGATCCTCACAATGACCAAATTAGGTTACCTCTTTGTTCAATGTTTTACTAATATGGGAAAATAAGTGTATTGAAACAGACATTATATAAGCTTTATTTGTATGCTTTTATTTGGCTTTTTTATAATCACGGGAGTGTGAGAAGAATCATAGCAGTGTAATATGTTAACGAACTAGAATTTAAATAAAATTTTTGAAAAAAAAAAAAGTTTGTCATGCTTAGCCTGGATAGATTCTCTCACTGAAAAAGATTTGAGACAAAACTAAGAGAGATGTGTATCTTTTTGATATAAATGCACAAGGGGAAGAGAAGGGGTTAGAACATTTTCTGATTTCTTCTTTGTCTATACCTGTTAGGGCAGTTACCACATAATGTTTAGTGTTTGCTGTTAAAAGACCTGCAATAAAAGTATGAGGCAACTGGTGTACCTCTTTATAAGCACTGGCTCAGAGTTTGGTCACATTGATGACAGTTTTATGGTTTGTATTTGCAAACATGACAGAAGAGGTAAATGTCTTGCTTTAAAGATTTTTATTTTAAGTCAGAATTTCCTGGTAAATTGATTCATAATTGCTTTAATCGTGTTTAGTTTTTTTGGACCTATAAACTGTAGGCATTAGGTCTGCAATGAAACATTACTAATGAAAAATATGGGTCCTACCCTTCATTTACAGTATAATAGAGGATACAAACATGTTTAAAGGCAACTGGCTTAAAAGAAATATTAGCAAATTTAATCTAGCAATATATAAACAAGAAAATTAAGTCAGGACCACGTGGAGTTTACCCTGGGATTGCACTGTTGGTTCACATTGGAAAACCAATCAATATAATTCACTATATTAACAGAATAAAGAAAGAAAACTGCATGACCATCTCAATTGATGTAGATAAATTATTTGAAAAAATTCAACATCCATTCTTGGTCTAAAAAGAAACAAACAAAATTAGGAAGAGAAAGGAACTTCCTCACCTAAAAAAGATTATCTACAAAAAACTTGCAGCTAACATTATACTTAGTGGTGAAGGACTGAGTGCTTTTCTCTAAAATTGGAAATAAAACAAGTGTATCTGATTTTACAACACTCCTATTCGACATTGTGCTGGAAGTTCTAGCCAGTGCAGTAATGCAAGAAAAAGACATAAAACTGACTATATTCATATTAGATATGGTTGTCTTTGTGACAGAGGAAATTCCAAAGATTTTACAAAAGAAATTACTAAAATTGAGTTTAGCAAGATTATGGGATACAAAATCAATATACAAAAATCAACCAACCTTTTTCATATTTAAAGATTTTTATACCATGGTTTCACCTAATCAGTGATTGTTTTATATAATTCTTACAAACAGGTATGCTGGAAGACTTTAAATCTTATTCAATAAATACTTCCGTTGAAAAAAATCATCAAAATTTTAAAAACATTACTATTTATAATGACATCAAAAACTTAGATATAACTCTAGGTTTCTATGCTAAAAAACTACAAAACAGTGATGAAAAAAATCAAAGAGTGGAAGATTCCATACTGTTAAGGTATCAGTTCTCCCTAAACTGATTTATGGATTCAGAGCAGTTCTGATCAAACTCCTATCTGGAGTTTTGGTAGAAATTGACAAAACGCATTTAAAATTTCTATGGAAAAGAAAAGGAATAGACCAGCCAAAACAGCTTTGAAAAAATTCGAAGAGTCATACTATCTGACTTTTAAGGTTACTGTAAATTAGCATTGATTCTCAACTGGGATCATTTTGCCCCCATCTCCCAGGGGACTTTTGGTAATGTCTAGAAATGTTTTTTAATGTCGCATTTAGGGGGAATGGGGAAAGGAGATGGCATTTAGTAGGTAGAGGTTTTGGATGTTGCCAGACATTCTATTGTGCACAGGACAGACCCCCAGAACAAAGAGTTATATGGCTCAAAATATCATTAGCATCACTGTGGCAAACCCCTTCTCTAACGCTGTAGTAGTAATCAAAACCGTGGTATTGATTAGGACAAGGATGGACAGAATAGGGAAGCGAGAAATAGATCCACACACATATGGTTCAGTTGATTTTGGATAAGGATTCAAAGGCAATTCAGTGGAGAAAGGATAGTCTTCATCAAATGGTGTTGGAACAGTAGGACATTTGTATAAAAAAATTGACCCATACTTTATACTAAATTTAGAAATTACTCCATGAATCATAAACTTAAATGTAAAACTATTAAACTTCTGTAGGAAAACATAGGAGAAAATCTTTTCAGGCTTGTGTTAGAGATGGCTTCGATAGAATGTGTCACAATCCAGAAAATAAAAACTTGATATATTGAACTTGATCAGAATTAAAAACCTCTGCTCTTCAAAAGATACTGTTAAGGAAGTCCAGACACAAATTACAGACTGGGAAAAAATTACAAACCACATGTCTGGTAAAAGACTTCTTTGCAAAATATATAAAGAACTCTTAAAACTCAATAAACAACCCAGTGGAAAAATTAGTCAAGGATCTGAGTAGACACTTTGCCAAAGCTACACAGATGACAGATAATCACACAAAACTTTGCTCAACATCATTGATGAAACTCCACTCAAATGGGCTTAAACTATAAAGATGTAATAAATTGCCTTCCATTAGGAAATTGCAGAGAGATTGGCAGCCATCAATGCCAGTGTTCAACAGTTATCCAGGATACAGTTGTTTTGGGAGGGAGGGGGAGCTCTCTACTCTGTTCGTAAGGCGGACGGGCCGCTGGCTGGCCATGAGATGGATGTTATCCCCAGTCATCTCCCTGCTGCCTCTCCTGTCTGGGCTTGTGAGAACACTCCTGTCTCTTCCGTCCTAAAATTCACCCTGATTGGTCTGTTTAGGTCACATATCCACTTTTGAAACAGTGTGTCCAGGAAATAGATTTATGCTGATTCGTTTACAGCTGAGCTACATGCCCCAAGCCTTGAGTCATGGCAAGTGATAGCTTCCTTCAGAGTCCAAGGACTTTACTAGAGGTGGGCTGACTACCCAAACTCCAGTAGGTAGAAACTTCCAAGGAAAGGAGGAAAGAATGTTGGCATGGCAGGCGTCATACCTACCACATGCCATTATGAAATTGCTCTGAGGTGTTTAGTTAGGTTTGAAGCCGTGCTAAATAGCTTTGTGTCTCAGCATTGTCATTGTTTCTCAGAAAGGAAAAAAAAAAGATTGAAATTCTAATTATAAAAAGAGAACTAAAAAATTGAGAGACTGTGTGAAGCGATCAATGTCAGTTTTTCGCATGGTATTAACTATTACACAGTCATACATTGTGACCCTGCATTTCTGCTTATAAATGATTGAAAAATGGCTCATTAAAAAACAACATAGTGGGGCACCTGGGTGGCTCAGTCAGTTAAGCATCCAACTTCGGCTCAGGTCATAATCTCACATTTCATGAGTTCAAGCCCCTCATCAGGCTCTCTGCTATCAGTGCAGAGCCTGCTTTGAATCCTCTGTCCCCCCACCCCTCCTCTGCTCACTCGCTCTTGCATGCTCTCTCTCTCTCTCTCTCAAAAATAAACATAATCTTTTTTTTTTTTTTTACAAAAGGACATACTGATGAGCTATTACAAGTGTGGAAGTTAATGTTGAGAAATATTATGTATTTTTGAAATTTTCCTCCTAGCCCTCATAACGGGTTAAGCATTCTGCAGAGACTACGATGTTGTGTTGCCTATAACAGTTTTCTGGCCGGTGGCCTTCTTCTTTGATCAGGATGTGCTCATGGAGCTTCTAGAACAATGTGCAGATGGACTCTGGAAGGCTGAACGCTATGAGCTCATCGCTGACATCTATAAACTCATCATCCCCATTTATGAGAAGCGGAGAGATTTTGAGGTATCTGAGTGGTTTGTTTTTCCTGTGTGAGAGGACACACCCGGACCTTCTTCTATGCAAAGAGAGCAAGCAGACCACAAGTCAGAGGTGACCTCAGAGCCATTATGCAACCCCAAATCTCAAAAAGCAAGGGTTGGTAACTGTGGTACTCCACTTATAAAAGGTTGCCGAGAACAGAGTTTTATATTCATCGGGTGCCTTCTTCCTCAGAGCCCCCCTCGTGGGAAGCCGATGTCCCTGTCATCCTTTCTGGGCTGGGGCCTGGGTGGGAAGGGGGTTGTCCAGCTTCTTTGAGCTTATCAAAGAAAGTAGGAAAAGCAAAGACTAAAAAATATCATTGTAAGACTTCACCATCTCCAACATGTCACATTAACTTCAAAACAGAGGTTATTTACTGTAATGTAGAGATTCGATGGGTCCTTAGTACGCAAGGTGGCTCTCTGAAAATGTAACTGAGAAAATGGTCACTACCAATGTGCAGTCAAGACATTCTTGGTTTTGGTTTTTGGTTTTTTGGTTTGTTTTTGTTTCCTTTCCTCAAGTCCAAGGAATTTGTACTTATGTCTTCTCATTTAATTATTTTAAAACCGATTCTATATGGAAACCAACTTGACAATAAACTATTTGTAAAAAGAAAAAAGAAAAAACAAAACTGATTCTACTAGTTACAAGTGGGAAGAAATGGGTGTTTTGTCCTGTCTTCCAGAGGCTGGCCCATCTGTATGATACACTACACCGGGCCTATAGCAAAGTGACTGAGGTCATGCACTCGGGCCGCAGGCTCCTGGGGACGTATTTCCGAGTGGCCTTCTTTGGACAGGTGAGTCTGCGCTCTGTTCCATAGGCTGTCCTTCTAAGTCCTTGTTCTTGTTTTTTGTTTTCTAATTCTATAAAATTGTATTTTGTAAATGTTCTATTTTCTCTAAATGCTAATTTGATGAATTTGTCATATTTAGTACGGTTCTTATCTTCCTCAGTAGTAAACTTTCTGCTTTTTTTTCTTTCTTCCTGTCTTTTCTTTATTACTTTCTTAAGGCAGCGGTAAGTTCTCCCTCCATAAGACATTTTTAGCAGCATCTTTGGTACTTACATGTGGTTTGCGAGTTTCCTTTTCAAGTCTGTATGTATATCTGTCCAGTCATTAAAAAATCCAAAAAAAANTCCAGTCATTACAAACTCCAAAAAAAAAAAAAAAAATTAACATTTTATTCCATTTACAGAAATAAATCACTTGTTTCCTTACACACCTATACTGCATGTTTTAAAACCAAAATTAAGACTTTCTGGTTTCCTTTGTTCCTTGTGCATCTCTATCTTTTATAATATAATTTCTCCACAAGTATATTTACTGTTGTAATATTTCAGAAACCCTATATAAAAGGGCTTATTTAAATTTAACTGAAAATTTAACCTCCAAAGTCTCTAACATGATTAAATGATATAAATTATAATCCATTTATTTAGGGTGTGTGGTTTTCTGTGAGCATTATATAACCTTCAATTTATGCTGTTATTGTCTTTTATAACTTTATAGCAATACCAGTTTACAGACAGTGAAACAGATGTGGAGGTAATTACAGTAAATGCTTACAAAGCAAGTAATGTAGTGAAATTACTGCATCTAAACTAGTTTGATGTGGGTGTTATTTGTCTCATGTTAGCCTGCATTTTTTTTAATATACTGTGTTTTTTGCACCATCTTCTCTCTTATTTTTAGACGAGAAACTTTTTTTTTTTAATTTCAAGTATTAACCCCAATCTGGACTCTAAAGTTTTCAACCTTTTTCACTTCCCATGCAATTCCAAGTCTTGTCAGGTTCAGCAGACCTGACTGGTGCTAAACCACATGATAATCAACTGGTGATAATGAAAATCTTTGCTGATACTGTGCTCCAGCCCTTTCATATTTTTCTCATAAGTAAAGCAAAACACAATTTATATGAACTTCAGATAACTTTTGCCAGACCTGCTCCAGACTGGAATGCTTCTGCTGATGCCGTAAAATCCAGTGGAAACGGGGAAGGCAGGAGATGGGAGGTGTGTGCATTTCGGAGGCCTGCCCGGAGCAGGCTGTCCAACCTTTTGTAGTGAGCTCTGCTTCTTGGGAATGTGAAACAGGCTTGAACCCCATCATTAGACCATGAGAGAACAGTCTTGAGTCCCCAATCTTTCATTTCACCCAACACTTAATGACAGCATTCTTGAATGAGTTTGCAGTTTTGTGTTTTCCTTTATCTTTGCACCCTGACTTCACATTATTATCATTTTCCTTCCTATTCAGAAAGACTGTTTAAGTAGAATTTTATTTTAGAATCATTCCCTCCCACCCTTTTTTTTGTTTTTTGTTTTTTAACCGTCATAATACAAGAACCCTTCCTGGGTGGTAAGCCTGGGGTGTATACCTGGGAACAGTTCTAATTGTGCTTTATGTCACAGGGATTCTTTGAAGATGAAGATGGGAAAGAGTACATTTACAAAGAGCCCAAACTCACGCCTCTGTCAGAAATTTCCCAGAGACTCCTTAAACTTTACTCAGATAAATTTGGTTCAGAAAATGTGAAAATGATACAGGATTCTGGCAAGGTATGACCATATTTGGAAATATTTCATAGTCCTATAATATTGTATTGACTGATTGTGTATACTTGATCATATAGGTTCATAAATGTAGATGGGGGAAAATAGCAAGAAAAAATTAAGAGGTTGGCCTTGAGTGGCAACTGTAATTTTTTTTTCTCGATACCTTTCTGTGCTTTCCGGATGTCCTTCATTAAGTAAATATTTCATGATTTTAAAAAAGATATTCTTTTACAAAATAATTAACATCTGATAAACCATTTTCAGTAAGATGATGGACAGATGGACAGGCAGACAGACAGATCAAGGAAGGAACTAACCAGCTGGCACATTTGTAGGAATGAGATCTATTTTCTATTTAGAAAGGCCGTCCTCTGCTTTGCTCTTACAAAGACCCTTTCGGAAAGCACACACTTCTATGTATGTGTGTATGTATGTGTATGTGTGTGTATGTGCGTGTATGTGTGTGTGTGTGTGTCTGTGTGTGTGTGTATGTATTCCACTGTCTTCAGAATATCTCCAAGAAGTTGAGTATCCCTTTGCTTCCTGAAATTCAGGCCAAGATAGAGCTCCTATTTTTTTACATTAAAAATGTCCTTCTGTAGGGGTGCCTGGGTGGCTCACTTGGTTAAGCATCCTACTTTATCATCTTGCAGTTCACGAGTTCAAGCTCTGCATCCAGCTCTGTGCTGACAGCTTGGAGCCTAGAACCTGTTTCAGATTCTGTGTTGCCCTTTCTCTCTCTCTGCCCTTCCTCTGCTTGTGCTCACTCGCTCTCTCTCTCAAAAAGAAATAAACATTTAAAAAAAAAAAAAGCCCTCCTTCTCTCTAAAAAACCAAATAAATGAATAGACAAACAAAAAGCAGAATCAGATCTATAAATACAGAGAACAAACTGATGGTTGCCAGAAGGGAGGAGGATGGAGGGACAGACAGAATGGGTGAAGTGGAGTAGGTGATACGGGCTCCCACTTACGGAGTGGATAACTCCTAAAAGACACAGCATAGGGAATAGAGTCGACATTACTCTGATAGTGTCGCGTGGGTGACGAACAGTAGCTGAGTGCACGGTGAGCACAGCCTGAGGTATGGAGATGTCGAATCACTATGTTGCATGCTTGAAACTAATGTAATATTGTGTGTCAGTTATGCTTCAATTGAAAAATAAGAAAAATAGGGGCACCTGGATGGCTCAGTCAGTTAAGCGTCCGACTCTTGACTTCGGCTCAGAGCATGATCTCATAGTTCATTAGATTGAGCCCCGCATCGGGCTCTGTGCTGCTGGTGTGGAGCCTTCTTGGGAGTCTCTCCCTCCGTCTCTGTACCTCCCTCTCTTTCTCTCTCTCAAAAATAAAATAAGCTTTTCTAAAAAGATAAATTAAAATAATAAAAATAAGAATTAAATATCAAGCAAATAAAAATGTCCCCCTGCTCAGTTTCCAACAGTGATAAGCTCTCCATCTTTCTAAGTTCACCCTTGTGGAGAATCCCTACTTCATTTTCCTTCCTGAGCCCCGCTTTGGAATCCCTAGTCTCTGAAATCTGTTTCCTTGAGGGCCTGCATCTTCTCCAGGGAAGAGTCTTCCATCTCCTGACCAAGTGGTAGAGTTGACAAGGAAGCAGGTAATTCTGGGTTCTGAATGCAGGGGACCAGCAAGGGCTGAAGGGCCCACATTCACCCTCAGGCTTCGACCTGCTTATCCCATCATCCACTTCATACTTTGTCCCCTCTTTTCCGCCACAACTGGTGAACCCCCCTTGGACTTTTTCCGGACCCCTTTCTCCAAGGAGCAACCTCTTCTCTCCTGGATGGCAGGGATGAGGGAAGGGAGCCAGGGCTTTCACCACTCAGACAGACTGTGACGGCTCTTCCTGGTTTCCACCCCCCACCTCTCCTGGCCACCTTATCCTGGTGCTTGTCCCCTGTGGACATCAGTGCGTTCAGGCTGCTGTAACAAACACCGCAGACTGAGCAGCTTGCCAGCGATGCAAATTTCTCACAGATCTTGGGAAAGCCAAGATCACGACACTGGCATTTTCTGTGTCCGGTGAGGTCCTTCTTCCTGGTTCACAGACAAGCATCTCCTTCCTGTGTCCTCATGTGGTGGAAGGGTGAGGGGTCTCTGTGGAGCCCCTGTTAGAAGGGCACGAATCCCGTTGGTGGGGGCTCCATCCTCATGACTGATCACCTCCCGCCTCTCAGTACTATCACACTGGAGGTTAAGTTTCCCCCTATGAGGGGAGCCTGGGAGACCCAGCTGGTTATGCGTCTGGCTTGTGGTTTCAACTCAGGTCATGATCTCATGGTGTGTGAGTTTGAGCCCCGAGTTGGGCTCTGTGCTGACGGTGCAGAGCCTTTTTGGGATTCTCTCTCTCTCTCTCTCCTCTCTCTGCCCCTCCTCCACTTGTGCTCTCTCAGTCTCTCTCCCTCAAAATAAATAAATAAACTTTAAAAAACAGATTCCACCCTATGAATTTGGAGGGGACATGCAGTCCGTAGCAGCAAGCTTCTGAGAGATCCGACTCACTGGTTATCCTTTCTGCGGGAACTTGGATTAGAACCTCCATCAGCTCCAGGGGCTGTTTTCCTCAGAAATCGTGCTCGCCCCACCTGCGTGGGAAAACGGTGTCTCTGCCAAGTTGGGTAGCCTTCCAGAAGCTCATTAAACCCTCTCACCCACCGCTGTCTACTGTCCTCTTTCCTTGGTCTTCACAGGTCAATTCTGTACTGCTTTTCAACAGAGTTGCATGAAGGAAAAGGGAGGAACACACATGGTTGGTCGGTTTTTAACCGGAACCCTCAACACGACCTTTTGGAGGTCTACTTTTTTCATAAACCAAACTACTCAGGTCCAATTTGTCTCTTTCTCTCAAAATGAAACCTTTGTCTATGTCAAGCTGTGGCTTTCACATGACGGCCTCTCCTCGGGACCCTCGTGCATGCGGTCTTCTCCCCCTTAATCTGCTGTCCTTACAGCAGCTGGAAGATGTACCAGACCGTCCTCCCTTCCCCCCGAACAGCAGTCCTCCACTGCTGCCGTTTCGTACCTACTGCTTCGGAAAGGAAGACTAGGGAGTACCACTGAAAAGTAGGCAAGACGTGCATTTCCACTGCTAGTACATGGTTTCTGCTAAGGAGAGTCACATTTCATAGGTTTGAACACAGTTGTAGCGGTGGGCCGGATGGCTCTTTCTAAAATAGAAGTTGAATAACTCATGACTTTATGTATTTTCCTCACTTCCAAAGTTTTAGGCGCGTTCATACCCACCTTTCATTTTTCTTCACCAACATCCCTGTTGAGGGGACAGTGGCACATAACTTGAGGCTTTTAACAAAACCTTCTTGGCCTCATTTACTCGGCAACCCCGGTTTCAGAATTGTCTCCAGATTCTTTGCAGTCATTTTCTTCAGACCCTCCCCCTTTTACTGCTCGAAAAGCTCAAATACGATTCATATGTGCAAAATTGATTTGTGTCTCTAATAAATTAGCTGCTGGGCTCGTATGGGAAATGCCCATGTTTAGTGTCTAGCACATCACGGCTGCCAGAGCACTGCTAACTGAATTGTAGCAGTGCAGTTTTAAAAGCGTTTATCTGCTGAGTTATTCAGGAGCTGAACTTACGGTTAGATTAGTCTTAGACTAGTCTGTACCTGTAATTAAATTAATTCGTCCATATCTGTTTACGTATAATCCGTCTGTAGATTATAATTTGAGGTCCCAGGTGTTGAACATTATTACTAAAATAACATTTTTCTCTCTAAGCCAAATATGTAAAAATACAGTTCAGGAAGCCAGCAGGAAAATCCAGACAGGGAGTCACTCAGCAAGAAAACTAGGGTGATGTCTTTAAAAAAATAAAAAAATCAGTATCAGGGGAAACAAAAAAGTGGAGAATTTGAGATTAAATATGATCATTGATTAGATTCTAGCTCAAACACAAATAGCGAAAAATAAGATTCTGGGGACGTGTGAGAAACTTTCATGGCCTGGGTATTAAGTTAGTTTTATGAGGTATGATATACATTATGGTCACAGAGGAGAACATCCTCGGGTTTAGGAGATGCTTATGGATACCGCTTACTTTGAAATGGTTCAGTTAAAATTTAAAAAAAGTCTACACGTACATGTGTAAGCGTGCATCCACACATGCATATATGTGTGTGTGAGCTTGAAACAAGGCATTAGCAGTTGTTCTAAGTGGTGGGTATGTGGGGGTTTGTTGTACTGTTTGTTTGGTTTTTTTCCTGCTTTTCTAAACTTTTCCACATCTTTTATTAATAAGAAGTGGAAAGACAAGCTCAGGGATGCTTTGAAAGAGTCCAGTCTCCCATTTTGTTTATTCCCTTAAAGGTCAACCCTAAGGATCTGGATTCCAAGTATGCATACATCCAGGTGACTCATGTGATTCCGTTCTTCGATGAAAAAGAATTACAAGAAAGGAAAACGGAATTTGAGAGATCTCATAACATTCGCCGCTTCATGTTTGAGATGCCCTTCACTCAGACTGGCAAAAGGCAGGGCGGGGTTGAGGAGCAGTGCAAACGGCGAACCATCTTGACAGGTATCGGTGCCCTGGCTTGCTTGCTTGCTTCCTTCCCTCCTCCCTCCCTCCTCCCTCTCCCTCCCTTCCTTCCTTCCTATTAATTTATTTTCAAGTTAATTAACATACAGTGTAGTCTTGGCTTCAAGAGTAGAACCTAGTGATCCACCTCTTATATATGACACCCAGTGCTCATCCCGACAAGTGCCCTCCTCAGTGCCTGTCACCCATTTACCCCACCCCCTCCAGCAAGACTCAGCTTGTTCTCTGTATTTAAGAGTCTCTTACAGTTTGTCTCCCTCTCTGTTTTTGTCTTATTTTTCCTTCCTGTCCCCTATATTCATCTGTTGAGTTTCTCAAGGTCCACATATGAATGAAATCATATGATAACCTTCTTTCTCTAACTGGCTTATTTCACTTAGCATGATACCTTCCAGAATCCCGTACGAGATACTAGCCTGGACACCGAGATAAAGACTTCTCCGGAAGGGTTCCAGAAGCTTCTAGAATGAAGGGCCCTTCGTGCTTAGTTAACTTTCCCCAAATAGCTATTTCAGTTGAACATTTATCGAATGCTTGCTTTTGAATGCCCTTGACATTTTTCTCTTTATCTGTTAGCATTTTCTTCTTCTGCTCGAAAAAAGTTCATACCCAAAGTCAAGTCACTGACCGTTTTTTAGAATCTGATGAAAACACTGGGCCCTTATCTCCTTGGAGTGCTTTTGCACACAATTTCAGGTGACTTACAGACTCCTTCTGAAACCCCTATGGACCCCTCTCCAGGCCCAGGACCTCAAAAGCGCCTGCACACAGTTCAGTGTCTCCCTCGCAGGAAGAGACCCCTTACACGTCTTTATCACACAGGTCTCGGCCTGAACCTGGTCAGGGATTTCAGGCTGAGTGAGTAAATGGGATATGAGACTGGATCCCTTGTGTCTCATCTCTGAGGGCGGCTGGCCAGCCTCAGCTTGAATACCTGTGCCACCAGGAACCTCACTGCCTTCAGAGGCTCTCCGTTTGGTTGTGACAGGAGCTATAATAGACTCTTTGACACTGGTTAGCCATTCATAACCCATTCTTAGAAATGTGTTTTTGCATCATTTCCCAGTTCCTGACAGCGTAGAATTATCTTGAAAGTGATTTTTACCTTCTCTGGGGGAACCTGACCCGTCCACTCTTGGGTTGGGGTCAGTAGTGTGACGAGGGTCACCTAAAATAGAACACTTTCTTGTGTTCTATTAAAAAACAAAAAATTTGGTGAGGAGGCCTGCTCAGAAAGCCCAGTGATAGCTTAGCAGAACCAGGAAGGTGTCCATTGCTCTGTCTAGAAGTCGATGTTGCCAGGCAATAATGTGGAACAGTGTGATGATGAGTGGAAGGGCCCCTGTTAAGATACCACATGTCACATGGGCTCTGCTCTCACCACTGAACGGGACACTTTCAGTGGGTGAGTCTGTATCTCAGTAAAGCTATTACCAAAGAAAGAATATGACTCATTGTAAAATAGCTCAGAACAGCATATTACAGAGAATTCTTTACCCTTCCTAGGAAGGAACTGAGATAAAGGTTAAAATAAAAAAAATTTAAAAAATTAAAAAAAAAACTGCTTTCTTAAAGAAAGAGCCCCTACTACTTTTAGAGTAATGATAGCACCTGAAATATAAGCAGATTGACCTCGAAAATGGTAGCCCGTGCCCCTAGGGAGAGGAGTTGTTTTTCTAAAGGACACAGGAGCAAATTCTTCTTAGACAAGATAACTACATTTCTAGGTGGAGTCACTTTGCCAACTTGGGGCATTTATCTCTTAAATCCATGCTTATCACACACGGCTCCTGGGCCTGCAGCATAAGCATCCCCGGGGAACTAAGGAGAAATCCAGACTTGTGGGCCCTGCCCAGCCCCACAGAATCAGAAACTCTGGGCGTGGGGCCCAGCTGATCGTGTTGAACAAGCCACCCGCCCACCCCGCCCCCGGGTGACTCTGGTGCGGCTCCACTTTGAGCACCGCGCTTAAAATAAACCTACTTCCCTGATGAGTCAGGGTCAGGATTCTTTATTACGATGATTCCGCTCAGGTAGCATTACTGATCATAAACAGCAACTACCATCATAAACAGGGTTTTCCTGGCCAGATTTCCCTCAGGGGCACAGGTTACCACTTTGTCACAAAAATATTGTTGATTAGCTGAAGAGCAGGAAGAAAGCTCCTTGCTTGCTGGAGCAGAGGCGGCCGGGCGTCACTGCTGCGGACAGAGGCAGCGTTCACACGGGCTGTTGGCGCAGCTGTGAGGACGGGAAAGCGTGGGCAGTACAGAGCCCAGGCCGGGGCCCTGCAGACCCAGGCCAGTGCTCGCCGTGTGATCTCGGGCAAGTCGCCTATCCTTTCTCTATGTCTTAGTTTCCCCATCTGTAAAATGGATAGACTTACCACTCTCCATCTTGTGTTAACATCATAAATTATACGCAGGAGGGGACAGAATGCACTTTATTTTGCTGGATCTTATCCACCATTGAGCCCCTTGCCTTTTGAGGTTGCTGATAAACCAAAGGGATTACACTGCAACAAAATACCCCGAAAGAGTTAACAGTTTTTGCCCTGAAAGATCCCAAAATATCAAAAGGATAATTATCGGGCAGCATCAAGATTAGAGAAAGGGCTGTAAAAATGCTACTAAAAAACACGTGAGCTCTCTATCAACTTAAAGGCATACAGGCTGGGATGGTCCAGACTTTGAACTTGAGAGTTTCCCCTATCTTATTAATCCTCAGGTTCTTCTTCATTGCTTTCCTTCACACCAGACCTTTGACCAGCCAGGTTGTGGGGGAGCCACGGCCCTCCCTGCCCTCTGAACCCGGCAGAGGCTCACTTCCCTGGATAGGTCACTCAGTTCGCTGCATTTGTGGGATCATTTGGAAAATCAGGAAAACCTCCAGACCCCTTCAGCGTACACTTCTGAGCCTGCCTCCCAACGTAACATCCCTCCTCTCTCCTGTCCTGGGATTCCCACCACGGAGCTCCTGCCCAGACTCCCACTCGGGGCAGAAATATTCTCCTGCTCTTCACCTTCTGTTCAGTCTCACCAGGCTATACAGGCACCGACGCCCCTCAGCCCCCTCTTCCTCACCTTCCTTCCTGAAACGCCGCACAGCACGAGGGCCGGCCATTTTGTAGTAATGGCCACTTTGCTCTTTGATTTAGCCATTCGGACACTAGCGCATTCATTAATTCCACAAAATGTATGGAGCACAGTGCTCCATCCTGGCTTAGTAACAAAACACACATGTCTACCTCAGGCAGTCTCCTTCCAGACTGTTCTAAAACACAATGGGTAAACATACCTGTGTTGGAAGGTGATATGTGTTCTGGACAAAAGCAAAAGGGGATCAGAAAGGTGGGATTGAGGGGAGAGGGTTGTAGTTTAAAATGGAGTAGCCCAAAGGGGCCTCACTGGAGGAAGTGACTCTTCAGACTTGAAGGAGGTGAGGGGTTAGGCCATGCAAACATCTGGAGGGAGAAGGAGCTGTCAGAGCAAAAGCCAGTGGGTGGGGGTGCTTGTGCCCAGCACATTCAGGGGACAGCCAGCAGGCCGGCGTGGCTGCAGCGGCAGGAGTCTGAGACCAGGGGGAAAGATGGGGCCAGCAGGGAGGGCAGGGGCCCCCAGCTCACATGGACCCGGTGGGCTCATGCACGGGCTCTGGGTTTTCTGGATCATCATACTCTCCCTTGCTTCTCTTAAGTCTCCAGTCACCGTCACAAGACTCAGGACTTCTACGCTGAATGAAATCCGTATAATCCACGTATACCTCACAGACACCCGCGGAATTAGCTTTTCTCTCTGAAATACTCAAATACTGTGATGACGCTACTCACCTGTGTTTTGACACAGCTGTTAGCCTCATGAAACGCGTCCACGGCCCTTCTTACATGTGGCCGTTCACTGGCACTCCGTAAAGCGCTTTCTGTCCAGACCCGGGTGCACCTCTGGCTCCAGGGCCAGAGATCAGCGAGGCCCAGGTCTCGTCAGGCTACCAAAGAGCGTGGATCAGGTTCAGAGAGGATGGATCCATCCCACTGCTGCCACTTCTGAACCGTCCACGAGGAATACAAAAGAAATAGGAGACACAGACCTTGGGTCTTAGGTCGATAAAACATTGAGGGACAAGAACAGGCCTGTCAGGGTGTAACTTGAGGCTGCAGCAGGCTGAACACCTCCTGCTCTGTCCAGACTTTGGGTGGCCCACCTGGACCATGTGCCGCATGGCGCTCACCTTGTTTTCTCATTGAGTCCTTTCTGAATATGCTCTCCCCAGCCACTTAAATAGCAATGATCCAACATAACACGCCCACCTTACTTTTGCTTGTTCAAAAATAAGCTTTTAAACATACAGGTTCATGTCTACTCATACATGTATATTAAATAAAGATATTACAGATATTTATATACCATGTAAAGCAAAAAGGTAAAAAATTAAAAGAGACCCAAACTAGAACTGGCTGTTTTTCTGTTCATTTTTAAACTCTTCAGTGTTGATACATTCAGATATCTTATTATGATAAGTGAAGACAGTACTGGTTGGCTTTTTTTGTAGGGGGAAAAAAGTGTAAGAAAATGTAAATATTCTTATGTCTGTTTTTTATTCACTTACGTTTCAAAATATCTTTATGATTAGTGTGACCTGAACAGCCTATGAATTTCTGGTTCATAAAATACTTGGGAAGATAGTCTCACTTGTTATTTTTCATTGATTTCTCTGGTTTGTGCAAACTCAAGCATGTGATTCAAAATCCCATAGAGAAGCAAATTTTCTCAAGGATACGTTTATGGAACTATTTTCCGGACTTAAAATCTGGTCTGTTGCTATCTCAAAACTGTCTACTGTTCTTTATATTTTCAAAGCCCTCTTATACCTACTAGTCTTTCAGATCTCACAGCTTCCAAAGAAGGTAAGGCATTATTGGTTGAGAGAATTGAGCAGGAAATGACAGTAATTTCTTCAAACATACACTTCTCACATTAAAGGTTAACAAGGACCCAAGTCTCTTGACTTTACATGATAGAACCCATCATTAAACATACACAGTGATCGAGGAAGACAGTGCTCTGATTCCATAAAACAGTGGCATATGACTAGCAAGCGTTGGGTTCCTTATCTGTAAAATGGGAATAATAAGTACTCCTACCTCAGCAGTAGTCAGGATGATGCAACTCTGGGTCTCCTTCCTCCGCAGCAATACACTGCTTCCCTTATGTGAAGAAGCGGATCCCCGTCATGTACCAGCACCACACGGACCTGAACCCCATCGAAGTCGCCATTGACGAGATGAGTAAGAAGGTGGCCGAGCTCCGGCAGCTGTGCTCCTCCACCGAAGTGGACATGATCAAACTGCAGCTCAAACTCCAAGGCAGCGTGAGCGTCCAGGTGAGCCAAGCCCTGGGTACAGCAGACCACAGGGTGACCGGCGCAGAGGTTCGTCTGGACCTTGGTAAATTTCAAGCCCAGCAAGGTCTGGTGTAGATCCGTTGTTCACCCCGTCATCCCAGTTACCTTCCATGCCTTTGCAGTGTCTGCTGATACCAGAGGGGAGCGGTAGACTGGGTCCCCAGCCAACGCCACCTGGAGGAGAGTCCACTGAGCTGTGTGCCAGGGGCAGGAGACAGCTGTCCATTCTAACCTGTTTGTTTTTAGTATTTGGGGAAATTCTAGGTACCTAACTGAAAACATCAAGACTCTTCTAAATATAAAGAAGTGTGAATTGCTGTAGGTTTTGTTATAAAACTATTGTTTTGTGGTTTCTATAAAAATTGTATCTGAAAAAGAACCTTAAGCTTCACTCCCTTAATGCTGTGTTTTGATTGACAGAAATTCCTTCATTTTACTGTAACTCAATTAATTTTCCTTAATCGGTAACATTTTTGTGCCCTCTTTAAGAACTTGGTTCTTAAATCTGTTTCAGAAATGTTCTCCTATGTTCTCTTCCTTTGTTTAGCATTCCTATATAGATCTGCAGTCCATCTGGAATCTAGTGTATGTGGTAGGGGTCAAGAGACACTTTTTCCATATAGCTATCCAAGTAACGTGCACCATTTAGGGGAAAGATCATTTTTTATCCAAGTAGTGATTACATATGTATGTTCAGTTGTGGAAATTCAATAAGCTATGACCTCGTGATATATGTACCTTTTTGTTTGTATATTAGTCTTCAAAATAATTGGTTTTTTAAAGGTATCTTACTTATGTGATTTCCTAGGAAATTGGTAAGTGTTAAATCACTTCCTTCCAGTGATTAGTCTGCTTCTTGCTTTAGTGATTTTTTAAGTATATATACGAAATTCTAACACATGTTTTACATACACACACACACACACACACACACATCCTTATACAGTTCTTTTCTTCAAAGAAAGTTACATTTGGGGCACCTGGATAGCTCATTCGGTTAGGCTTCCGACTTCAGCTCAGTCATGATCTCATGGTTTGTGAGTTCGGGCCCCACGTTGGGCTCTGCTGACAGCTCACAGCCTAGAGCCTGTTTCAGATTCTATGTCTCCCCCTCTCTCTGCTCCTCCCCTACACATACTGTCTCTCTCTCTCTCAAAAATAAATAAACATTAAAAAAAATTTTTTTAAAGGTTTCATTTATGAAAGTTGCATGTAGATACAATATGTAAGTTTTAGGATTTTTTTTGTTTGTTTTCTGGAATCAGTTCTTGTTACCTTTCTAATCAAATCCACACTGGATTGTTGTCTAACATTTTCTAAATGTCATTCATCACAAAAGTGCTTATTAGATGTTTCAACCTCTTCCCTCGTGCCCTGACTTATGTATCAAAAATAAGTTATCAAGTGAATATGATAAATATTCTAGCAACAGGAATGATTACATAATGGGTCCAGAGGTACACTTTTCTGCAGCTAAAAAAACGAAACCACTCATTAACATAGCCTGGGGACATCCAGCCTCTATCAGAATACCAGCAGAGAGGTGTGGGCACCAGTAAAGGGTGGGGCTGGACAGGTTGAGCTTTCTAAAGGGCAAAGTGTGCCCTTCCATTTGACAGTGACCTTAGAGTTTTATCAATACCCAATCATCTTTAAAAAGCAAAGATCATCATTCCATGATGATGAGGTGTTTTTTTTTTTGTTTGTTTTTTTAAGTTTATTTCTTCGAGAGAGACAGACACAGCATGAGCAGGGGAGGGGCAGAGAGAGAGGGAGAGAGACTCCCAAGCAGGCTCTGCACTACCAGCACAGAGCCTGATGCGGGGCTCGAACACACCAACCATGAGATCATGACCTGAGCTGAAACCATGACTCAGACATTTAACTGACAGCCACCCAGGTGACCCTCAGGAGATTTTTTTTTACATAAGTATGTGCCCACCAGGATAACAGTGTAGTTGTAGCCATAGGAAACTAACTTTACCATTTTATTTATCTATTTCTGTAATTCTTGCACCAAGAGCCTCCCTGGGGTTGCTCTTGTATAGGACAGAGCCATCAGGGCCACTGTGTGACTCTGTCCTCCAAGATCTGGCTACGTCAGTCCTTATGAAATCCTATCAACTTTCTTTGCATATCCTTAAAATTGAATATATTGGGTCATTTTGGGTCATTAGTTATTTGGGTCATGTCCGGGTCATTCACATAGCTCCCCACCCAACACCAGTGTCATCACACTGGTGATGATACCTGCAGTCATCACAGAAGGTTAACTAGTCGTTCCTGACTCGGAGGGCCCACCTCCCACCACTGTGGCTCTCTGTCTCCCCAGCTCTGGTGCGAATTCCCACACCTCAGCTCTCTTGCCGTTACCGCACAGGTCATGCCCACCGTGGATCTGAGCCACAGCCCAGCCCCTTCACCAACAGCGACAGACCCTCCCTACTTACTTACCTTCCAAGACAGCTAGACCTTCCAGGGTAAATGATGTGATAACCACATGACCAGTTTCTTTCTCATACCATCTCAGATCCCTGGGACTTTCTCCTTCCCACCCCGCATGTCTGACCCTCTTTTTCTCCACATTCCCACATACCCTGACTCTTCTTGGCTAATTGAGACATACAGGGTTCTGGTTCACTCACCCTGTTGCTAAATGCCCCTAATATTTGGTGTTCCATCACACCTCAGCTGGTTACTTCATTTGAAGATGGCAAATCGGTTTGCCCTAGCTGTCAACAGAGCTCAAAGAGGTGAACAGTTGGTTTTTAAAAATTGGCCAATATACTGTATTCTTTAGTTGTTCACTGAACTCACCAGATGGACCTTGGGTCAGTGTAGAGTAGCACAGGTACCAGTGGGAAGACCTGGGCTCTGACCTCAGGTGTTTTGCTTATTGGCTGTTCAACCTTGAACAGGTCCTTCACTTTTCCAAACTTTGCTTCTTCCTTCATAAAATGGGCCATCGTCTCAAGGGCCCTGATGATGTCTGAGGTGATAAAATCAAATGACATACAACAGTGTAAGGTTTGTTCGTGGTTTCCTCTTCCAGGTTGTCAGTTCCTGAAAGGCAGGGGTCATGACTAGTTCGAACAGCATAGTTAGCACATGCCAACCGAAACCAAATCAATGAGAACGGCCATTTGTATAATAACGTAATTTAAAATCTTTGTTCTTGACCTAGGTCAATGCAGGTCCACTGGCATACGCCCGAGCTTTCTTAGATGACACAAACACAAAAAGATACCCTGACAACAAAGTGAAGTTGCTTAAAGAAGTTTTCAGGTAAAGTACGCAGGAAATGTCTCTTTCTCTTCAAGCATCGGTCATTTCTGTGCTCATTCAAGAAAGAGATGCTACCAGTTGGACTCACTCTTTGTCCTCGACGTACCTTTATTTCCCTCTCTCAACCATTTCAGGCAATTTGTGGAAGCTTGTGGTCAAGCCTTAGCAGTAAATGAGCGGCTGATCAAAGAGGACCAGCTTGAGTACCAGGAAGAAATGAAGGCCAACTACAGGGAGATGGCCAAAGAGCTTTCCGAGATCATGCACGAGCAGGTAGGCGCCACGCTGGGCTCTTGTCATTGTTAGCGAGCACACATTAGTTGGGTTCTCACATGCACCCTGGGATGGCCTAAACCTTCTGATGTCCTTCCAGAACTTTGGTATCTGAGGAGTAATGTAGGATGCTACACGCTGCTACTCCCTGAATGCAGGTTACTTGGGGACCGGCTAACAACTAGCCCCACCTGTTACCATCCAGCACAACCAGAGGTGTGTTTGCATCACTCTTAGAGGTGGTCAAGGTCCACAGCTCTGTCCCTCCCCACCCTAATCTAGCTCAAGGCAAAACAAAACTCACATAAAAAAGAAACACCTATCTTGTTCCTAGAAATCTTTTTATTCACCCAATCCTTTGAAAGACCAAGACTTGCCAGCCTAGTTTAAAGAATTTTGTGTTACATTAAATGTCTTTCACCACTTAAAAAAACGGGGTTGTTCAGGTTTTGACTGTTCACAGCTGACCGGGGTGGCCCCGTGGATTCTTTGTGGCAGCTTCTCTACTCCTTGTTATTTCAGGCATCTTTCTGGTTACACTGCCCCATCACTTTCCTGTGTGAGCTCCTTTCACTAGGGTCCCATATGTGGGCCCAGTAGTCAGAGGGGGCAGCTACCCAGGCAACTAAGTGCACGTCAAAGAGCAGCTTCCAGAGTATTAGTTTTGTCGAGGTCCATTCTCCATCAACCATAGTGACTTCTTCCGAGTCGCGGCACCAGTCTTCACAGTTAATATGAGCGCCTCCATCGCACAGAACTTTTTCGACTCCCTACACGGTTGTCGTTCAGTCTCGCAAATGAAGCCAGGACCACCTGTATCAGTTAACATTATCGTGTGACGATCTAGTTAGGAAATTTCTGTTGCAGGAAACTAACGGAAATGAAATGTCTGAGCTTTAACTTGCCTCTTTTTTTTTTTCCTTCCTCCTCCATGCTAACACATCCAGATGGGATGGTAATGTCATTTTTTAATTTTCTTTTTCTGAACCTCAATAAACTGCTTCACGTAAAGTTATGACTGAGTTTGAACAACTGCAGACGTTGGCATAGAGACAGTGTGTGTGCAAAGGGAGGCACCCTTCTTCTGGGCATTTAGAAAAGTAGAAAAAGAACTATGAAAGAAATAAATGTGTGAATAAGTAAGCAGAAAGAGATGGTCTCATGGAAATAAGTTTTTGGAGAAAGCTCAAGGTCTTTTCAATGGAGCCTACAGATTGCTGTGTAACAGAGTTTGATCAGTGGGTGTCAGCATTTGGCACGAGAAGAGATGAAAGTAGGAAAAGAATATGGACTGATAATGTTAGAATAAGCTTCCATATCATATGGACGTTTCACGCAGTGCCATACTCTAAGCTGCACCTTGAACTTTCCATTATCTCAACAACTGTGAAGATTAAACTCTTTTGAATCCTTAAGCAGAAATGGTTGTGACCTGGAGCATACTTGCTTTTGGTTTTCTCAGGGGAGCCTCTCTAACTGTGTATGTTCCCCTCAATTTCCACCTGACAGTAGGTCAAGTCTCACCCCTAGAATTCTACCCTGCATTACCAAGTGTGAAGAGAGACCTGTTCAGGGTCATGGGGGTAGTTGCTTTCTCTTTCCCAGGATGGAAATCTGTTAAGACCCTGAGAAAAGGAGCCAAGAGAGAAACAGAGATGCTCGGGATTCATTTTAAAAGACTTGTCCAAGGGACAGGGCTCAGTCGTGTCCCTGGCAAGTATGTATAAGATAGACTTCACCGCCTTATAATCTGGTGAGTCTAGAAGGCTCCAGTCAGTACGTTATAAAGGAAGCAAAACCCATTGTTCTTGACTTTCTCCTTGTAATCCTGATCTGAAAAAGGCCATTTTCTAGATGAGCTGACACAAGCCCTCTGCAAACCACCAGAGCCGAGTTCTCTGATACCATCATTCAGAGTAACAGTGACCATTGGATGATAAACTGTGTTACATGAAACGCGCCATTTTGAGAAATGTCATTAGGGGCATTACACTTGAGTAATGTTGTGTTTCTGTGCCTCAAGATTTGCCCGCTGGAGGAGAAGACGAGCGTTTTACCGAATTCCCTTCACATCTTCAATGCCATCAGCGGGACTCCAACGAGCACCCTGGTCCATGGGATGACCAGCTCGTCCTCAGTTGTGTGATATTGCCTCACAGGCCGCACGTGGGGACTTGCTTTGTCATTTGCAAACTCAGGATGATTTCCAAAGCTAATCACTGGGCTCGTGCAAGACATGGGGAGGACCGAGCACAAGAGGAAGAAGTGAAGGGGAATGGGACAGAAAGGAAGTGAAGAACTGTTATTTCATAACCGATTTTCTAGAGGAGTTGTAAGAGGGTACACATATTTTTTTAAATCTTGCTGGCAATATTCGAACTTTTCATCGTGTCTTAACAGGGGTGTGTGGTGAACTCTCTTAAGCTGGAATGAGATTTTATTCTTCCTTACAGATTAGTATTAAAATAAATGGCCTAGAGAAAACACGTATTCCAGAATGTACATAGCAGGGACAGCAGCACTGAAATAAATGGAGGCTGGGGTAACCTCCGCCTCTAGGCTAAGCTTGAAAATATTTTTTTTTTCCTGTGGCACATTCAGGTTGAATACAAGAACTATTTTTGTGACTAGTTTTTGATGATCTAAGGGAACTGATCATTGTAACTTTTGTACCAGTGAGCCAGAAGGTTTAGTGCTTTTATACTCATATACTTGCATCTAAAACATAGGAAAGCTTAAGAAACTATGTGAGCCTAAAACTAGTCAAGCAGTTTAGAACCAA
Source organism: Crocuta crocuta (assembly GCF_008692635.1). Taxonomy (NCBI): domain Eukaryota; kingdom Metazoa; phylum Chordata; class Mammalia; order Carnivora; family Hyaenidae; genus Crocuta; species Crocuta crocuta. Next base: position 2,932,128 of record NW_027528362.1, on the reverse strand, counting down.
AGGCCTCTATTAATAAACAAAACTATGCTAAAAAGTTTAAAAGTAGTACAGAATATTGTTATGTACATATGAGTTTGTTAATACAGTCTCCGCACTCTGTACATACATGGATTACATTTCTACATTTTTTTAATACTCCTCACATCCGCTTCCGCATTAAGTTCCATTGTGACAAATTTGTGCCGTTCTTAGTATATGCAATACACTTGACTTTACTGTTTTATCCTTGTACATAAAAAAAGTGCAATATGGAGGTGTATACAGTCTTTGCTGTGTTAGGTTTATAAACTGTTTTAAAAATTTCGTCCTTTTGCCAAAGTGGTGGAGTATGTAATTGGTAAATCATAAATCCTGTGGTGAATAGTGGTGTAATTTAAAGCTTTCACCATGTTATATTTTCTTTTGAGACATTAATTTAGTAATTTTATATTTGGGAAAATAAAGGTTTTTAATTTTATTTAACTAGGATCTCTGCCCTGCTGTAATTAAACATTCTGTACCACATCCGTATTAAACATAACATTGCTGATTTTTTCGTAGTGAATGTTGGGTATTTATTGTTTGACATTCCCGAGAGGGCCAGGCTGTTGGAACACTTGGCGGTGAAATAACATGGCGTCTGAAATTTGCTTTATGATAGTTGAGAAAAAGAAAGGGGGTGGGTGGACGAAAACAGGATGGACAAACAGTAGTTATTGAAGCTCAGGTTGGGTACACAGAAACGCTGTACCATTTTGTCTGCCCCCACGAGTGTCTCCGTGATAACAGACCTCAAGAAGCGGGTCTCGACTCCAGATCTGCCAGCGGACGTGAATAAATGCGCTGCCGCACCACCTCCGGGCTCAGAATCCTGCTAGTTGTTGCCAAGCCTGCTTAGACAGCTTATGCCCTCTGGCTTTTCCTCTTCGGCTCTATCAAGAGTTCCGCCTTCATCAGTTTCCCTGCTTCCGAGGTGACTCCTTGGAGACCAGGTGGTCAGTGAGCCCAGCAGCGCGCTGGCAGGCGTGCGCCACACACTCTGCGATCTGCGTCGTCCCGGAGAAAACCCAGCCAAGTGACCGCTCTGATTGCGGGTGCTGGTCCTGTCTCCGGCTGGCAGGTGAGTTCGTTGTCACCCAGCCCATGTCAGAGCGATGAAAGGAAGAGGAGTCTTTCCCCAAGAAGAAAAATAGCTGCTTTTCCTACTTGAACGCTTTTCAAGGCTGTTTTCCACATAACCAGTTGAGGAAGGAAAACGTGATGTACGCCTTGAATACCCAGTTGCCAAGGATCTTTTGACGTCTCTGAAACATCCTCAGTCAGTGCCAAGGCCATATTTCACAGATGGAGACGAGGTCACGAAGAAGAGACAGTGAAGCCTGATGGCAACTCACCAGAGTCTACAGCCCATCCATTAGCGCAGCCAGAGTTAGGGCTTAAGAAACTTCTCTAGAAAGGAAGGTTTGCCCTGAGTCTCTGACTTCCCGAGTGCAGTGTAATAAACCTTGACTCCAACATCAGCAGGAATGGATATAACAGTTTGTCTCCTTTGTCACTGAGCTGGATTTCCTGGTCATAAATGCCTCATTTAGAAACCATAAAATTCAAGTCACCATATAGTGAGATAAATATAAGTCTGGAAAGTGCTAACTTGCTATCTCATTAAACTTGGAGAGTAATTCGTACAGATGCCGTGCCAGATAGGATTCAGCTTGGAAGGTGACCAACCCCCTTTCTTACAACAGTGGAGACAGGAGCCATCTCCTCATCAGGGACACCTCCTATTGACCCCGCGACGAAGCACATTCGTACCAACTAAAAATATCTTTAGTGTATTTGTAAAACTTTTATTTTGGTATACAGTTACACAATAAAGTAGCAATTTGGGGGGGAAATTTTTTAACATTAAAAAATTTTTATTGCTGGGGCGCCTGGGTGGCTTAGTCGGTTAAGCGTCCGACTTTCGCTCAGGTCATGATCTCGCGGTTCGTGGGTTCGAGCCCCGCGTCGGGCTCTGTGCTGACTGCCAGCTCAGAGCCTGGAGCCTGTTTCAGTCTGTGACTCCCTCTCTCTCTGACCCTCCCCTGCTC